>NC_092127.1:60300777-60620431 GCF_043159975.1 Macaca nemestrina | reverse complement strand
ACTCCTAAAGCTGATAAGCAACTTCAGCAAAGTCTCAGGATTCCAAATTAATGTGCAAAATCAAAGGATTCCTATACAGCAACAATAGACAAGCAGACAGCCAAATCATGAGTGAACTCCCATTCACATTTGCTACAAAGAGAATAAAATACCTAGGAATACAACTTACAAGGGATATGAAGGACCTCTTCAAGGAGAACTACAAACCACTGCTCGAGGAAAAAGAGAGGACACAAACAACTGGAAAAACATTCCATGCTCATGGATAGGAAGAATATTGTGAAAATGGCCATACTGCCCAAAGTAATTTATAGATTCCATGCTATTCCCATCAAGCTACCATTGACTTTCTTCACAGAATTAGAAAAAATACTTTAAATTTCATACGGAATCAAAAGAACCCATATAGTCAAACCCTAAGCAAAAAGAACAAAGCTGGAGACAATCCTAAGCAAAAAGTACAAAGCTAAACAAAAGGATCATGCTACCTGACTTCAAACTATACTACAAGGCTACAGTAACCAAAACAGCATGTTACTGGTATCAAACCAGATAGATAGACCAATGGAACAGAACAGAGACCTCAGAAATAACACCACACATCTACAACCTTCTGATCTTCAATAAACCTCACAAAAACAAGCAATGGGGAAAGGATTCCCTATTTAATTAATGGTGCTGGGAAAATTGGCTAGCCATGAGCAGTAAACTGAAACTGGACCCCTTCCTTACACCTTATACAAAAATTAACTCGAGATAAATTAAAGACTTAAATGTAAAACCCAAAACCATAAAAACTCTAGAAGAAAACCTAGGCAATACCATTCAGGACACAGGCATGGGCAAAGATTTCATGAATAAAATACCAAAAGCAATTACAACAAAGCCAAAATTGACAAATGGTATTGAATTAAATGAAAGAGCTTCTGCACAGCAAAATAAACTATCATCAGAGTGAACTGGCAACCTACAGAATGGGAGAAAATTTTTGTAAGCTACCTATCTGACAAAGATCTAATATCCACAATCTACAAGGAACTTAAACAAATTTACAAGAAAAAAACAAACAACCCCATCAAAAAGTGGGTGAAGGATAAGAACAGACACTTCTCAAAAGAAGATATTTATGCAGACAACAAACATATGAAAAAGAGCTCATCATCACTGGTCATTAGAGAAATGCAAATCAGAGCCACAATGAGATACCATCTCACACCAGTTAGAATGGCGATCATTAAAAAGCCAGGAAACAACAGATGCTGGTGAGGCTGTGGAGAAATAGGAATGCTTTTACACTGTTGGTGATAGTGTAAATTATCAAAGTTCAACCTTTGTGGAAGACAGTGTGGCAATTCCTCAAGGATATAATACCAGAAATTCCATTTGATCCAGCAATCCCATTACTGTGTATACACCCCAAAAATTATAAATTATTCTACTATCAAGACATATGCACACATATGTTTATTGAAGCACTATTTACAATAGCAAAGACTTGGAACCAACCCAAATGCCCATCAAAGATAGACTGGATAAAGAAAATGTGGCACATACACACCACGGAATACTATGCAGCCATAAAAAGGAATGAGTTCATGTCCTTTGCAGGGACATGGATGAAGCTGGAAGCCACCATTCTTAACAAACTAATGCAGGAACAGAAAACCAAACACTGCATGTTCTCACTCATAGGTGGGAGATGAACAATGAGAACACATGGACAACAGGGAGGGGAACATCACACATTAGGGCCTATCAGGGGGTGGGGGGCAAGGGGAGACAGAGCATTAGAACAAATACCTAATGCATGTGGGGCTTAAAACCTGGATGATGGGTTTATGGGTGCAGCAAACCACCATGGCACATGTATACCTATGTAACAAACCTGTATGTTCTGCACATGTATCCCAGAACTTAAAGTAAAAAAAAAAAAAAAAAAAAATTCAAGTAGTAATAAGGTACTATGAATAAAATAAAATTGGATAATACAAAAATGAAAGATGGGAGGGTTTGGAAAGAGAAGGGCTAGATGATGTGCTTAGGAATGCCTCCCTGATAAGAGACTGGATGAAGGGAAAAGTCCAGTTCTGTGCAGCTCTGGAGAAACACATTCAAGGCAGAAGAAACAGGTAAAAGGTTCTCCGGTTGAAACTAGTTTACCATGTTTAAAGAAGCCAATGTAAGGTCAGAGTGACTTAAGACTAGTAACAAAATGAAGTTTGATGAGAGGTCTATACATACATAAATACAAAAACATAAACTCAATTATAAACCAAGACACACAGAGAACCAGGTTAGTTTTGGCTTTTCATGAGATTATTAAAAATAGATACTTAAAACTTCACGATTAAAGCTTAGGCAGACAGGATTCTGGCGGGCTTTGGGGAATAGTCTTCTTCACAGTGTAATGACCTCGAGTAGCACCAGCATAGTGGTGTTGACCATGTCATTCCAGAGATTTCTTTTCTCTTTTTCACTCAAGAATAGGAAAAGCATTTACATCACATCTTCTGAAATTCCATAAACAAATCAATTTGAAGGGAGGAGAATACCTTTTTCTGGGCTAGCATTGAAAAATAATGGCTTTATTATTGTTTTTGTAAATATATACATGAACTCCTTCCCAAATTTCAAATAGATAATAAATATTTACTATACTGTATTCATAGGATATTGTCAGCACACTTGAATGGCATAATTAGGGAAAGTAAAATCAAATTTAATATCATACCATTGATTATCATTAGTCAAATTATGAAAGCACATCAATAAAAATGTTTTTAAAATAATTCCGTTGTATAATGCTATTTAAATCTGTATCATATTTAGTTGTAATCTAAAAAAATAAATATCAGGCTATCAGAAAATAAAAAATAACAAGATGCCAAATATCACTACATACTAGATTCGTATACTAACTACTTTATATACTAAATACTAACTTTATAATCTTGTTGATTATGTTTCTGTGTTCTAAAGCTATATATAAATATGCCTAAATATCTTCAGATCGTTTTAAATTTCAAAAAAACTTTTTAGTGACTGTTAAAGACTAGTTTAAGAGATTCTGCAGTGAAAGAATATTCCATGTATCAGGGATTAGTAAACTTTTTATGTAAAGGACCAGAGAGTACATAAATATTTTAGGTTTTGTGAGCCATTCAATCTCTGTCACCACTATTCAACTTCATAGGCACATAAAACAAAGCAGCCGTCGACAAGATTTAAATGACTAAGCATGGCTGTGATCCAATACATTTTATTTATAAAAAGATCTGGCAGGCCAGATTTGACCCACAAGCTACAGTTTGTGAACCCCTGACAGATGTAATTAAATCTCTTTATCAGCACACTTTGGCTACAAGTAATAAAACACCCAACAAATAAATGAGAATAGCCATTTCTGTCTATTTTATTCACTAATGTATCTGAAAGCCTTAAATGGTGCCTGACATTTAGTAACCACCCAACAGTTGTGAATGACTATTTTCTTACTTCACCTAATATTAACTTGGAAGGTATACAGTTCCAGATTTGCTTCAGCAGCTCAATAATATCATTTAAGGACTTTGCAAAGGTTTCCTCATGTTTCTCTTCTTCTAATCTCATGTTGCTGATACCTACACACATAGTTAAAAAATGGCTATAGCAGCTTCACACATCACTTTCTAAAATGACAGGGAGCAGGAAAAGGGGAAAGCTTTCTTTTTGCCCTCTCTCCTCTTATTAGAGAGAAAAAGCTTTTTCAGAAGCTCCACAAGAGATTTTCCTTTATATCTCACTGGCTAAAACTAGGTCACATGTCCACTTCCAAGCCAATTCCTGGCAAAAAGACATAAAAACTGGTTTAGGTCAATGATTTATTATCTCAGGTTGTGGAATAAGCTCATCTTCCCTGAGCACATTGCCACTGGAACAAAATTAGGGTTATGTGACTATGTATGAAGGAAAAAAACAGCTCTTGTACTGGCAACAGATGATGTCTGCCATACCCTCAATAGTAAAATTAAAAATGACAACAATAAAATTTACTTTGTATTTAGTTAGTATCAGAAAATGCTGTACATGTATTCATTCATTTATTCAATTATCTTACTCAATTTCCTTCCTCTGGAAAGTTATGAGAGGAGGAAAAAATAGTATTGAGAAAGAAACAAGACAAAGCAAAACAAAACAAAAACCTCTATAATCTCAACATGAAATACATTTCAAGGATTTCAAAATGGAAGGGAGAATACTACTACTAATAATATGCTTTTTTTTTTTTTACTTTTTCCTCAGTCTGAGTTTTATAAAATGACTTCATTATTTCCTATTTGTAGTAAATTCTCAGATAATATACTCTGATATACAAATGTAAGTATTAAAATTTTCCCAAAATTCAGTAATGTGAAATTGTATACTTTTACACAATCCACGCCATTGCTAGCTTCCATTATTTAGACCTGTCCATGTATATTTATTTAAGGTATTTTCCTTAAAAATTAAATTCTTTTGATTTTGTAGTCCTTAGCTGCAAATACAATTAAAAGTAGGATGTTGTCCTAATGACATAATCAGTAGAGTTCACTTTAAAACCTGATTAACACTATCAAGTTACCAAAAGTGTCTTTAATAAACTTAGAATCCATTTTTTACACTTTCCTATTATACTAGGAATAAACATATTCATGAGACATGACTGCATTACCGTTAAATAGGTGAAGGCAGATTTTAAAGACCGGCTTCAAAAGACCTGGATATGAAAGGAATAATATAAAGTCCAATATAGGAAACAATTAAATGATTAGCTCAACCATAAAATACCTTCTCTATTCTCAGCACATTAATATACAAACTTTATCTAAGTATATTGGTGATTCAGAAATCTTTATAATATTCTTTACCAGGAAGAGTATATTCCTGCTTAATAAGTATTTTGGAAAAGAATAGTAAATCATAAAATATTAAGATTAAAAAAAGTTTCCCATGGGAAAAAAACAAAAATAAATGAGAAAAACTAAAAGCCCAATTAAAAGATTTACTTTATTTTACACTTCAGTAAACACTGACAGCTTAAATATGTGAAGTTTTTGGAAATTAGAAGGAAAGAAAACTAATGGAAAATACAAGCAAGAGAAAATCATGAAATAGCCAAGGGCAAGACAATTCCATGGGTGTGCCATGTAATTTTAAGGAACAGCATGTATTAATTTAAATATAGCTACACTAAAATAAATGCAATAAAAATAAAAATAAAATTACTATATAATATAGAAGAATACAATAAAAGAATGTCAAACTTTAAAAGAGCCCATGTTTTGAACAAATTTAGAACTAAAAAAACTTTGGATATTTAGTCTAGTTAAAAGTCAACAAAAAAAGATGTATCAGATTTCAGTCCAGTAATATGAATTTTATGGGTTAAAGTTAAGAAACTTGGTATGGAAAAGCTTTAAACATTTTTTAGAAGCAAACATAAGAGAAGATCTCTATGATGTTAGGCTGAGAAAGGACTTCTTACAGGAGATACAAAGAACAACAACCACAGGAGAAGAGTGAGAGATTCAAATACTTAAAAAAAAAAGAAAAAAATTCTGTTAATCAAACACACCACAATCTGGGAATACAGATTTGAAACATCTATTATTGAATGTGTTCTATGAACCACTGGCACTAATTATTTATTTCTGTCCCCTTTCATATTCTGGCCTCCGTCCCACGGGCGAAAAGTCTCAAACTACATTGTCCAGATGTCTTGCAGCTGAAGTTGTGGATAAGATTAAAATTTTACCAGTGAGAGGCATTTCAGGGAGATATAGAAGGCAGAAGTGAGCTGAGACCATTTTTCTGTTGATATAGTGGCTGGTAAGTAAAACTGGATAGACAAAAATGTCTCTTGTAGTCAATATCATATGGTCCTTTTTCCAATATCGTCTCCAGCTTTATGGAAATGATGCTGCCATGGTAATAGGGATGGTGTAGCACCATAAATTCCTGACCTCAGGATTATAGTCTCTGAGGTGTAACTGTAAAACCAATCATTTAGTAGCACTTAACTGTAAGTGAATTAAATCCTTTCTTGTTTGAAATTTCTAGAATGGTTATTGTTTACTGCGTTGAGACTGACTGGCACATCAACAAATTTTCAGAATACAGATCACATAATGCACTTTGACAATTTAATAAGAAAAAGATAAGTAGAAATGGGGAAAATATATGAACAAGCATTTTATGAGAAAAGAAAACCACATAGGTAAATAAACATATAAATGGTCAATAATGGCAGGCTGAGGCGGGCAGATCATGAGGTCAGGAGATCGAGACTATCCTGGCTAACACGGTGAATCCCCATCTCTACTGAAAATACAAAAAATTAGCTGGGTGTGGTGGTGGGCGCCTGTAGTCCCAGCTACTTGGGAGGCTGAGGCAGGAGAATGGCACGAACCCGGGAGGCGGAGCTTGCACTGAGTCGAGATCGCACCACTGCACTCCAGCCTGGGAGACAGAGCAAGACTCCGTCTCAAAAAAAAAAAAAAAAAAAAAAAAGTCAATAATATTAGTATTCAGGAAAATGCAAATTAAAACCACAATAAAAAAGTATTTAACCGTCAAAATGATGAAAATTAGGAAGCTTAACAAGAGCTACAGATATTAAAAGATATGGATCAATATAAACTCATAAATATCACTGGTAAGAGTATAAATTGGTATAGCTATTTTGGAAATTAAGTTGATATTATATTGCAAAATTGATATTCATATAACCTATAATCCAGCAACTTCCTTCCTTGAAACTCTTGTACTTGTGTGTGTTATTGAATAAAAAAGTCCTAGAACACTAGATACCATTTTTATACAGTCTTTAAAAATATAAAACTAAAAAGTATATTGCTTGGAGATACACATACCTATAAAAAAACTGTAAAAGCAAGGGAATAATAAACACAAAATTCAAGATAGTGTTTATCTCTGGCAGAGAGAAAGAGAAGGACGGGAAATGGAAGAAAACCATGGATAGATGCACGAGTATTGGCAACATTTTAACACTCAAGCTGAGTGGTATGTTGAGAAGTTTTCATTTTATCAATATGTTTTCCAACATACATATATGTTATATACTACATTATTGATTGCTAATATTTGTAAGGTGCTTATTTTGTACCCTACTCCAAGTACTTACTTTATCCGTTACAGTCAGCCCTATGAAATAGGTTCTATTATGATATCTGATTTATAGAAGAGGACACTAAAACAGAAAGGGAAGTAACCTGTTCAGGGTCACACAGCTAACAAGTAATTGAGCCAGGAGTCAAATAGAAAAATCAGGCCCCAGAGTCCACATTCTTAACTATTAATACTATAGCTATCAAATATCAAATAACAAAAATAAAAGTTACCTAAGACAATAAAAGATAAAACCAATAGTTAATTGATTTACCTTTCATTTTCCTTGATGACATTTTCAAGCTGTAGTTTCATCTCACCCACCTGTTTCTGAAAGAATAAAATATGGTGTTGCAATACATTTTCCAGACAATCAGCTCTCCATTAAGTAGACCACTCATGTAAGCAATCAGATTCTGACACTGGTCTAGTGTCAGATTAGAAAGACTTATTTCTTATTTCTAACAAAGGGATAATTAATATGGATAGTTTACTAATAAGCAGAATACAATAAAACATTCATTTTAAATAGAATATAAATAAAATAGAAAGATTTTATGTAACACAGTGAGAAATATTTATAAATGTAATTCCTATGACTTGTAGCTGTGAAAAACAGATGAAAGATATTCCGGAGTATGTCACTATAAAAAATACCAGATGGTTCCTGTATCTTGAATGTATATCTTAGTTAATTCACCTCAGTTTAGTGAAGCCCATATAAGCATATGTATTTTTCTAGTATTTCAAAAGGTAAAATGCTAACAGTAAGAAGAAAATGGAGGTCTTTTTTAGCAGTCATTCATTCAGTCTCTGATTCACCACTTTCATTAACTATCTAAAGTCTCTGTACCATACAAGGCTGCTAAGGTAAACAGACATGCTCACTGAAAAATAGTAGGAAAGATGGTTTAAAAAAAAAAAATCACCTAACTAAAATACAAGGAAGAATAAAATGCACACTAGAAAGGGAATTAAATGAAGGTCTGATTAATGCTCTCTGAAGGAGTAAAAAGAAGTTAGGATTTCAAAAGAAAAGAAAGAGCATTTAAAGTTGGTGAAAATATGAGTAAAAGCAAAATAGCAAAAAATAAGTAGTCAACTCTCAGTAAGTGTGAATGAGCAAGTGGAGAGCATACACACACACACCCCCCACCCCGGAAAAAAACCCTGAATTTATATGTAAAAGCATGCAAAATCTCACTTAAAACTGTAATCAATTCATGATTGTGTATTAGTCTTGATTGTGCTTCCTAGGCTAAAGGAGAGAAGCTTATCCTGGAGTACACCTTCACAACGGACGGGTGGAACAGGCAGTTCTCCAAGCCTTTTTCTCTCCCTTTCAACCAGAGAAGATCAAGGCAGCTTGGTCTAGGAGATCAGAATAGTGAATGCTAACTATAAATTTGGTTTGAAAGGTGAACTTTTCCAAGGTCCCCGTTATGCCTGAAACAATTAAACCAACATGAATTAATTCACTACCAGATAATTGAGCACTGGCCATATATGGACCGATACAGTGAGAGAGAAAATTGGAAAGACAGGTACAGGGTTTTGAGAATGTCATGGCAAAAGGTTTGGATTTATTGTAGCAATTATGTTGATTTTATAATTTTTAAATAATTTTTTTTTCCCTGAGATGGCATCTCACTCTGTCTCTTAAGCTGGAGTGTTCTCGAGAGCATGATCACAGCCCACTGCAGCCAATAAACTCATCTTTAAAAGTTGCAAAACTATCAGTGCATCTTAAAGAATGTTTATTACTCTTAAATAATTATGTAAGATACATACTCATTAGCTAAGACTAAAGATGGATTGTAACACTCTCACTATAAATTCCTTACTGTAAAATATTTCAAAATATTTACATTTGGAAGGAAGTGAAATCCACACAGTATTTCTCACATCATCAAATTTTTCCCTTCTATTTATATTTTCTGGCAAAAAATCGTCCATATAGAGAATTGCAGAGCTACTTTTCCTGCTTTGGAGATAACACTATTTTTTCACTAGGTCAATAAGTCATAAGAACTAGTACTTCTAATCAATCACATCTATCTGAGCAACCATTCTTAGATGTCAACATTTTTTTTTTCTCTAAAAGAAGGAGCAATTATTTTTATCATCAAAGACTCTTAGGCTTTCTAGCATAGTTTATTTCTCTCTTGTAATTAATTCAGTGATCACCCTCTGGCGGTAAAGAATGCAAAATGGAAAAACAAACTTAAACATCTTAGTAAAATGGCTTATTAAAGAAATACATGAATCAGATTATAAAAAATTTAAAAGAATTTAATTTCAAGATAATTAGCTATCTTATGTTATAACAACCAAAGTACATAATATGTTATTATAGGAATTTAGAAAGAGTAAATTCAGCAGAAACTTTAAATTCACTAGTCCTGAAAACAAAAAGAAAATATCATTTGTGCAAAAGAGGGCTTTCCGTTGCTCTTTAATTGTCAGCTAGGAAGATTAAAAGACATTACTGTGCTTGTCCTAAATTTAAATGACTACAGGCTAAGAAATACACAGTAAAGACCAGGAAGACTTTATGATAAAAGACACTATAATTTTAATGAAATGCTTTTATTTGATATTTGGGTCTAGAGGACAACTTTGTACGTTTATGTGTTTGAGAAATAACCTTGGAAATGAAAGCCTACATAATTTCAAACGCAGTGAAAGAACCTAATTTTATTTTTAGCAATTGGAAGCATTATGTGTTCTTTTAGTAAAGCTACATATCAATGCATTAATTGATAAGTAAGGGCTTGTTAAACTAGCTCTAATCAGCTTATTCCCATAAACCCTGGCATTTAATCATTTATTAAATATTTAAGGGCCTACTATGTGCTACACTTGAAAGTATACAGTAGGATCCCTTCACGTCCATGCATAAAAAGAAAAGGAAGTAAGGGAGAAAGTGCTTAGTGTCTGCCACACACACGGCCCCATTCTGAGGAAATCAGTCTCAGGGGTTGCTTTACTATATTTTATTTTATTTTTTTTTTGAGACAGAGTCTCACTCTGTTGCCCAGGCTGGAGTGCGGTGGCACGATCTCAGCTCACTGCAGCCTCTGCCTCCCGGGTTCAAGTGATTTCTCCTGCCTCAGCCTCCCGAGTAGCTGGGATTACAGGTGTGTGCCACCATACCTGGCTAATTTTTGTATTTTTAGTAGAGACGGGAATTCATTATGTTGGCCAGGCTGGTCTCAAACTCCTGACCTCAAGGGATCTCCATACCTTGTCCTTCCAAAGTGCTGGGATTACAGACATGAGCCACCACACCTGGCCAGGGTGCTTTAATATAAAGTCATTATACTCTCTTCCATTTGCATTAATGAAAGCCAACTTTGCCACCCTTGCTACAACTGTATTTATCCAGGAATTGGTATCTAAACCAAATACAATCATGAGTATATTCAAGCTCTAATAAAGAGAGGTCATTGCCTCCTGATAGGCTTAGCTTGAGACATGTAAGTTCTATTTAAGAAATACTTCCATTATATGGTTATCACAGTATCAGAAAGGTCAAAATTTTAGGGGAAAACATTAAAAGACATTTTCAGATCAAAGAAACACATTATAAATATTAGGTATATTCTAAACATGTAGCTCATTGAAACTCAAATTGTACCCTAAACAATTTTGTGCTATTATTCCAGTTCTCCATAAGCCCTGGGACCCAAAATGATAATCCATTCTGCAAGTAATGGGAAATGCAGATAGAATGAGGTAAGGAGGAAGGTCTGAAAGGATGAGAGACAGTTTTAGGTTAAAAATAGAGAGATGTAAGCAAACAATAAGGAGATTAAGAGCTTCTTCTAAGCACCTAAGAAGTATCTCATGCAAGACAGCAAGAGCAAGGAAACACTGAATTAAAAGACAAGACTGAAGAGAATATTAATTTTCTTTGAGACAAGGTCCAGTTCTGTTGCCTAGGCTGGAGTGCAGCGGCTTGACCACAGCTCAATAAAGCCTCGACCTCCCAGGCTCAAGCAATTCTCTTACTTCAGCCTTCTGAGTAGCTAGGACCACAGGTGCACACCACCACACCCAGCTAACTTAATCCTAGCACTTTGGGAGGCCAAGGTGGGCGGATCACGAGGTCAGGAGATCAAGACCATCCTGGCCAACATGGTGAAACCCCATCTCTACTAAAAACACAAAAATTAGCTGGGCACAGTGGCTCATGCCTGTAATCCCAGCTACTCGGGAGGCTGAGGCAGGAGAATAGCTTGAACCAGGGAGTTAGAGGTTGCAGTGAGCCAAGATCGCACCACTGCACTCCAGGCTGGCAACAGAGTGAGATTCCATCTCCAAAAAAAAAAAAAAAAAAAAAAAAAAAGAAAAAGAAAAAAAAAGAGATGAGTCTCACTATGTTACCCAGGCTGGTCAAATGATCTTCCTGTCTCAGCCTCCCAAAGTGCTGGGATTACAGGCGTGAGTCACTGCACCCAGCTAGAAGAGAATCTTTAAACAAACATATACACATATATACATTCACACACATTTACAGAGGGCCACCAATTGGTTAGTTACAGCAAATATTCTCTTTCTCATCAATGTCTTTTTAAAAAGAGGGAGTCTATTTTACTTTTTATTTTCATAACGAAATATTATAAAAGCCTCATAACTATGATTTCATACCTGATAATATTTCAGCTGCCCATTTAGTTCTCCTAGATGTTTATCATACTCAGTTATAAGAGGAGCTAAAAAGCTAAAAAAAAAAGACAATAAAAATATAGCATATTCTGTTCCATCTAGTTTAATAAATATATAACAAGTGAAATAAATTACACATAAAAATTTTATGTTTAGTCTACTCATGCAACCAAAACTTTTCCCTTTTTTCCAAAACCAGGAGTTTTAAATATTTGCACAATTAATATTTTGGACTGAAAAATTCTTTGTTGTGGAGTGGCTAGTCTGTGCATTGAAGGATGTTTAACAGCATCCTTGGCCTCTACCCATTAGATGGCAGCAGCAGTCTCACTTTCCACAGTAGTGACAAGCAAAAATGTTTCTAGACATTGCCAAATATCTCCTGGTGAAACAGGGGTAAAATCACTCCGTCTGAGAACTAATTTTGTAGACCCTGTAATACTTGCTTTTTCTTGTCAATTCAAGAACAAAGCATTTAAGTTTAATAACAGCAGATCATGAAACAAACATTTCTGATACTAAAAGAATTACTTTAATAACAATTAAATATAACTAAGAAAATGATATTATTCTGGTTAATACTTTACCTTTGGTCAAACACGAGGTTTTCAAATGTGTCGTCTCCTTCTCCTTGGCAGACAGCTTTCTATAAGAGAATGTGCATCTTAAAATGTGTTCTCACATCATTCTAGCCAAAATTGATAGTGATTTAATATTAAATGCAATTAAATTTTCATAACCTTAGAAAATCTATTTATGTCATTCATAATGAGAGAAAAAGAAAAAATAATAATCTCAATTTATATTGAAAAGCATTTGGTAAATTTAATACCCGTGCATAATAAAAACCATTGGCAAATTAGAAATTTGGGGAACTTTTCTTAATTTGATAAAAATATCTGCCAGAAATCTAATCAATTACAATTTAAAGGTTGAAAAGCAAGAAGCAAGGCTATTATTATCTACAAACAATTTGGCCATTTACCTAAAAACTCAGTAAAATCTACCAATTATTAGAACTAGTAAGAGAATACACTAAAAGTCACCAGACAGAAAATGAACACTTAAAAAAAAAATTACTAGTTTTTTCAAATACCAGCAATGATTAGAAAATGTAATATAAAAAATCCTATTCACTACTATGACAAACAATATCTGCAGAATAAAGCAAATAAAAAATGGTACAGGAGCTTATTGAGAAAATTAGTTTTACTAAAGGATATAAAAGGAAATCTAAACAAACATGGTACTATAGCATTCATCTATGGGTGCAACGGTCAATATTTTGAGTATGTCAGCTCTCTAAAATTGACTACAACTTCATTGCACTCAAAAATGAAGTTCCAATAGAATAATTTATAAAAGTTCCATGAAAGAGTAAGTGTGAAAAATTAGCCAAGATAATCTCACCAAAAAAAAAAGGAAAAGAAAAAAGAAAGAAAAGAACTTGGCTTACTACATAGCAAAACACCACAATGCTACAGCAATTTTAACAGTATGCTATAGGTACAGTAACAAACTCAACAGTATAACAAACCCAGAAATAGATTCAAGCATTTATAGGTATGTGGTATATAAAATAAGAGGAATTATAATCGAATGGACACAGTACTGCTATCCAACAAATAGTACTGGATAACAAACAAAATTAGATTCTAGCACATACTAAATGGAAAAATATAGATAAAAATCCAAATGTTGTTAAAATTTTAACAATTATTGCAAGAAAATGCATTATTGACCTTGAGTTAGACAATGCTTTCTTAACTTCACAAATGCAGAAATTTTTGTCTCTTTTGTTTGTAAATATCTCAAGCAGCGCCTGCCATACTTTTTTGCTCAAATTGCATTTGTTAGCTGGAAGACACCAGGAGCAAAACCTATAAATGGAAAGACTGACACATTTTACAACATCCAAATTTAAAACTTCTATACAGCTAAAGACACCATAAGCAAAGTTAAAAGACCTATAGCATTCGTAGCATGACCAGAAATTTTGTATCTATGGCATATGGAGAAACATTTAAACACAAGATGTGCAAGGTTTTTCAGTGGTGCCTTTACTATAAAACATAGCTAACAAAATGTCTTTTAACAGAATAAATAAAAAATGATACGATAGAATCCCGTAAGTAGTTCAAGAAATTAATTAAATTTATATGTATCAAAATAGATATATCATAAAAAACAAAGAAGTTATTTCTAGGGGTGGAGAGAAAATAGGACAGAGAAGGAAGACGGTCAAAGGGATCACTAAAAGCATCTGTAATATTCTGGCTTTTTGAAGGGAGAAAGTATTTATGATCACATACATATTAAAGAGTAATTTTAAAGCATAACTCAAGCCTCTGAATTCTAAAGTTTCACTTAATTAATTTTTAATATTTTACTCTGTAAATATTTATTTACCTACTATGTGTAAGGGCCCATGGGAGGTACAGTAAATAATACAAAGATGAACAACTCATAGTCCTTATCCACTGAATGGACTGTAGAGTTATAGGCAGAAACAGGCAAATAAGCAAGGAACAATAATAAGAATAAAGACATACCATGAAAGAGGCATAGAATGGTGAGAATGAGTGGATGAAAGGAAGATAATCAATACTGTTTTTATTCAAGTACTACATACATACAGAAGACTGTGCAAATTATAAGTATACAGCTAAATAATTCTCACAAAGTGAATATACTCATGTAACCAGAACACAAATCAAGCAACACAAGTACTCCTCACTTTGCATGTTGGTATAAGTGTCTTCATTTTGCACAGTTCTGTGGAAACATCAAATCCAAGTAAGGACAAAGTTGTGATACACACAAGTTTCAGTTAATACGGCACTGCAAAAAGTGAGAATTATGTATATAACCAACAACCCCTAAACCCCTAAGTCACTACTCCCACGCTCCATGTGGGACCCAAATCCTGACTTCTAACAGTATGAAATCATTTTGCCTGTTTTTTAAAAAAAATTATAAAAATATAACCATACAGTATATTTTCTGTTATGTCTGGCTTCTTTTGCTTACCACTGGGTTTGTGAGATTCATTCTTACTGCTGTGGGTAATTTTGGTTCGTTCATTCTTACTGACATATACCATTTCACTTTATAAGTATGCCACAATATATTTATGCTTTCTATTATTATTTATTTATTTATTTTTGAGATGGAGTCTCGCTCTGTTGCCCAGGCAGGAGTGCAGTGGCACGATCTCGGCTCACTGCAACCTCCGCCTCCCAGGTTCCTGCCATTCTCCTGCCTCAGCCTCCTGAGTATCTCGGACTACAGGTGCCTGCCACCACGCCTGGCTAATTTTTTGTATTTTTAGTAGAGATGGGGTTTCACCGTGTTAGCCAGGATGGTCTCGATCTCCTGACCTCGTGATCCGCCTGCCTTGGCCTCCCAAAGTACTGGGATTACATGTGTGAGCCACCGTGCCTGGCTATGCTTTCTATTATTAAATGAAGTATCTGGGTTGTTCATTATTTGGCTATTATAAATAGTGCTGCTACAAACATTCTTGAAAAGGTCTTCTTGGTATAGGCATTTCTGATGGGTATACCTACAGGTAAAACTGATGACTCATAAGGTCTGTATCAGTCAGATCTAGAATAAAATGTCAAACAATTTTCTGAAGTAATCTTACCAATTTACTCTCTCACAGGCAGTGTATGAGAGTTATTCCACATCTTTGTCAACACTTGGAGTTATGCTTTTCACTCTAGCCAGTGGATGTAGTAGTATTTCATTGTGGTTTGAATTTCCATTTACCTGATAAACAATGAAGTTGAAGACTCTTTTCTACAGTTACTAAGCATTTTAAATACCTCCTTTTGTGAAGTGACCTGTTTCTCTAATGGATAATTGTTTTAGTTATTAATTTGAAGACATTCTTCAAATATTCTAAATTTTTGCAAGATTACAAATATATTCTCCATTCCATAGCTTATCTTCTTACTTTCTTAATAGTGTCTTAAAAACATAAGTTCTTTCATTTTGAATTAGCCCAGTTTATCATTTCTTTCCTTTATGATTAGTGCTTATGTCCCGTTTAAGCCATCCTGCCTACTATAAGCTCATAACGTCTTCCCTCAAGTTTTATTCTAAAAGCTTTACCTTAACATTTAGATATGCAATCAATGCAGAAATCACATATGAGAGTAGTTTGGGTAGAGATCAAAATTCATTTTTCTTTATTCTGAATGAAAGTCTGGTATGTGTAAAGCTATTTCTAAACTTTATTCTGTTTAACTGGCTTGTTTCCTTGGCCAATACCATACTAACCAAATTACTATAGCTTTATAGTAAATATTAAGACCTGGTAGTATCTGTTTCCAAGTGTAGTTGTTCTGCAAGATTGTCTTAGCTCTTCTTGTCCTTTTTCATATAAATTTTGAGGGGGAACTATTATGTTTTTGAGGAACTTCCATACTGTTCTCCACAGTGGCTAAACTAATGTATATTTCTACCAACAGTGTATGAGGGTTCCCCTTTCTCTACATCCTCACCAGCATCCATTATTGCCTGTCTTTAGGACAAAAGTCATTCAAACAGGGGTGAGATGGGATCTCACTGTGGTTTTGATATGCATTTCTCTAATGATGACTAAATGTTTAGCATTTTTTTCATATACTTCTTGGCCAGTTGTATGTCTTCTTTTAGAGATGTCTATTCAGTTCATTTACTCATTTTTAAATTGGATTCTTCTTTTAACTGCTGAATTGTTTAAGCTCCTTATATATTCTGGACATTTGTCTCTTGTCAGATGAATAGTTTTCAAATACTTTCTCCCATTTTGCCAGATTTCTCTTCATTCTGTTGACTGTTTCCTTTACAATACAGAAGCTTTTAAGATTGATATAATTCCATTTGTCTATATTTGCCTTTCTTGCTTATGCCTTTGAGGTCTTCTCCATAAAACCTTTACCCAGGAAAATGTACTGAAACATTTGTTTTTGTCCACCAGTTTCATAGTGTTTGGTGTTACATTTTTTTAGTCCATTTTGTGTTGATTTTTGTATATGGTAAGAGACAGGGGTGACTTATTTTTGGCACATGGATATCGAGTTTTTCCAGCACTATTTCTTTTTCTTTATTTGCAGATGACAGTTTTTTAATTTTAATTTTTATTTTACTTTAAGTTCTGGGATACATGTGCAGAACATGCAGGTTTGTTACATAGGTATACACGTGCCATGATGGCTTGCTGCACCTATCAACCTGTCATCTAGGTTTTAACCCTGCATGCATTAGGTATTTGTCCTAATGCTCTCCTTCCCCTTACATGCCATCCCTGACAGGCCCTGGTGCGTGATGTTTCCCTCCTTGTGTCCATGTGTTCTCATTGTTCAATTCCCACTTATGAGTGAAAACATGCAGTGTTTGCCTTTCTGTTCTTGTGTTTGCTGAGGACAATGCTTTCTAGCTTCATTCATATCCCTGCAAAGTACATGAACGCATTCTTTTTTATGGCTGCATAATATTCCCTGGTGTATATGTGCCACATTTTCTTTATCCAGTCTATCTTCATGGGCATTTGGGTTGGTTCCAAGTCTTTGCTATTATAAATAGTGCTTCAATAAACATATGTGTGCATGTGATAGTAGAATAATTTATAATGCTTTAGGTATATACACAGTAATGGGATTGCTGGGTCAAATGGAATTTCTGGTTCTATATCCTTGAGGAATTGCCACAATTTCTTCCACAATAGTTGAACTAATTTACACTCCCACCAGCAGTGTAAAAGCATTCCTGTTTATATACAAACTTGCCAGCATCTGTTGTTTCCTGACTTTTTAATGATCGCCATTCTAACTGGTGTGAGATGATATCCCTTTTGGTTCTGATTTGCATTTCTCTAATGACCAATGATGATGAGCTTCTTCTTCGTATGTTTGTCGGCCACATAAATGTCTTTTTTGACAAGTGTTTGTTAATATCCTTCACCCATTGTTTGATGGGGTCGTTTTTTTCTTGTAAATTTGCTTATGTTCCTTGCAGATTGTGGATATTAGACCTTTGTCAGATGGGTAGCTTGCAAAAATTTTCTCCCATTCTGTAGGACGCCTGTTCACTATGATGATAGTTGCTTTTCTATGCAGAAGCTCTTTAGTTTTAACTGGATCCCATTTGTCTATTTTGTTGTAATTGCTTTTGGTGTTTTAGTCATGAAGTCTTTGCCCATGCCTATGTCCTGAATGGTGCTGTCTAGGTTTTCTACTGGGGTTTTTATGGTTTTGGCTTTTAAGTCTTTAAACCATCATGAGATATTGTTTGTATAAGGTGTAAGGAGGGGGTCCAGTTTATGTTTTCTGCTTGAGACTAGCCAGTTTTCCCAGCACCATTAATTAAATAGGGAATCATTTCTCCATTACTTTTGTCAGGTTTATTGAAGATCAGATGGTTGTAGATGTGTGGTTTTATTTCTGAGGCCTTTGTTCTGTTCTATTGGTCTATGTATCTGTTTTGGCACTAGTACCATGCTGTTTTGGTTAGTGTAGCAGTGCAGTATAGTCAGGTAGCATGACTCCAGCTTTGTTCTTTTTGCTTAGGATTGTCTTGGCTATACAGGCTCTTATTTGGTTCCATATGAAATTTAAAGTAGTTTTTTTCTAGTTCTGTGAAGAAAGACAGTGGTAGCTTGAGGGGAATAGCATTGAATCTATAAATTTCTTTGAATAGTATGACTAGTTTCACAATATTGATTCTTCCTATCGATAAGCATGGAATGTTTTTCCATGTTTGTGTCCTCTCTTATTTCCTTGAGCAGTAGTTTGTAGTTCTCCTTGAAGAGGTTCTTCACATCTCTTGTAAGTTGTATCCCTAGGTATTTTACTCTCTTTGTAACAATTGTGAATGGGAGTTCACTCATGATTTGGCTCTCTATTGGTCTGCTATTGGTGTATAGGAATGCTTGGATTTTTGCACACTGATTTTGTACCCTGAGACTTTGCTGAAGTTGCGTATCAGCTTAAAGAGATTTTGGCCTGAGATGATGGGGTTTTCTAAATACACAATCATGTCATCTCCAAACAGAGACAATCCGACTTCCTCTTTTCCTAATTGAATACCATTTCTTTCTTTCTCTTGCCTCATTGCCCTAGCCAGAACTTCCAATACTATGTTGAATAGGAGTGGTGAGAGAGGGAATCTTTGTCATGTGCCAGTTTTCAAAGGGAATGCTTCCAGTTTTTGCCCATTTGGTATGATATTGGCTGTGGGTTTGTCATAAATAGCTCCTATTATTTTGAAATATGTTCCATCAATACCTAGTTTATTGAGAGTTTTTAGCATGGAGGGCTGTTGAATTTTGTCAAAGGCCTTTTTTTGCATCTATTGAGATAATTGTGTGGTTTTTGTCACTGGTTCTGTTTATGTGATACATTATGTTTATTGATTTGCATATGTTAAACCCGCCTTGCATCCCAGGGATGAAGCCAACTTGATCGTGGTAGATAAACTTTTTGATGTGCTGCTGAATTCTGTTTGCCAGTATTTTATCGAGGATTTTCAAATTGATGTTCATCAGGGATATTGGCCTGAAATTTTCTTTTTTTTTTGTTGTATCTCTGCCAGATTTTGGTATCAGGATGATGCTGGCCTCATAAAATTAGTTAGGGGGGATACCCTCTTTTTCTACTGTTTGAAATAGTTTCAGAAGGAATTGTACCAGCTCCTCTTTGTACCTCTGGTAGAATTCGGCTGTGAATCCATCTGGTCCTGGACTTTTTTTTGGTTGGTAAGCTATTATTTACTGCCTCAATTTCAGAACTTGTTATTGGTCTATTCAGGGATTTGACTTCTTCCTGGATTATTCTTGGAAGGGTGTATGTGTCCAGGAATTTGTCCATTTCTTGTAGATTTTCTAGTTTTGTGTGTGTGTGTGTGTGTGTAGAAGTGTTTATAGTATTCTCTCATGGTAGTTTTTTATTTCTGTGGGATTGGTGGTGATATCCCTTTTATCATTTTTTATTGTGTCTATTTGATTCTTCTCTCTTTTCTTCTTTATTAGTCTGGCTAGCAGTCTATCTATATTGTTGATCTTTTAGAAAAACTAGCTCCTAGATTTATTAACTTTTTAAAGGAATTTTCATGTCTCTATCTCCTTCAGCTCTGCTCTGCTCTGATCTTAGTTATTTCTTGTCTTCTGCTAGCTTTTGCATTTGTTTGCTCTTGCTTCTCTAGTTCTTTTAATTGCAATGTTAGGGTGTCGATTTTACATCTTTCTTGCTTTCTCTTGTGGGCATTTGGTGCTATAAATTTCCCTCTACATACTGTTTAAATATGTCCCAGAGATTCTGGTACGTTGTGTCTTTGTTCTTACTGGTTTCAAGGAACATCTTTATTTCTGCCTTCATTTTGTTATTTACCCAGTAGTAATTCAGGAGCACATTGTTCAGTTTCCATATAGCTGTGTGGTTCTGAGTGAGTTTCTTGATCCTGAGTTCCAATTCGATTGCACTGCATTCTGAGAGACTGTTATGATTTCCATTCTTTTGCATTTGCTGAGGAGTGTTTTACTTCCAATTTTGTGGTCAATTTTAGAATGAGTGTGATGTGGTGCTGGGAATAATATATATTCTGTTGATTTGGGGTGGAGAGTTCTGTAGATGTCTCTTAGGTCTGCTTGGTCCAGAGCTGAGTTCAAGTCCAGGATATCCTTGTTAATTTTCTGTCTTATTGATCAGTCAAATATTGACAGTGGGGTGTTAAAGTCTCCCACTATTATTGTGTGGGAGTGTAAGTCTCTTTGTAAGTCTCTAAGAACCTGCTTTATAAATCTGTTTCCTCCTATAGTGGGTGCATATATATTTAGGATAGTTAGCACTTCTTAATGCATTGATCCTTTTAACATTATGTAATGCCCTTCTTTATCTCTTTTGACCTTTGTTGGTTTAAAGTCTGTTTTATCAGAAACTAGGATTGCAACCCTTGCCTTTTTTTTGCTTTCCATTTGCTTCGTAAATATTCCCCCATTTCTTTATTTTGAGCCTGTGTGTGTCTTTGCATGTGAGTGGGTCTCCTAAAGACAGCACACTGATGGGTCTAGACTCCTTATCCAATTTGCCAGTGTCTTTTAACTGGGGCATGTAGCCCATTTACACTTAAGGTTAATATTGTTATGTGTGAATTTGATCCTGTCATCATGATGCTAGCTGGTTATTTTGCCCAATAGTTGATGCAGTTTCTTCATAGTGTCCATGGTCTTTACAATTTGGTGTGTTTTTGCAGTGCCTGCTACCAGTTTTTCCTTCCCATATTTAGTGCTTCCTTCAGGAGTTCTTCTAAGGCTGGCCTGGTGGTGACAAAATCCCTCAGCATTTGCTTACCTGTAACGGATTTTATTTCTCCTTCGCTTATGAAGCTTAATTTGGCTGGATGTAAAATTCTGGGTTGAAAATTCCTTAAGAATGTTGAATATTGGCCCCCACTTTCTTCTGGCTTCTAGGGTTTCTGCCAAGAGATTTGCTGTTAGTCTGATGGGCTTCCCTTTGTGGGTAACCCGACCTTTCCCTCTGGCTGCCCTTAACATATTTTCCTTCATTTCAACCTTGGTGAATCTGATGATTATGTGTCTTGGGGTTGCAGTTCTTGAGGAGTATCTTTGTGGTGTTCTCTACATTTCCTGAATTTGACTGTTGGCCTGTCTTGCTAGGTTGGGGAAGTTCTCCTGGATAATAACCTGAAGAGTGTTTTCTAAGTTGGTTCCATTCTCCCCGTCACTTTCAGGTACACCAATCAAATGCAGATTTGGCCTTTTCACATAGTCCCATATTTCTTGGAGGCTCTGTTTCTTTCGTTTCACTCTTTTTTCTCTAATCTTGTCTTCTCACTTTATTTCATTAAGTTGATCTTCAATCTCTGATGACTGTTCTTCTGCTTGATCGATTCGGCTACTGATAGTTGTGTATGCTTCACAAAGTTCTCGTGCTGTGTTTTTCAGCTCCCCCAGGTCATTTATGTTCTTCTCTAAACTGGTTATTCTAGTTAGCAATTTGTCTAACCTTTTTTTTCAAGGTTCTCCGCTTCCTTGCATTGGGTTAGAACATGCTCCTTTAGATTGGAGGAGTTTGTTATTACCCAACTTCTGAAGCCTACTTCTGTCGATTTCTCAAGCTCATTCTCTGTCTAGTTTTGCTCACTTGCTCACGAGGAGCTGTGATCTTTTGGAAAAGAGGCTTTCTGGTTTTTGGAATTTTCAGCCTTTTTGTGCTGGTTTTCCCCCATCTTCGTGGATGTATCTACCTTTGGTCTTTGATACTGGTGACCTTTGGATGGGGTCTCCGAGTGGATGACCTATTTGTTGATGTTGATACTATTCCTTTCTGTCTGTCAGTTTTCCTTCTAATATTCAGGCCCCTCTGATGTAGGTCTGCTGGAGTTTGCTAGAGGTCCACTCCAGACCCTGTTTGCCTGGGTATCACCAGTGGATGCTGCACAACAGCAAAGATTGCTGCCTGTTCCTTCCTCTGGAAGCTTCATCACAGAGGGTCACCCACCAGATGCCAGCCAGAGCTCTCCTGTATGAGGTGTCTCTCAGCCCCTACTAGGAGGTGTCTCCCAGTCAGGATACACAGGGGTCAGAAATCCACTTGTGGAGGCAGTCTGCCCCTTATCAGAGCTTGAATGCTGTGCTGGGAGATCCGCTGCTGTCTTCAGAGCTGTGAGGCAGGGACATACACGTCTACTAAAGGTGCACCCACACCCGCTGCTTTCCCCAGGTGCTCTCTCCCAGGGAGACAGGGGTTTTATCTCTAAGTCACTGACTGGGGCTGCTGCCTTTTTTTCAGAGATGCTCTGCCCAAAGAGGAGGAATCTAGAGAGACAGTCTGGCCGCAGCGGCCTTGCTGGGCTGTGGTAGGCTCCACCCAGATCAAACTTCTTGGCAGCTTTGCTCACACTGTGAGGGTAAAACCGCCTACTCAAGCCTCAGCAACGGTGGACGCCCCTCCCCCTAACAAGCTTGAGGGTTCCAGGTTGACCTCAGACTCCTGTGCTGACAGTGAGAATTTCAAGTCAGTGGATCTTAGCTTTCTGGGCTCCATGAAGGTGGGACCTGCCAAGCCAGACAACTTGGCTGCCTGGCTTCAGCCCCCTTTCCAGGGGAATGAACAATTCTGTCTCACTGCCATTCCAGGTGCCCGGGGTATGAAAAAAAAAAAAAAAAAATCCTACAGCTAGCTCATTGCCTGCCTGAAAGGCCATGCAGTTTTGTGCTTGAAACCCAGGGCCCTGGTAGCATAGGCACTGGAGGGAATCTCCTGGTCTGCCAGTTGCAAAGACCATGGGAAAAACGCATTGTCTGGGCTGGATTGCACTGTTCCTTGCACAGTCCCTCACACCTTCCCTTGGCTAGGGGAGGGAGATCCCCCAACCCCGTGCACTTCCTGGGTAAGGTGACACCCCACCCTGCTTCAGCTTGCCCTCCGTGGGCTGCATCTGCTGTCCAACCAGTTCCAATGAGATTAAATGGGTAGCTCAGTTGGAAATGCAGAAATCACCTGTCTTCTACGTCGATCTCACTCGGAACTGCAGACTGGAGCTGCTCCTAATCAGCCATCTTGCCAGAAACTCCTATGTAATGTCCTACTTTGTCTTTTTTTATGTTTGTTGGCTTAAAGTCTATTTTATTAGAGACTAGTATTGCAAATCCTGCTTTTTTTTTTTTTTTTTTTGCTTTCCATTTGCTTGGGAAATATTCCTCCATCCTCTTATTTTGAGTCTATGTGTGTCACTGCACATGAGATGGGTCTCCTGAATACAGCACATGGATGGGTCTTGACTCCCTATTCAATTTGCCAGTCTGTCTTTTAATTGAGGCATTTAGGTTATTTACATTTAAGGTTAATACTGTTATGTGTGAATTTGATCCTGTCATTATGATGCTAGCTAGTTACTTTGGACACTATTTGATTCAGTTTCTTCATAGTGTCGTTGGTCTTTATATTTTGGTGTGTTTCTGCCGTGGCTGGTATGGGTTTTTCCTTTCCATATTTAGTGCTTCCTTTAGGAGCTCTTGTAAGGCAGGCCTGGTGGTGATAAAAATCTCTCAGCATTTGCTTGTCTGTAAAGGATTTTATTTCTCCTTCACTTACGAAGATTAGTTTGTCTGGGTATGAAGTTCTTGGTTGAAAAATCTTTAAGAATGTTGAATATTGGCCCCACTCTCTTCTGGCCTGCAGGGTTTCTGCAGAGAGATCTGCTCTTAGTTTGGTGGGCTTCCCTTTCTGGGTAACCTGACCTTTCTCTCTGGCTGTGCTTACCATATTTTCATTTGTTTCAACCTTGGAGAATCTGACAATTACGTGTCTTTGGATGCCTCTTCTCGAGGAGTATCTTTGTGGTGTTCTCTGTATTTCCTGAATTTGAATGTTGGCCTGTCTTGCTAGGTTGGGGAAGTTCTCCTGGATAATATCCTGAAGAGGGTTTTCCAAGTTGGTTCCATTCTCCCAGTCACTTTCAGGGACCACAATCAATCATAGGTTTGGCCTTTTCACAAAGTCCCATATTTCCTGGAGGCTTTGGTCCTTGCTTTTCATTCTGTTTTCTCTAATCTTGTCTTTATGCCTTATTTCAGTAAGTTGATCTTCAATCTCTGATAGCCTTTCTTCTGCTTAATTGATTCAGCTATTGATAGTTGTGCATGCTTCACGAAGTTCTTGTGTTGTGTTTTTCAGCTCCGTCAGGTCATTTATGTTCTTCTCTAAACTGGCTATTATAGTTAGCAGCTCCTAGAACCTTTTTATGAAGGTTCTGAGCTTCCTTGCATTGGGTTAGAACATGCTCCTTCAGCTCAGAGGAGTTTATTACCTACCCTCTGAAGCCTACTTCTGTCAATTTGTCAAGCTCATACTCTGTCTAGTTTTCTGCCCTTGCAGAAAGGAGAAGAGTTGTGACATGTGGAGAACGGGCATTCTGGTTTTTGGATTTTTCAACATTTTTGCACTGGTTTTTCCTCATCATAATGGATTTACCTACGTGGTGGATTTGATCTTTGAGGCTGACGACCTTTGGATGGGGTTTTTGGGTTGGGGTCCTTTTTGTTGATGTTGATGTTATTGGTTTCTATTTTTTAGTTTTTCTTCTAACAGTCAGGCCCTTCTTCTGCAGGTCTGCTGCAGTTTGCTGGAGGTCCACTCCAGACCTTGTTTTCCTGGGTATCATTAGCAGAGGCTGCAGAACAGCAAAGATGGCTGCCTGTTCCTTTTCCTGGAAGCTTCATCCCAGAGGGGCACTGGCCTGATATCAGCTGGAGCTCTCCTGTATAAGCAGTCTGTCAATCCTTCTTGGGAGATCTTTCCCAGTCAGGAAGCATGGGGGTTAGGGACCCACTGGAGGAGGCAATCTGTCCCTTAGCAGAGCTCTAGTGCTGTGCTGGGAGGATTCTGCTTGTCAGGATATGCTGCACTCTTCAGAGCCAGCAGGTAGGATCGTTTAAGTCTGCTGAAGCTGCGACCACATCTGCCCCTTCTCTCAGGTGCTCTGTCCCAGGGAGATAAGAGTTTTATCTATAAGCCCCTAACTGGGGTTGCTGCCTTTCTTTCAGAGACACCCTATGAGCATGAATCTAGAGAGGCATTCTGGCCACAGTCTCTTAGGTGCATTCTATTGAGTTCTGCCCAGTCTGACCTTCCCTGCCTCCTTAGCAGTGACAGGAAAATTACCTACTCAAGCCTCAGTAATGGTGGATGCCCCTCCCCCAACCACGTTTATTCATCCTAGGTGGACTTCAGACTGCTGTGTTGGCAGCAAGAATTTCAAGCCAGTGGTTCTTAGCTTGCTAGTCTCCATGGGAGTGGGACTCGCTGAGTGAGACCACTTTGCTCTCTGGCTTCAGCTCCCTTTCCAGGGAGTGAGCAGTTCTGTCTCACTGGGGTTCCAGGCACCACTGGCATAAGAAAAACAAAAAAACAAACAAAAAAAACAAAACAAAAAATCTCCTGCAGCTAGCTTGGTGTCTGCCCAAACATCCACACAGTGTTGTCCTTGAAACCCAGGGCACTGGTGGTATAGGCAACAAGGGAATCTCCTGATCTACAGACTGCAGAAACTGGGAAAAGCATAGTATCTGGGCCAAATAGCACAGTCCCTCATGACTTCCCTTGCCTGTGGTAGGGAGGACTCGAGCTGCTTGCACTTCATGGGTGAGATGATGCCCCACCCTACTTCTGCTAGACCTCCATGGTCTGCAACTGCTGCCTAACCAGTCCCAATGAGATGAACAGGTTACCTCACTTGAAATGCAAAAATCAACCACCTTCTGCATCGGTCTCGCTGGGAGCCGCAGACTGGAGCTGTTCCTATTCAGCCATCTTACCAATGTCTATCTGCCAGTACAATTTTTTTTTTTTTTTTTTTTTTTTTTTGAGACACAGTCTCGCTCTGCAACCTTTGCCTCCCAGGTTCACACCACTCTCCTGCCTCAGTCCCCCGAGTAGCTGGGACTACAGGCGCCCGCCACCACGCCCAGCTAATTTTTTCTATTTTTTTAGTAGAGACAGGGTTTCACCATGTTAGAAAGGATGGTCGTGATCTACTGACCTTGTGATCCACCTGCCTCAGCCTCCCAAAGTGCTGGGATTACAGGCATGAGCCATTGAGCGTGGCCCTGCCAGTACTAATTCTTAAAAGAGACTGTCCAATCTCCAATGAATGTTCTTGGCACCTTTGTTGAAATTCAGTTGGATGTAAATTTTGATTCTTTATTGTGTTCTACTGGTCTATGTGTCTATTTTTATGGCAGTACCATGCTGTTTTGATTACTATAGTTTTATAGTATATTTTGAGGTCAGGTGGAGTGATGCCTCCAGCTTTGTTCTTCAAATCCATGAACATGGTATGTATTTCTATATGTTTGTATCATTTTCAATTTCTTTCAACATTTATATATTTACTTATAGAAATCTTTCACCACCTTGGCAAATTTATTCTTAGATATTTTCTTAATTTTCTGTAGCTATTGTAAATGAGATTGCTGTCTTGATTTTTTCTCCCACTAGTTTATTTTAGTGTATAGAAACACTATTAAGTTTTGCGTGTTGATTTTGTATTCTGCAACTTTACTGAATTTGTTGATCAGTTCTAAGAGTGTTTTGGTGGAGCTTTTACATGTTTCTATATATAAGATGATGTCATCTGCAAATAGGTTCAAACAACTTCCTCCTTTCCAATTTGGATGCCCTTTAATTTCTTTCTCTTGCCTAAGTGCTCTAGCTAGGACTCCCATACTAAGTTGAATAAAAATGGTGAATGTGGGCATCCTGGTGTTGTTCCAAATCTTAGGAAGAAAAACCTTTCAACTTTTATACAGTCAGTATAATGCTGGCTGTGGGTTTGTCATAGATGGACTTAATTGGTCTGAGATACATTCAAACACCTAACTTGTTGAAAGCTTTTTTAAATCAAGAAGATACGTTGAATTTTATCACTTGCTTTTTTTGGATCTATTGAGATTATCATATGGTTTTTGTCCTTCATTCTTGGATGTGATGTATCAGGTTTTCTGATTTGTGTATGTTGAACCATCCTTACATCTCTTGATCCCACTTGATGATGGCAAATAATCTTTTTAATATGCTGCTGGATTCTATTTCCAATTATTTTGTTGAAGAATTTACCATCTATATTCATCAGAGATATTAACCTATAGTTTCCTTTTATTGTGCCTTTGTTGGGTTTTGGTATCAGGTAATGCTGGCCTTGTGGGATGTGTTTGGAAGAATTCCCTCATCATTGATTTTCTGGAATAATTTTAGAAGAATTAATATTCTTCTTCTTCTTCTTCTTTTGTTTTTGATAACTCTTAGCCTCCCAAGTAGCTGGGACTATGGGCATGCACCACCATGCCCAGCTAATAAGAATTAATATTATTCTTTAAATGTTTTGGTAAAATTCAGCAGTGAAGCCATCAGGTCTTGAGTTTTTTTTTTTTTTTTTTAAAGACTTTTTATTACAGACTCAGTCTCGTTCTTCATAACTGATCTGTTCAGGTTTTCTATTTCTTCTACATTTAATCTTGGAGGGTTCTGTGTGTCTGGGAATTTATCCATTATTGCTAGGTTTTCTAATTTGTTGACATATAATTGTTCACAATAGTCCTATTGATCCTTTGTATTTCTTTTCCTTTTTTTTTTTTTTTTTTTTTTTTTTTTTTTTTTTTTTTTTGAGAGGGAGTCTCACTCTGTCACCCAGGCTGGAGTGCAGTGGCATGATCTCGACTCAATGCAACCTCCACCTCCCAGGTTCAAGTGATTCTTGTGCCTCAGCCATCCGAGTAACTGAAATTACAGGCACCCGCCACCACGCCTGGCTAATTTTTGTATTTTTAGTACAGATGGGGTTTCACCATGTTGGCCAGGCTGGTCTTGAACTGGCCTCAGGTGATCCGCCCACTTTGGCCTCCCAAAGCACTGGGATTACAGGCATAAGCCACCATGCCCGGTCCAATCCCTTGTGTTTCTGTGGTATCATAATGTCTCCTTTTTTCACTTCTGATTTTATTGGGATCTTTTCACTTTTCTCTTGGTTATTTTGCCATATTTTGTTGTTTATCTTCTCAAATAATGAATTTTTCATTTTGTTGATCTCTTGTATTGTTTTTTTTAGTGCCAATTTTGTCCATTTCTACTCTGACATCTATTATTTCTTTCCCTATACTATTGTTTGTGTTTGATTTGTTCTTGCCTTTCCAGTTCCTTCAGATGTTTCATTAGGTTACTTGAAGTCTTTCTATTTTTTTTTGATGTAGGTATTTATTGCTATAAATTTACCTCTTTTGCTGTATCCCATTGTTTTTGGTATATTGTGTTTCCATTTTCACTTGTTTCAAGAAATTTTCAAATTTCCTTCTTAATTTTGTTCATTGACCTATTGGTCATTCAAGAGCATGTTGTTTAATTTCCATGTATATATACAGTTTCTAATGTTCCTCTTGTCACTGAATTATAGTTTTATTCCACTGTGGTCATAAACAATATTTTAAATATTTTAATCATTTTAATTTTGTTGAGACTTGTTTTATGGCCTAATATGATATATCCTGGAGAATGTTCCATGTATTCATGAAAATAACATGTATTCTTCAGTTGTTGAATAAAAATTTATATAAATGCATGCAAGATCCATTTGGTCTATAGTTTAAATCTAATGTTTATTGTTTTTCTGTCTAGATGATCAGTCCAATGCTGAGAGTGGGGTGTTAATGCCCCCACCTATTATTGTATTAGAGTCTATCACTTTAGATCAAATATTTACAATTGTTATATTCATTCTTGATCACAGGACTCCCTTTGTCTTCCTTTACGTATCTGTATGCTCTGGTGTTGGGTGTATATATATTTAAAACGATTATATCCTCTTCCTCAATTGATCAGGAAGGAGGATATAATTGAATTCATCGTTATGTAATGACTTCGTGTTTGTTTCCAGTTTTTGGTTTAACGTTTGTATTATCTCATATAAGAATAGCTACCTTTGTTTGATTTTTGTTTCCATTTGGGTATCTTTTTCCATGCCTTCACTTTCCATCCATATGTATGTTTACAGGTGAAGTGAGTTTCTTGATCACAGCTTTTTATTCATTCAGCGTGTCTTTATCTTTTAAGTGGGAAATGGAATCCATTTAGATTCATGGTTATTACTGACAGTTAAGGACTTACTCCTGTCACTTTGTTATTTGTTTTCTGATGGTTTTGTATATCCTTTTTTTCCTGTTTTTCTCTTATTATTGTGGTTTGGTAGTTTTCTCTAGTGATAAGGTTTGATGCTTTCCATTTCTCCTTTGTGTATCTGCTCCACCAGTGAGTTTTGTATTTTTATGTGCTTTCATGATAGCAATTATTGTATTTTGCTTTCAGATATAGGACTCTCTTGAGCATTTCCTGTAGGGCTAATAGAGTGGACATGAATTTTCTCAGTTTGCGTTTGTCTGGGAAAAACTCTTTCTCCCTCATTTCTGAAGAAGAGTGTTGCTGGGTATAGTATTCTTGGCTGATACTGTTTTTCTTCTTTTGGTACTTTGACCATTCTCTCCTGTCCTGTAAGGTTTCTGCAGAGAAATGCTGTTAGTCTAATTACAGATTCCTTTATATGTGACTTGCTGCTTACCACTGGCTAGCTTTAGCATTTTCTCTTTGTCTTTGACTTTTGAAAATTTGTCTGTAATATATATCTCTCCACAGCCTTGGAAAGTTTTCAGCTATTATTTCATTAACAGGTTCTCTATGCTTTTCCCTTCTCTCTCTTCTCCTTCTGGAAAGCCATAATATGAATATTTGTTTGCCTAATGGTGTTCCATAAGTACTGTAGGCTTTTTTTTTTTTTTTTTTTTTTTTGCAGAAATTATTTCAAACAACCTGTCTTCAAGTTCAGTTGTTCTGCTTGATCAAGTCTCTTCTTGAAGGCCTGTCCTGTACTTTTCATTTCATTAATCAAATTCTTCTGTTGAAGACATTGTTTGATTCATTTTAGTGATTTCTCTTTGTTAAATTTCTCATTCATATTATGAATTCTTTGTCTGATTTCATAGAATTATCTACTGTATTATCTTTTACTTCATTGAGTTACCTTAATATCATTACATTGAATTCTTCTTCTGGAAATCCACTGATTTCCTTTTCATTGGGTCCTTTTACTAAAGACTTATGTTCCTTTGGTGGTGCCATATTTCCTTCCTTTTTCATGTTTCTTGTGTCCCTGCATTGATCCATACACCTGTTGGAACAATCGCTTCTTCCATATCTTGTAGAGTAGCTTTAATAGAGAAATACTTTCACTTGCAGTTGGGCTTTAGTGTACCAGTTGAAGGACGTGGTAATTTTGTTTTCAGATAAGTGCAATGGAATTGGGTCTATGAAGGTTGTTCAGCTGTAACTAACGTCAGCAATAACTGTGGGTGTCTTAGTGGCCTAGGCTGTAGAAGTTTGTGGCAGTGGTGGTATGGATTGTTAATTTCCTTAGTGTCAAGTATTCTTGGGGTCCTCCTATATTTAATTTCACCACAATAGGGAGACTTATCAACAGGATCCCTGTTGGTCCCAGGTATGACATGGCTTACAAGTAGCTGCAGTAGCACTGAGTTCCTGGTGCAGGATCTTAGAATGGCTGTGGGGTGGGATCATAACCTCAGGGTTTCATTGATCCTTTGTGGTACCTGGGTTTGGGGGTTCAGGTTTGCTCTTTGTGGCAGGTTTGGATGTAGAGTGCCCACAGAGCCAGGATCTGGACTCTAAGACACCCCTATCCACTTGGGCCCAAGGGCTGCATTGTACTTGTGGTTCTATCCCTGGGTCGGGGCAAGGCACAGCACTGGCCCAACTCCTGAGAAGAAAAGGTACTCTGGAGATTTGTGCCTGAGGAGCAGAGTACACCTAGAAATAAGGAACTTAAGCCAGTAGAGTTCAGTGGCATCTCAGATACCAGGGGATAAGACACCATGTAGTGATGACTGTAGACCCTAGGATGGTAAGGCTTATCTGTATCTTACTTTCTGTGAGGACAGGTGTGCAGCAGCAAGTTTCCCAGAATGGCAAAGCACAGTTGTCTTTTCAGTTTGGGGGCATCAGAGAACAGCACAACAATGAATCCACTCCCTAGAAAGAAATGTGTCTCTGCAGCTCAGACTCTAGAGCTAGTCCAGCGCCAGGGAAGCCGGGTATGAAATGTCTGGTCTATAGGGCGGGGTGTTTCAGCTTAGTCACTAATGTTTCCTTGGGATAAGTACTCAGCTCTGACAGGGCAGCAATTTCCCAGAAGGTGATAGCATACTTCAGATCAATCCTGGGGGCAATGAGCACTCTGAGTGGCCTAGACGCCATTTTGCTGGAATGTGGGATGCTGTTTCAAATTGAGGCATTGAGGAGATGTGATTGCTCTCAGTGGCTAAGGTACTGTTTTCCTAGGAGACAGGGTACCACTTTGGGTCCAGTCTGGTGGTGGGGGCGTGGATAGGGTGAGGGGAAGGTAGAGTAGTTCCACCTCTGCCTGGCCCACAGGGAAGGGTGTAACAGTTTTTCGCAGCTCAGTTTTGAGATGCTAAGCCACTGAGATGGGGTGGCTGAAAAGCAGCTTAGCCTCAGTAATGAAGGGGAGCTACGGCTACTTGCCTCCAGAGCAAGGCACACTCCAGCTGCAGTTTCAATTCTACAATGCATAGCACACTAGTTGCGTAAGTCACTGGGGTCAGGGCACAGTGTTGGTTCCTTTTCTGGGGGCAGTATGGTCATGTGGACTCTAGGTAGCTCCCTCAGATAAGCTTAGTGACTTCGAGGATTGCAGGGGACCCCAGTGGCGAGGTCTGTAGGTGTCCAAGGAGTCGATGCAGGCTCCTGAGATCCTCTTCCTTACCTTTTCCATGTAGAGAGAAATTCCTCCTTGTTCCTAGCTGGTCCCAGTTGGGGGTTGGTGTAATGGAAGTCTGTCATTTCCTTCCTTTTTCTATATGGCCATTTTGAGTTTCTGTACCCACTTGGGTTTCTGTTTCTCCTCTGATGCACTCTGGCACTCACTCCCAGTTATTTTTGTTAAAATGAAGTTATTTGTTGTTCTGGCTATCTTTGTGAGGGGAACAATTGCTGGAGTCTTCTACTTGGCTATCTTGCAGATGTCACTTTTTGTCTTTAAACTTTTGTAGAAGAGTTAAAAGTGATTTATACGCCACCATTATAGTGTCAGAATATTCTTGGCAATATACTTTTATCAATGAGTTGATACTTTCATGTGTTTCAATATTTTAATAAGTAGTATCACTTTGCTTCAGCTTCATGAACTCTTCAGCATCTTTTGTAAATTGGGTCTAATGGTGATGAACTCCCTCAGCTTTTGTTTGTCTGGGAAAATCTTTATCTCTCCTTCATTTCTGAAGGGTAGTCTTGTTGAGTAAAGTATTCTTAGTTGACTTTTTTTTTTTCTTTCAGTTCTTTGAATATATTATCCCACTGTCTCCTGACCTGTAAGGTAACTGTTGAGAAATCCATTGATTGCCTATGGAAGTTCCTTTGTATGTTATAAGTGCTTTTCTCTTGCTGATTGTAGAATTAACTGTCTTTGATTTTTGACAATTTGATTATAATGTGCCAGAGTAAAGTCATCTTTGGGTCAATCTGTTTGGGAACCCTTGGGTCTTAATGTCTGATGTCTAGATGTCTTCCAAGATTTGGGGACGTTTCAGATATTATTTCTTTAAGCTTTGTGCTTCTTTTTTTCTCTCTCCTCCTTCTGAGACTCTCACAATCTGTGTATCACTTCCTTTGACAATGTTTCATAAATACCTTAAGCTTTCTTAATTACTTTTCAATCTTTTTTTTTCTTGTCTGACTGGATAATTTCAAATGACCTGCTTTCAAGTTCAGATTCTTTCTTCTAATTGATCAAGTATAATGCTAAAGCTCTCTATTGCACTTTTCACTTCATTAACTGTATTATGTTGTTATCTTAACATCTGAACCAGTCTTATGTCGCCATCTTAACATATGAAGCAGTCACCTCCTCTAGTCTTTACTGACTGGCTTTGGGAAACAAACAGCTTCACGAAGCTTCTCTCAGACATTTTCAGTAGATATACCCACTCCACACCTTCACCCATGACTTTTTAGGGAGAATTCGTAAGATTGTATGCTTTCTTTGGATTCTATAAAACTAGGCTGGGTGTTGAGAATATCCCATGGTGTTTTTTTTTGGTGGGGGGAGGTAGTGCCCTGAAATGCTCAAGTTTGCATGCATACTTTAAATCCCAAAGAGTTGTGCCAGCTGACTGTGCCTGCATTCCCCACCTAGGGGGTGCACATGACAGCCAACCATGGGGATGGAGGGCGGTAATGCATATGAAGTGCTGGAATCACCTGTGGGCCAGCTGGTGTGGTGGTACACCACACAGGTTAGGTGTCCCAAGCAGCATATGAGTGGGTCTGCTGAAAGAGTCTGCAAAGTGGTTAGTAGGATACACAGTCCCTTCCTGAGTTTCAAGCCCTGACTGTGAGTCCCTGCCTGTTTTCCCTGCTCCTAGTCTCTCCTAGACACTTAGCCAGGCTGATCCCATTATTCTGAGTGAGGTAAGGAAAAGATGGGTCTTTTGGAGTGTCCTGCACAGGTAGAAAAGCCAGGAGCTTACTCACTATGCTCTCACTTCCCTCTGTGGGAAGAATCACAGGTTGAGGGAGTCTCTCTTGGAACCGAGCTGTGCCATCTTGGGGCAGGAGTGATGCAGGTGAACTGAAATTGTTCTTACATTCTTCAATGTGTCTATTTTCCAATAGTATTCTGGAACTTCTCTAGCCTTTAAACTGCTAGAAAGGGTGGTTGTCAAAATCGGTGCACTGTAGGGAGATGACAGTAGATAACACTTATTCTTTTATCTAGCTCTCTTTTACCTACTTTCTAATTGAATAGCTGGTTTTGTTTTTTCTTGTTTTTTAAACTGTTGAATTTTAAGAGTTCTATATAAATTTAAGATAGTAATAACCAGTCACATATATGGTTTGCAAATTTTTCTGTCAGTCTGTGGTATGTTTATTCATCCTCCTGTAACACAGCCAAAGTTTTCAACATTAGTAAAGTTCAAACTTTCAATTTATGTACCTTGCTTTTTCCTTTTATGGACCATGCTTGTGATATCAAAAATTATTTTTCTAGCTCTAGATTCTGAAGAGTATCCACAACTGATCCTCAAAAAATTCATAGATTTACATCTTCAGTTTAATTCTATGAGTGATTTTGAGTTAATTTTTGTATAAGTTTTGAGATTTTCATTGAGATTATAGTCTGCTTGCCTTCTTTCTAGCTTTCAGCATTGTATGTTTCACATATACACTATTTTCCTTTCCTAGTGTACATTTACACTATATTCCTGAAATTAGATGTCCATCCTACAATTTTTGTGTGTCTAATTTTTAGTATTCTAAGTTCAAACTATTTTCTAGCTTAATTTAGAAATTTCCTTTGACTGGTAAGCCATTAGAAGCGTACTGTTAAATTTCAAAGCAACATAGGATTTTCTGGTTAACTTTTTGTTGTTGCTTTATAGCTAAATGCCACTGTGGTCAGAAAACAAATTATAAGCAATTTGAAACCCTTGAAATTTGTTGAAATTTATGACTCAGCATATGGTCAATTTTGGTAACTGCTCCATATGCACTGTAAAAGAACATGTACTCTATTTTTGTTGAGTACAGTGTTCTACATAAGTCATTTATGGGAATTTTGTCAATTGTGCTGTTTAGACCTTTTATTTTTTTCTTTGTTTATTCTTGCTTATTCTCCATGGTGAAAGAATTCTCCGTTAAAAGTATATATTTGTTTCTATTTCACTTTTAGTTTTGTCACTTTTTTCTTTTGTACATTTTGAAGCTTCAAGTTGGATACAGAAGTATTAAAATTTACCACGGATTTAACTCCTTCACTTATTTATCTATAGTAATATTTCTTAGTTAAACCTATTTCATTTCATATTACTAGGCGTATGTTTGCTTTATTTTAGTTAATATTTTCATGGTGTAACTTTTTCTATCCTTTTCATTTTCAACTGTATTGTTCACATAGTTGGCTTCATGTGTGTGTATGTGTGTGCACTTTAAGTACTTGGAATGTTTAATTTATTCACATTTAATATAATTAATGTTCATAATAAAATTGAGCTGGAATAAGAGTTGGCAAAGCTTTTCTGTAAAGGGCCTGGCCATAAATATTTGACTTTGCAAATAACATGGTTCCTGTTCCAACTATTCAAGCCTGTTGCTCTAGCACAAATGGAGTCATAGACAATATATAAACAAATGAGTATAGCTGTGTTCCAATAAATCTCTATCTAACGAAACACATAGCACATGGGATTTGGCCAGTGGGCTATAGTTTGCTAAACTCTAAATTACAATAAATAAATGTATTGTAATTTATATAAATTACAATATTTACATAATGTAATTTATTGTAATTTATCATAAATTACAATATTTATATAACGTAATTTATTGTAATTTATCATAAATTACAATATTTATATAATGTAATTTATTGTAATTTATCATAAATTACAATATTTATATAATGTAATTTATTGTAATTTATCATAAATTACAATATTTATATAATGTAATTTATTGTAATTTATCATAAATTACAATATTTATATAATGTAATTTATTGTAATTTATCATAAATTACAATAAATAAATGTGTTATAATCAGGAAATAAATAAAAGGCTCAAAGCACCAATATCTTGCAAGAGTGTACTGAGTTTAAGTTTGACTCACAGAATATGAAAATATTTCAAGTGTGAATCCTAAATTAGCAGTTCCCTGACAATTTATTTTCTTTCCAGTTGTAGTGATTAAACTACATTATATTGGGAGGGAAACACAAAACAGCAACAGACAAAAGTAGGGTGCCCAGACACAGAACAAACTATGCATACATGCAGACTTGATATAGATAAATCAGTAGGGAAAGCATCAAATAATAAATGCCGGAAGCACTAGTTATTTATATAGAGAAATAAAACAGAGCCCTGTCCTAAACAATCCACAATAATAAATTCCAGACTGAATAAAGACTTAAATGTGAAAAGCTCATATATGCTAGTGAGGAACTTCTTAAGACACAGTAATAAAAGTAACAATAGAAAAACATATACATTTAACTGTATTAAAAGTTAAAATTTTTCTATTAGAAAACATATAAACCAGATAAATGAAAGCCCACAATTTAAAGTTTACTATGTTTTAATGAACAAAGGGTACTATTAGAAAAAATATAACAGAGAAAATCTGAGATCAATAACAAATAAAAGCAAGAATAATCTCACTACTAATTAGAGAAATACAAATAAAACCAAAAGTGAGATGTTATTTCACATAAGTCAAACTGACAAAACAAAATATTTGACATTACTACCAAATGTTAACAGGTTGTTTCATAATGAACACTCTTATAGACCATGAATTAGAATGAAAATTATTGCAAACAGCTCTAGCAATTCTAGTAAATCTTAAGATGAGATAACTTAACTTTTAGGTAGACATACTAAAAAAACTCTCAGATGTATATATGGAGACATGTTCAAGACTGTACTGAAACATTATCGCAAAATTAAAGAATTAGACAAAATCTAAATTCCTTTGTCAAGAGAATGGATACATTTTGGTAGAGTAATACAATGGAATGTAGTAGACAACAGTTACAGTACATAAACTAGTAAAATATATATCAAATATTAAAAATAATGTTGAGCACATATAGCTTTTGCAGGATACATACAGCATCATATCATCACTTAGTTTAAAAACGTGACAAATGGCACTATAAAAAAATTTCAGGCATAATCATATAAAGTATTAAAGCATGAATAGTATTGAAAAACACTAAGTTCAGGATAGTAATTACCACTGGGAAGGGATAGAAGGAAACAGGTGAGGAAAGGAGTGCACACAGAGATTCAGTTATATCTGCGATATTTAATTTCTTAACAAAAATAAAACATAAAACATAACAAAACCTGAAACAAACAGGGCAAAAAGAACTGACACAATTGGGTGGTAGGTACACAGGAATTAGTTTTCTCTTCTATATTTTGATGTATGCTTAAGAGTATATAAATTTTCAAAATAAAGAATAAGATACATAAAGTGTTTAGCTTAATTCCTGACACAGAAAACTCTTAATAAATCTTGGCTCATTATCTTTTCTGTTTTTCTAAATACGAGAAAAAAAACCCCAAATAATTAGCTAACTCAATGTATATATTATAAGCATTTAACCAACATGGGAAAGATTAACTCTTGAAATGCAAAACTTTAAATGATATGTTCACATGGTTCCAGGAGAACTGCAATATGAATTAGATAAAATGAAAAGGCAATCTTCCATAGTGCATCTTGATGAATAAAATAATACATGCATCTAGTAGTCTACATAATTTCAGAAACTGATTTATCCTAGACTACTAAAAATAGTTTATACTTTAATAAGATTAAGAAGTTTTGTTTGTTTGTTTTTTGAGATGGAGTCTGGCTCTGTCACCCAGGCTGGAGTGCAATGGAACGATCTCAGTTTACTGCAACTGCCACCTCGCTGGTTCAAGTGATTCTCCTGACTTAGCCTCCCAAGTAGCTGGGATAACAGGTGCAAACCACCATGACTGGCTAATTTTTGTATTTTTAGTAGAGATGGGGTTTCGCCATGTTGGCCAGGCTGGTCTTAAACTCCTGACCTCAAGCAATTCACCTGCCTTGGCCTCCCTAAGTGCCGGGATTACAGGCGTGAGACACCATGCCTGGGACAGAAGTAATATTTTAACTTTTTTTTTTTTTAATGTTATTTCCACAGGTTGTTGGGGAACAGGTGGTGTTTGGTTACATGAGTAAGTTCTTCAGTGATGATTTGTGACATTTTGGTGCACCCATCACCCAAGCAGTATACACTGTACCCAATTTGTCTTTCATCCCTCAGCTCCTTGCCACCCTTTCCACCTGAGTCCCCAAAGTCCACTGTGTCATCCTTATGCTTTACGTCCTCATAGCATAGCTTCCAAGTATGAGTCAGAACATACAATGTTTGGTTTCCCATTCCTGAATTACTTCACTTAGAATAATAGCCTCCAATCTCATCCAGGTTGCTGCAAATGCCATTAATTCATTCCTTTTCAAGGATAAGTAGTATTCCATCATATATACATATACATATATATATATGTATATATGTGTGTGTGTATATATACGTGTGTGTGTGTGTGTGTATCAGTAGTAGGATTGCTGGATGAAATGGTAGTCCTACTTTTAGTTCTTTAAGCAATCTCCACACTGATTTCCATACTGGTTGTGGTAGTTTACATTCCTACCAGCAGTGTAGAAGTGTTCCCTGTTCACTGCATCCATGCCAACATCTATTGTTTTTTGATTTTTTGATAATGGCCATTCTTGCAGGAGTAAGGTGGTATCATGTTGTGGTTTTGGTACGCATTTCCCTGATCATTAGTAATGTTGAGCACTTTTTCATATGTTTGTTGGCCATTTGTATATCTTCTTTTGAGAATTTGTCTATATGTATATGTTTGTTGGCCATTTGTATATCTTCTTTTGAGAATTGTCTATTCAGGTCCTTAGCCCACTTTTTGATGGGATTGTTTGTTCTTTTCTTGCTGATTTGTTTGAGTTTGTTGTAGATTCTGGATATGAGGCCTTTGTCAGATATATAGATTGTGAAGATTTTTCTCCCACTCTGTGAGTTGTCTGTTTACTCTGCTGACTGTTCCTTTGCCGTACAAAAGCCCTTTAGTTTAATTAGATCCCAGCTATTTATCTTTGTTTTCAATTGCATTTGCTTTTGGGTTCCTGGTCATGAAATTCTCGCCTAAGCCAATGTCTAGAAGGGTTGTTCCAATGTTATCTTCTAGAATTTTTACAGTTTCAGGTCTTAGATTTAAGTCTTTAATCCATCTTGAGTTGATTTTTGTTTAAGGTGAGAGATGAGGATCCAGTTTCATTCTCCTACATGTGGCTAGCCAATTATCCCAGAACCATTTGTTGAAAAGGGTGTCCTTTCCCCACTTTATGTTTTTGTTTGCTTTGTCAAAGATCAGTTGGCTGTAAGTATTTGGGTTTATTTCTGGGTTCTCTATTCTGTTCCATTGGTCTATTTGCCTATTTTTATAACAGTACCATGCTGTTTTGGTGACTATGGATTTATAGCATAGTTTGAAATCAGGTAGTGTGATGCCTCCAGATTTGTTCTTTTTGCTTAGTCCTGCTTTGGCTATGCAGGCTCTCTTTTAGTTCCATATGAATTTTAGAATTGTTTTTTTTAATTCTGTGAAGAATAATGGTATTTTGATGGGAATTGCATGGAATTTGTAGATTGCTTTTGGAAATATGGTCATTTTCATAATGTTGATTCTACTAATCCATGAGTATGGGATATGTTTCTATTTATTTGTGTCATCTATGATTTCTTTCAGCACTGTTTCATAGTTTTCCTTGTACTTTGACTCCTTGGTTAGGTATATTCCTAAGTATTTTATTTATTTATTTTTGCAGCTATTGTAAAAGGGGTCAAGTTCTTGATTTGATTCTCTGCTTGGTTGCTATTGGTGTATAGAAGGGCTACTGATTTGTGCACATTAATCTTGTATCTGGAAACTTTGCTGAATTCTTTTATCAGTTCTAGAAGCTTTCTGGAAGAGTCCTTAGGGTTTTCGAGGTAAACAATCATATCATCAGCAAACAGTGACAGTTTGACTTCCTCTTTACCAATTTGGATGCCCTTTATTTCTTTCTCTTGTCTGATTGCTCTGGCTAGGACTTTCAGTACAATGTTGAAGAGGAGTAGTGAGAGTGGGCATCCTTGTCTTGTTCCAGTTCTCAGAGGGAATGCTTTCCACTTTTCCCCATTCAGTATTAGTTGGCTGTGGGCTTGTCATGGATGGCTTGTATTATACTGAGGCGTATCCCTTGTATGCCAATTTTGTTGAGAGGTTTAATCATAAAGGGGTGCCGGATTTTGTTGAATGCTTTTTCTGCATCTATTGAGAGGATCATGTGATTCTTATTTTTAATTCTGTTTATGTGGGGTATCACATGTATTGACTTGCGTATGTTAAACCATCCCTGGATCCCTGCTCTAAAACCCAATTGATCATAGTGGATTATCTTATTGCTACGTTGTTGGACACAGTTAGCTAGTATTTTGTTAAGGATTTCAGTATCTATGTTTATCAAGGACATTGGTCAGTAGTTTTCTTTTTTGGATATGTCCTTTCTTGGTTTTGATAATAGGGTAATGCTGGCTTCATAGAATGAATTAAGGAGGGTTCTTTCTCCATCTTGTGGAATAGTATCAAAATTCTTGGCACCAATTCTTCTTTGAATGTGTGGTAGAATTCTGCTTTGAATCCATCTGGTCCTGGACTTTTTTTTTGTTAGTAATTTTCTAATTACCATTTCAATCTCACTGCTTGTTATCGGTCTGTGCAGGCAATCTAATTCTTCCTGATTTAAGCTAGGAGGGTTGTATTTTTGCAGGAATTTATGCATCTCTTCTAGGTTTTCTACTTTATGTGCATAAAGATGTTCATAGTAGGCTTAAATGATCTTTTGTGTTTCAGTGGTGACAGTTGTAATATTTCGTGTTTCATTTCTTAGTGAGGTTATTGGATTTTCTTCCTTCTTTTCTTGGCTAATCTTGTTAATGGTCTATCAATTTTATTTATTCCTTCAAAGAACCAGCTTTTTGTTTTATTTATTTTTCGGGTTTTGTTTGTTTGTTTGCTTGCTTGCTTGTTTCAATTTCACTTAATTCTGCTCTAATCTTGTTTATTTCCTTTGTTCTGCTGGGTTTGGGTTTAGTTTGTTCTTGTTTCTCTAGTCCCTTGAGGTGTGACCTTGGAATGTGAGCTTGTGTTCTTTCAGTCTTTTTGATATAGGTGTTTAGAGCTATGAACTTTCCTCTTAGCACTGCCTTTGCTGTATCCCAAAGGTTTGGTAGGTTGTGTAATTATTGTCATTCAGTTCGAAGAATTTTTAAATTTCTATCTTGATTTCGTTTTTGACCCAATGCTCATTCAAGAGCAGGCTTACTTAATTTCCATGTATTTGCATGGTTTTTAAGGTTCTTTTTGGAGTCAATTTCCAGTTTTATGCCACTGTGGTCTGACAGAGTGCTTGATATAATTTCAATTTTCTTCAATTTACTGAGGCCCATTTTATGGTCTGTTGTATGGTCCATCTTGGAGAAGGTTCTATGCACTGTTGAACAGAATGTGTATTCTGTGGTTGTTGGATGGAATGTTCTGTATATATCTGTTAAGTCCACTTGTTCCAAGGTGTAGTTTAAATCCCTTGTTTCTTTGTTGACTTTCAGTCTTGATGACCTGCCTAGGGCTGTCAGTGGAGTATTGAAGTCCCCTAATATCAATGTGTTGCTATTTCACTTCTTAGGTCTCACAGTAATTGTTTTATAAATTTGGGAGCTCCAGTGTTAGGTGCATTTATGTTTACGATTGTGATATCTTCCTGTTGGACAAGGCCTTTTACCAGCATATAATGTCCCTCTTTGTCTCTTTTAACTGCTGTTGCTTTAAAGTTTGTTTTGTTTTGTTTTGTTTTTGTCTGATATAAGAATGGCTACTCCTGCTTGCTTTTGATGTCCATTTGCATGAAATTATTTTTCCACCCCTTCACTTTAAGTTTATGTGAGTCCTTATGTTTTAGGTGAGTCTCCCAAAGGCAACAGATGGTTGGTTGGTGAGTTGTTATCCATTCTGTGGTTTTGTATCTTTTAGGTGGAGCATTTAGGCCATTTACATTCAATGTTAGTATTGAAATGTGAGGTACTGTTGCATTCATCGTGCTCTTTTTGCCTGTGTACTTTGGTTTTTTTGTTTTTGCTTTTTTAGCTTTTTCATTTGTTTGTTTTATAGGTCCTGTGTAATTTATGCCTTAAAGAGGTTCTGTTTTGATGTGTTTCCAAGTTTTGGCTCTAAGATTTGGAGCTCCTTTTAGCAGTTCTTGTAGTGGTGGCTTGGTAATGGCGAATTTGCTCGGCATTTGTTTGCCTGAAAATGATTGTATCTTTTCCTTGATATATGATGCTTAGTTTGGCTAGATACAAAATTCTTGGCTGATAATTGTTTTGTCTGAAGAGGCTGAAGATAGTGCCCCAATCCCTTCCAGTTTGTCTGCTGAGAAATCTGCTGTTAATATAATAGCTTTTCCTTTATAGGTTACCTGGTGATTTTGTCTCACAGGTCTTAAGATTTTTTGCTTCATCTTAACTTTGGATAACCTGATGACAATGTACCTAGGCAAAGATCTTTTTGTGATGAATTTACCAGATGTTCTTTGTGCTTCTTGTGTTTAGATAGCTAGGACTCTAGCAAAGCCAAGGAAGTTTTCCTCAATTATTCCCCCAAATATTTCCAAGCTTTTAGAATTCTCTTTTTCCTCAGGAACACCAATTATTCTTAGGTTTAGTTGTTTAACATAATTCCAGACTTCTTGGCGGCTTTGTTCATATTTTCCTATTCTTTTTTGTCTTTGTTGGATTGGGTTAATTCAAAGACCTTGTCTTCGAGCTCCGAATTTCTTTCTTCTACTTGTTCAATTCTATTGCTGAGATTTTACAGAGCATTTTGCATTTCTAAAAGTATGTCCAAAGTCTCCTGAATTTTTTATTGTTTTTTTCTTCAAGCTATCTATTTCCTTGAATATTTCTCCCTTCACCTCTTGTCTCATTTTTTGGATTTCCTTGCATGGGGCTCTGCCTTCTCTCGTCCCTCCCTGAGTAGCTTAATGACTAACCTCCTGAATTCTTTTTCAGATAAACCAGGGATTTCTTCTTGGTTTGGAGCCATTGCTGGTGAACTAGTGTGATTTTGGGGGGGTGTTGAAGAGCTTTGTTTTGTCATATTATCAGGGTTGGTGTTCTGGTTCCTTCTCATTTAGCTAGGCTCTGTCAGAGGAAAGGTCTAGGGCTGAAAACTGTTGTTCAGATTCTTTTGTCCCTTGGGGTGTTACCTTGATGTAATACTCTGCCCCTTTTCCTATGGACATGGTTTCCTGAGAGTCTAGTTGTAGTGATTGTTATCTCTCTTCTGGATCTAGCCACTGAGCAAGTCTACTAGGTTCTGGGCTTGTACTGGGGGTTGTCTATACAGAGTCCTGTGATGTGAACCATCTGTGGGTCTCTCAGCCATGCATACCATGGTATTTGGGATGTCTCCCGGGTCCTGCAGGAGCAATCTGCTTCCTTCAGAGGGTCTGTGGGTCCTCTTGGATTTCCTTATTCCTGTAGTTGTTCTGGAGCAAAAATTCACAATGTGAGCCTCTGCATGCTACTCTGTCCATTGTATTTACTTTCAATTGTTCAAAAGTTAGTTACAAAAGCTACTTGGGATGACCAAACAGTTCAAACTTTTAAAATGTTACTTCTCAAGTTTCTTAATTGTTATAAAATCCAAATCTTATAAATTGTTATGACTGAAAGGGGGAGATGAATAACATTTTATAAAACAGTAATTTATGGGCTAATTGATCCACCCATCATTTATATGGGTTTCCTGATTGTTACTCCTATCACATTTCACTCCATTTTAATTTAGCTTATAGATCACACTATGCCTGCCTTATTTACTATCATATTGCCAGAGTCTAACACAATACCTCACTACTTATAGGTGCACAACAAATTAGTTATAGATCAATGAATAAATGAATTTCTTTCAGATTATTCAGGAAGTCATTCTTTTAAAAATATTCAGCAGTCTACCAATGCTTATTCAATTAAATCCAGACTCCTCAACATAATCATTCATAGCTCTCTATAACCTGCTCAACCTAATTTTTTCATATTCTTTCCTATATGCCAAATACATTATATAAATTGAAATATATTTTATTCCCTAAATATGACGCTCATTCTCTCATCTCCTTTGGCTTCTTACGCCAGTGGGTGAAACACTCCCAACCACCTCTAGTTTTGCCTTCATCAAGTTATTTTGAAATTTCATCTACTCTTCAATGTCCATAAGATATGCTACATTTTCAAGAAACTTTTCCTGATCTCTCCAACTATATTTCTTTTGTTACCCTTAATACACACATTTGTTTTTAACGTTCTTAAGATACAAATAATATGCCATTTACCATGTTGTTTGATATTTGTCTCATTCCATATTTTTCTTAGTCTTTAAGTTCCTATAATAGGGTCATTTTATTTTAACTTCATATAACTAAAGCACTTGGCATAATTCTTTCCATAAAGGTAGTGGTCAAAAATATTAGTTAGGCTGAATTATGTGAAAACACTGCTCAAAAACTATTTTCTAATAACAATTGCTAAGAAAATACAAACCTAAGAATAAATGACCCAATAATCCAAAGTAATTATAAAAGTTGTAAGATGAAAATAAGCATAATATGTCAAAACAGAGATAAAAGATCTTTGAAAGAATAAAAATGTTGACTTAGCAATCCCTTTCCATTTGCTAATGAAACTTCTGGAAAAAAAAAAACCCCATTACTTAATAACTCAAGCAGTAATAGAAAAAATCATGCTGTGAGAGTAAGACTGAAATTGCCTAAAAAACATTTACAAATGTTATTTTCATTATCTCTAAAACAAAATTTTAACAAGCTATACTAAATAAAGGAATAATTTAAATAATTGTGTATTTCTTGAATCTTAAATAACTGATATTGTGTTATTAATTTCTATTTATCTTTTTAAAAATTAGAGACAGGGTCTTGTTCTATCACCCAAACTGGAGTGCAATGGTGCAAGCATAGCTCACTGCAGCCTCGAATTTCTGGACTCAAGAGATCCTCCCACCTCTGCTTCCTGGGTAACCAGAACTATAGGCATGCACCATCATGCCATGCTAATTTTTTAACTTTTTGTAGAGATGGGGTCTTGCTATGTTCCTCAGGCTGGTCTCAAACCCCCAGCTTCAATTATCCTCCTGCCACACTCTCCCAAAATGCTGAGTTCACAGGCATCAGCTACCACACTGGGTATCTAATTATCTTTGCTCTCTAGATGACTTCCTGAGATAGTGTTGATGGTGTATCACAGAAAAAAATGTCAATAATATTGGACTGTGGTTAGGTAAGCAAATTCTCTGGATACTTTTCTTTCTCTAAGAAAATTATACACTCTGTAAGTACTCTAATTACAATTTTGTAATTTACTTTTGGCTCTCACTCTAATCAATATTGGCTACCAAATACGTAAATTGCATCTTTTCCTCTATCCTTTGGAAGGAAACAGGTTGGCTAGCATTTTGGGAAGATGTTCCTATACATCTTAAAGGACTGCAGGAAATCTCTTAATCCTTTAGTTCATATCATGAGGAGGTTAATTTTCATCATTTATCAATAAATGTTGATGAACAGCATAAGTAACTGATAAACTTACAGTCAAACTCCCTGTAATGTGGTAAACATCAATCTCCTAGCATCATGGGATGATGCAAAATCATCCCTTCAAGGTTTTATGTGAGTAACTCATCAATAGAGAGTCCAGAATTACAATGGCCAATACAAAGGCTTCAAGCATATGTAACTATTTAAATCTAAATTTTATTCATTTAATATGAAAATTAAATAAAGCATTCATTTCTTCAGTTGTATTAGCCTACTTTCAAGTGGTCAAAAGCCCCATGTAACTAGTGGCTACAATACTGGACAGTGCAGAATTATATAACATTTCTATCATCAGAGAAAGATCTATTGGACAGTGCTGGTCTAGAAAGCTAATAATTTGATTCAACTCAAACAGTACAGGTGAATTGTTATATTTTATCTATTGAGTCTTATATTTGTTAACTCATGAGCAAGAGGAGTAGCTTTGCCATTTCTTTAATATAATTTTCAAATAAATATTTTTTTATGACAGTTGGCACAAACTCCTATACATTGTACAAGACATGTCAAATTCTTTCGGGCCTCAAGGCTCCTTCTTGGTCTCCTATGACCTTTCTATCAAAAATAGGTCTCTACCACCATCACCTCCACAACAATACACATATTAATTTCTATCTCAGCACCCTGCTTCTTTCATAGGATACTATAATTTTAATTATTTCATTCATTTATTCACATCTCTTTCATTCATTCATATATCTTCTACTGAAGGAGGATCCTTTGTCTATGTTATTCATAGTCCTGTCCCCAGAGTTTACCTAACATAGGCATGAACTCAAAATTCATTAAATGAGTGTATTAATGTTTGTTGAATAAGTGAATATATTTGGACTATGATGTCTTTCCCCTCCATAGCCAACTCATACCTCTTTGGCACTATGCTTTTATATGTATTCCTCCCTTTTTTTTTATTCTAGCTTATGTATCTCCTTTTATACCCCAGCAGACTATCTCAATATTTATTTGTTTTAATTTTGGGTACAGAGGGTAATGAGTAGAAAGAGAATTCCCAAGCTAGAAGAAGAAAATATTTTTAGGCGAGCTTTCAGAGAAAATAAACTTATTTTTAGTATTCCATCCTGTCCCCTCAGCAAGTACCAAGAGATCAAAGCACTAACCTCAGCCCCCTCAGTAGACACATGTACCGGTGTGGCATAGATAACAAAGAGGATTCAATTAGCCTGGGTATGAAAACAAAGCAAGTATTCAAGGAAAAAAAAAAAAATGGACTAAAGGACGGGGAAAAAGGGAAATTTTCCACTTAGCTTCTTGAGCAAAATCTTTTTCTAATCTTGAATATTTGTCACCTAGTGCCAACTACTGTAATTCAGAGAGCAATGCCACTTGAAATACTTTTTACTTATACAGAAAACACAAAATAATCAAAGACAACTGAATTTCACAACTCTGAAAAAAATCATTCAAGAAACCAGCTATTTAAAATATCGTTTAAAAGTTACATACAATTGTAACAAAGGGAACAGATGACTGAATTATGAAAGTATAATGAGCCAAATATTTAATATATTAAATATATAAGCTATTCAACACATTGGAAGACTTCAAATTTCAGGCTATGTCTACAAAATTTATATAAAGTATAGTTAGTTATCATAAAGGTAACATAGTTCCCTAAGAACAATAAGCTTCAAAATGGTTATCTTAAGGCTATTCAGAAAACTTACTTTGATCCAAAGCAAGCCTAAATGATCATTATGTAATGATTGTACTAAATAATTTTCACCATTACACCTAACAAAGTTTATATAGAAAATCAAGTTAAGTTCCAGCTTAAAATACAAGAAATAATTATCAAACTCCTGTTGCTTTGTTTTTCCAGTGTCATAAAAAGACTCAATAAAGTATGTTCCTTTAACACAACTCCTGGCAATTTTATGACACCCACTGTAAGGACTTTAGGACTTTATCTTGAAAAATAAAACTAAAAAGTAAGTACTACTTGTATTTCCCAAGTTGACCATGACTTTTCATATCTCCATGACTTTCACTATATTTGACACAGAGAGTTGAAATCATGTTGGAAGATAAGTGGGTAGGAGGGAAGGAAAAAGAGGAAGAACATAGTTGTTTCATTCACTCAACAAATATTTATCAAATGCCTACTGACCAAACTGTTCTAGGTATCTGGAAAACATGGCTAAACAAAAAGGAGAAACACAAATTTATAAAGGATTTCTGTTGCTAGCAGCAACAACTAAGTTACAGCGATAAGATACATGAGCTAGCACTCCTGGATCCCACATACCCATTGATAATGGTTTCCTTCTACTTCTTCCTTTACTATAAAACATACAGAAAACAAACTAAAAACAAAAATTCTCTTGAACATTTTTTCAGAAACTGAAGTAATATATCTGAAGTAAAGAACCCTCTAGGGATGCACTACATATGGTCAAGGATATGGGCATTATTGCTAGAAAGCAGATTAATCTCCTTCTCATGCTGTCATATCATCTCCTCTCTTATTATTGCAAAACATGCAGTGAAAAGCAAGGTCCATGGGGATGGGAGTCTGGAAACAGAAACATGTTCTGAAGATATGGAGGATGGCAGAGGACTCCTATGCAGTAAGAGTATGTTACCACTAAAGAGATAGGGAACAAGATTTGGTTGCAAAACAACAAGAATAGCACACATAAGAGAAGAATGGTTAGCTTCAGAAAAGTAAAGCAGTTATAATTCTTCCAAAGAGGACACTCTTGTAAAGGAAGATTTGTCTCTACTAGGTCTGCTACTCTTGAGCTTTAATTAGTATAATCACAATGCATAATGCAGGTGCATCTGAAAGGCTAGAATCACCATTATGCTATCTGTTAAAACCATCTTTCATAATCAAGTCAACCATAGCTTTCCACAGATATGATGCACTACCATGCCCAGAGTCATCTGCGGTTTTAAAATAAATTTTTTTTTTACTCTTTTGTTCAGGCCTATTCCACAAGACACTAAAAAGAAGCAAAAATCTTAAGATTCTGAACAAAATTTAAAAGCTGTTGGAATATGAAAGATTTTCTATCACTTAAATTATTACAATTATTAAGCATGCATAAAAATTATACATTATAATAAAAATAATATGGTTATAACAGTAAATAGTGAATGGATAGCTTCAAGACTCTGTGGACTGAATCTGGTCTTTGGAAATAAAAGCATAGAGCAGTCAGCTAAATATTGAATATACATTAAAAAAATCTATAAGAATAAGTATTCAAGCCAACCAAATAAACTATTCTTTTTTCATACTAAAAACAAGATCTTCACTTTTAATACCTTGAAAACAATTTTAGTTCTGCATTAGTCCATTCTTGTAGTGCTATAAGGAAATACATAAGACTAGGTGATTTACAAAAAGAGGCTTAATCGGCTAATTGTTCCACAAGCTGTACAGGAAGCCTGGCTAGAGAGACCTCAGGAAACTTTCAGAACGCAGAAGGTGAAGGGAAAGCAGGCACGTCTTACATGACTGGAGCAGGAGGAAGAGAGAAGGGGGAGCTACTACCCATTTATAAACAAGCAGATTTCATGAGATCTCACTTACTATCACGAGAACAGCAAGGAGAAAATTCACCCCCATGATCCAATCACCTCCCACCAGGGCTCTCCTCCAACACTGGAGATTACAATTTGACATGAGATTTGGGCGGGGACACAAATCCAAAGTGTATCGCTCCACCTTCAGCCCTTCCCAAATCTCATATCCCTTCTCAACAGTGCCCCAAGTCTTAACTCATTTCAGCACTAACTCAAAAGTCCACAGTCCAAAGTCTCATCTGAGACAAGGCAAGACCTTTCTGCCTATGACCCTGTAAAATAAAAAACAAGTTAGTTACTTCCAAGATACAACGAAGGTATAGAATTGGGTAAATACTCCCTTTCCAAAAGGGAGACAGTGATCAAAAGACAGGGTCTACAGGCCCTAGGGCATGTCCAAAACCCAGAAGGGCAGCCATTAAATCTTAGGGGCCCAAAATAATTTCCTTTGACTCCATGTCTCACATCTAGGCAACACTGATGTAAGGGGTCGGCTCCCACAGCCTTGGGCAGCTCTGCCCCTGTTGCCCTGCAGGGGTACTTTCCCTGCAGCTGCTTTCACAGTCTGGCATTGAGTGCCTAAGGCTTTTCCAGGCATATAGTGCAAGTTGGTGGACCTACCATTCTTTGGTCTGGAGGATGGTAGCTCCCTTCTCACAGCCCCACTAGTCAGTGTCCAGTGTGTGGATTCTGTGTGGGGGCTCCAGCCCTACATTTCCTCTCTGCACTGCCCTAGCAGAGGTTCTCCATGAGGGCTGTACCCCTGCAGCAGGCTTCTGTGTGGACATCCAGGCATTTCCATACATCTTCTGAAATCCAGGCAGAAGCTTCCAGGCCTCAACTCTTGTCCTCTGCGACCCACAGGCTTAATACCATGTGGAAGCTGCCAAGACTTATGGGTTCCACCCTCTGGAGCAGTTGACTGAGATGTTATCTGGGACCCTTTTAGCCACAGCTGGAGCTGAAGCAGCTGGGACACAGGGAGCAATGTCCTGAGGCTCTGCAGGGCAGTGGGGCCCTGGGCCTGCCCCACAAAACCATTCTTCCCTCTAATGGCTGCAGACCTGCGATGGTAGGGGCTGTGGTGAATGGCCCCAAAATGCTTTGAGGCATCTTCCTCATTGTCTTAGGCATTCAGCTCCTTTTTTTTATTTTTATTTTTTAATATTTTATTATACTTTTGCAAATTTCTACAGCCAGCTTCAATTTCTCCCCAGAAACTGAGTTTTTCTTTTCTATCACATGGTCAGGCTGTAAACTTTCCAAACTATTATGCTCTACTTCCCTTTTAAATATAAGTTCCAGTTTCAGACCATCTCTTTGCAAACACATATGTGTTTTAAAGTTCCACAGATCCCTAGAGCAGGGGCACAAAGCTGCCAGTCTCTTTCTACAACATGGCAAGAGTGACCTTTACCCTAGTTCCCAGTAAGTTCCTCTTCTCCATCTAAGACCTCCTCAGCCTAGACATTACTATACATATCACTATGAGCATTTGGGTCACAACCATTCAACAAGTCTCTTGGAAATTCCAAGCTTTCCTTCATCTTCCTGTCTTCTTCTGGGCCCTCCAAACTGTTCCAACCTCTGCCCATTATGCAGTTCCAAAGTCGCTTCCACATTTTCAGGTATCTTTATACCAATGTCCATTCACTGGTACGAATTTTCTATATCAATCCAATCTCACAATACTATAAACATCTGAGACTGGGTAATTTATAAAGAAAAAAGATTTAGTTGGCTCATGGTTCTGCGGTGCCAGATGAGTTGGTCTCCCTTGTATGAGACACCTATGGGGAGCCATGGGGAGCCTCTGAGGAGAAGAGTCTCCTTATTGCCTTCATATCTTTATGCCCTGAGAGCATAATAGCTCAGCGGCATTCCACAGGTTGCTCAGGGAGATAACACTCCCTTGAAGCAGTGGAGTATAATCAAACATCTTGGCTCCTCCTGAGACCCACTCCCACTTGTTTCAATCCCTATAAGTTAAAGATCTTAAGTAGTTTAGACACACACCTTTGCTCAAGGAAATTCACAGAAACCTGCCACTGCTATATATCTTATTGAATGACTCACGAGTACTCCTTCATTGATTAATCCTTTTCCTCATCGCTTCCTACCCCTCCCATCTGCCCTAAGAACAAAGATCTTGTAAACCAATAAATTAGGCGGAGAAGAGCTCTGGGCCATGAGCAAGCCTCCAATGTTCCGGTCCCCTGAACCCACCTTTTAAATGCTTATTCTGACTCTTTCTAACTCCTTTGTCTCCGCTGAACTCAGGGTACCCGCCAGGTGGTGTGGGGCTGGTTTCCCCAACAGAGGCTGTACAGGAAGCATGGCTGGGGAAGCCTCAGGAAATGTTCAATCATGGTGGAAGATGAAGGGGAAGCAGGAATGTCTTACATGGCCAGAGCAGGAGGAAGAGAGAGAATGGGGAGATGTTACACACTTAAGACCACCAGATCTCATGAGAACTCACTCACTATCATGAGAAGGGAAAGGGGGAAATTTGCACCCATGATCCAATCACCTTCTACCAGGCCCCCTCCTCCAACACTTGAGGTTACAATTCCATATGAGATTTGGGCGGGGACACAGATCCAAACCAAATTAAGTTCTAATTATAAAATGCATTTATGTAAAAGCAAAACACTCCTATTTGCTTCTATAGAGAGTCACCACTAACCTATGAGTCATTACCTTCCTTTAAATATTCTGTAATGCAAAGTCCACCAATAATTATACCTTTCTGGCTAAAGAATTTTTTAAACACAATATTTAAATAAGAAGATATGACAACCAAAGAAAAAAGACATTTTCAAAAAACCATATATTATTTACAATTTGCATTAGTTTATGCTTCTGTCATAATTTATGAGAATGCACAGAATTAAAACACAGAACTAGATGTATATTGAGAAACAATTTTAGGATGTTTCAAAATTTGAATGAATTCTCATTTTAGAACTCAGACATTTTATATATCATATATAATATATAAGCTCCAACTCCGGTTGGGGGAAAAGGGCAATTTCTATTGACAAAAGATTTACTTTCATTAAGCAAAAACAAGCTTTCCCATTACAGGAGTCAAAGTTGTAAGCCAAGTTTCAAAGTGCTGTAGGCAACTTCACATGAGAATATTCCCAAGTAGAATTTATAATTTACATACCTGTACAGATGAATATTTAGAAAAATTTTCCATTTGATACCGCCTAAAATCTTCATTTAGTCTTTGATCTGAAACAAGGGGGAGAACAGATTTCAGTTCATTGAGTAATGTTCAATTCTTTAAAACTAGAAATACAGTAATCATTTGATATATCCGATGCAAAATGGGCTAGTCTCCACTGCTTCTCAAGAGAATATGAATCATCAATTTCAATACACCATTTTAAAACTTGAAAATAGGCCCTTTTCTATATCTAAGCCAACTAATCACTGCCAAAGTAAAAAAAAAAATAACATCTGCAAAGAACTACCTTTTCTGATTTCATAAACATGAATTCTCAGTCTCTGCTGGCGTGCTCTTCGGGTTAATGAAAGTAAAATATATTCTCCACATCTTATTCCTGCTACAAAAATTGAGAAGCATTGGGAAGATAAGCTATAGTCATATCTTTTAGAATTCTTAAAACCAATTGAAATTTTGAAACTCTTCCAGGACAAACCTCCACCTTGAGGAGAAATTGCAGGACAAAGAATCCAAATTAAACAGGAATGGGTAAGAGACAATGGGGGAAGACCTTTATTCACCAGAATAAAGGTGAGAGGTCCCGGTAATAACAAGGCCAGCCCAGGCCTGGTGGCTCATGCCTGTAATCCTAGCATTTTGGGAGACTAAGGCAGGTGGATCACTTGAGGTCGGGAGTTCGAGACCACCCTGGCCAACATGGCAAAACCCCATCTCTACTAAAACTACAAAAATCAGCCGAGTGTAGTGGCACATGCCTGTAATCCCAGCTACTTGGGAGGCTGAGGCAGGAGAATCATTTGTACCTGGGAGGCAGAGGTTGTAGTGAGGCAAGACCGCACCACTGCACCCCAGCCTGGGTGACAGAGTGAGACTCTAAAAAAAAAAAAAAGAAGAAGAAAAGAGAAAGAAAAAAAAAAGAAATAACAAGACCATATTTTTATTTACATCAAGAAAAGTAACATACATACAACATAGTACCCAATAAATTTGCAATCACACATTCTTTTCAAGATCACACAGAACATTTAATGTTGATTATTTACTGGTAACAGAAAGTCTCGATAATGTTCAAAGGGCTGAAACCAAAGACAGTATGTTACCTTACAACAGCACAATAAAGTTGGTATCAAGAACCAAAAACAACAACAACAACAACAACAACAACAACAAAAGGAAAATCCTCTATATCCTCTATATGTTTGGAAGTTCAGAAATCACTTTTGGCCAGGCATGGTAGCTCATGCCTGTTATCTCACTGCTTTGGCAGGCCAAAGCAGGAAATCACTTGAGCCTAGGAGTTTGAGGCTACAGTGAGCTGTGATTGCACTACGCTCCAGCCTGGGCAACAGAGCAAGACTCTATCTCAAAAAAGAAAAAAAAAAAAAGAAGGAGAAGGAGAAGGAGAAGGAGAAGGAGAAGGAGAAGAAGAAGAAGAAGAAGAAAGATCTCAGGAGGAATTACAAAATAAATTTTAAAGTATTTTGAAGTGAACAATAGTGAAAATGTGATACCTCAAAACTTTCTTAAAAATCTGTAGCTTTAATTGCATATACTAGAGAAAAAGTCTGAAGTTACAAATGCATTCCAAGAATTTAGAAAAACAGCACCAAATTAAATTCAAAGAAAGCCAAGTGGAGTAAATAAAGATAAGCCCAGAAAATAAAGAAATTGAAAATAAACTAGCATAAAATGATAAAAACTATGTTCATCTCAAAGTTATTTTTAAAGAACATCTGATGAAATTCAAGATATATTCATAATAAAGCCTTAGCAAAGTAAGACTATAAGGGAACACTGTTGTTATAATGAATGCTTATGTAAAATACACAACAAACATCATACTTATGAGTAAAAATGTTGAAAACTTTCCCCCGAATTAGGAATCACATAAGGATAAATTCTTATGACATTTACTCAACACTCTATTGGAGGTCAAAGTTAATGCAGTAAAACAAGTAAAAGATCTAAAAGGTATAAAGGCTGGAAAGGATGAAACAACTGTCATTATTCATAGTTATAAGTGCATATGTGATTAATCCAAAAAAACCACATTCTTAAAAATCAATCATTAAGATTACAAAGTTGTTAGATACAAGGTCAATATATAAAAATTATATTTCTAGATACTGGCAACATAAAGTTAGAAAACAGTAAAAGATGCTATTTATAGTACCATAAAAAAAATCAATGCCTAGGAATAAATACAATAGAAGATGTTTAAGACTCCTACACAGAAAACTATGGAGTGTTTCTCTGGAAAAAACTTTAAAATTCATATGAAACCAAAAAAGAGACTGAATAGCCAAAGCAATTCTAAGCAAAAAGAACAAACCTGGAGGTATCATGTTTCCTGACTTCAAACTACACTACAGGGCCACAGTAACCAAAACAGCATGGTACTGGTGCAAAAAACAGACACATAGGCCAATGGAACAAAATAGTGAACACAGAATTACAGCCACATACCTACAACTATCTGATCTTCAACAAACCTGACAAAAACAAGCAATTGGGAAAGAATTCCCTACTTTAAATGGTGCTTGGATAACTGGCAAGCCATATGAAAAAAGACTGAAACTGGACTCCTTGCTTACACAATATATAAATAATAACTCAAGATGTATTAAAGACTTAAATGTAAAACCCCAAACTATAAAAACTCCAGAAGACAACCTAGGCAACACCATCTGGACATAGGAGTAGGCAAAGGTTTCATGGCAAAAATGCCAAAAGCAATTGCAACAAAAGCAAACACTGACAAATGGAAACCAATTAAAATTAGGAGCTTTGGCACAGCAAAGGAAACTATCTACAGAGTGAACAAGCTGCAGAGTGGGAGAAAATTTCTGCAAACTGTGCATCTGACAAAGGTCTAATATTCAGCATCTATAAGGAACTTAAATTTACAAGAAAAAATACCATTAAAAAGTGGGCAAAGCTCATGAACAGACACCTTTTAAAAGAAGACATATATATGGTCAGCAAGCATACGAAAAAAAGCTCAACATCACTGATCACTAGAGAAATGTAAATCAAAACCACAGTGAGATACTATCTCACACCAGTTAGAATGGTTATTATTAAAAAGTCAAAAAATAACAGATGCTGGTGAAGTTGTGGAGGAAAAGGAACATTTATACATTTTGGTGGGAGCAGAAATTAGTTCAACCATTGTGGAAGACAGTGTGGTAATTCCTCAAACACCTAAAAACAGAAATACCATTCAACCCTTTAATCCCATTACTGAGTATACATCCAAAGGAATATAAGTCATTCCACCACAAAGACACATGAGCATGTATGTCCATTGCAACACTATTCACAAGAGTAAAGACATGAAACCAACCTTAATGCTCATCAATGGTGGACTGGTTAAAGAAAATGTGGTACATGTATACCATGGAATACTATGCAGCCATAAAGAACAACGAGATCATGTCCTTTGCAGGAATATGGATGGAGCTGGAGGCCATTATCCTTAGCAAACTAATGCAGGAACAGAAAACCAAATACGGCATGTTCTCAATTATAAGTGGGAACTAAATGATGAGAACACATGGAGGGGACCAACACACACTGTGGCCTATTGGAGGGTGAAGGGTGGGAGAAGGGAGAGGATCAGGACAAGTAACTAATGGGTATTAGGCTTAATACCTGGGTGACAAAATAATCTGTACAACAAACACCCATGACAAAAGTTTACCTATATACCAACCCTGCACATGCACCCGTGAACTTAAAATAAAAGCTAAATTTTAAAAAAAGAAAAACTATTAATCACAATACAAACCTCTTTTTTTCCCTGAGTTTTCAATTAAGAAAAAAACTAGATCTGCGTCCTCAGTAATTAAAATAGAGTAAGAAGTAAATTATGTATTAATAATGAGGGAAACACTTTCAATCTTCATAGATTGACTATAATCTGAAGAAAATTTTACTGTAACTTAAATTCTGTTATTTCCTTCATTCTACAAGTACTTATCTCACTTATTTACTTTGCATTTCCTGAATATATGAAGATGCTGGTGCATGTATGTATATATATACACACACATATACACATTCACTGAGTTTCAATTTGCTAATATTTTATTTTGGATTTTAGTTCCAACATGCATAAGTGAAACAAGTCTACAGTTTTCCTTTCTTGCAAGTATGCTTTTTGTGTAGTAGTTAAGAAAAGAGACACTGAAACTAGACTGCCTGGGTTCAAATCTCAGCTCAGTCACCTACTAGCTCTGTTAACCTTGAATTTGTGAAGGCACTTATCCAGAGGGTTGAGCTATCTATAGGTATCTATAGGTACAGCATTGGGTATGAGAATTGTAAAGGAAAATAAACCAATCATGGCATGAGGTGTTACTGGGCATCAGCTATAGAGAAGCAGGGGCATAATCACATTAAGATTACTGACAAGAGCAGAAGGACTAATGGGTAATGGTTACAGCCTGTAAAAGACACCAGTAAAAACAAACTAGGAAGCAGTCAAGGAAGTAAAGAAAATGAAGGGCTCAAAGGATAGAGGTCTGAGGAGGTCAAAGAACAGTTATAGTAGGAGTAACATACTTGAGTTTAAGACATCAAAAAGTAGGATAACTTGAATAGGACTTCTGCTTATACTCAAGAAGAAATACCATGGACCACTTTTCTGCCTGACACATGAAAAAGCAAGAAAATAAATCATCAATGTCTTACAGTACACTAGACATCAGACAATGATAATCAGAGACATGAAACAAATGAGGTAAGCCCTATGACTGCCCCACCTTAATGACTTAAGAGACTTTCCACGGCCATGATACGGGGGGAGGAAATGCAAGTGGAGATCACTGGACTCTTATTAAGAGGTGGAGCTGAGAAGTAGTGGAGATTAAGCGAACTAGAATTGGCAGGACAAAGTACAGAAGACTGCACAAAGAAAGAACCCTAGGGAATGTGAGACCTGTAGAGGTTCTTCTCGAGTACAATACAGAGTACTGAATAGCTCTTTATTTATTAAAGAAATTAAGTTTGTATTTTAAAACTTTTTCACAAAGAAAACTTCAGGTCTAGTTGGCTTCACTGGTGAATTCTATCAAATATTTAAGGAAGAAATAACACCATTTTATACAAACTCTTACAGAAAGTTGAAGAGTACAAAATATTTTCCAAGTAATTCTATGAGGCTGGCATTACCTGAGATTAAAACCAAACAAAAATATTGGGAAGCGGGGGGAAAAAAGGCACTTTAAGAGGCTGAAGTGGGAGGATTGCCTAAAACCAAGAGTTCAAGACCAGCCTGGGTGACAAAGGGAGACCTGGTTTCTACAAAAAAATAAAAATAAAAATATTAGCCAGGTGCAGTGGCACATGCCTATAGTCCTAGCTACTGAGGAGGTTGAGGCAGGTGGAAGGTTTCAGCCTAGGAGTTCCAGGTTGTAGTGAGCTACAAGTGTACCACTAAACTCCAGCCTGGGTGACAGTGAGATCCTAGCGCAAGAAAGAAAAAAAAGGTGGGGCGTGGGGAGAAAAAAAGAAAAGAAAAAAAGCTTCATAGGTTGGGCATGATAGCTCACGCCTATAATCCTAGCACTTTGGGAGACAAGAGGATCACTTGAGCCCAGGAGTTCAAGACCAGCCTGGGTAACAAAGGGAGACCCTGCTTCTACAAAAAAATAAAAATAAAAATATTAGCCAGGTGCAGTGGCACATGCCTGTAGTCCCAGCTAATCAGGAGGCTGAGGCAGGTGGAGGGCTTCAGCCTAGGAATTCCAGGTTGTAGTGCGCTACAAGTGTACCACTAAACTCCAGCCTGGGTGACAGTGAGACCCTTGAGCAAGAAAAAAAAAAAGGAAGAAAAAAAGAAAAGCAAAAAAGGTTCATAGGTTGGGCATGATAGCTCATGCCTATAATCCTAGAACTTTGGGAGGCAAGAGGATCACTTGAGCCCAGGAGTTCAAGACCAGCCTAGGAAACATAAGGAGACCCTATCTCTACAAAAAGAAAAAAAAAAAATAGCCAGATATGGTGGCATGTGCCTGCAGTCCCAGTTACTCAAGAGGCTGAGGCAAAAGGATCGCTTGAGCCCAGGAGGTTGAGGCTGCAAAGAGCCATGACTGTGCCATTGCACTCCAGCCTGGGTAACAGAGGAAGATCCTGTCCCAAAAAGAAAAAAAAGCTTCTGAACACACTAAAATTTTAAGCAAACATTTATAAAATAAAATTCAATAATAATCGAGAAAGGATTATACATCATGAGCAAGTAGAATTTATCCCAGAAAGGCAAGGTGGTTTTAACATTTGAAATTAATCAATGTAATTCACTCTATTAACAAATGAAAAATGAAAAAATATCTGATAATCTCAATGGATGCAGAACAGCATTTTTAAAAATCCAGCATCCATTTTGATAAAAACTCTCTGCAAATTAAGAATGGAAAGGAACATTCTCAACATAAGAACATCTATGAAAAACCTACAACTAGTATCATACCTAATTCTGAAAGATAAATGCCTTCCCCATAAGATCAGGAACAGGACATGGATGCGTATTCCTATCACTTCTGTTCAACACTGAACCAGAGATTCTAGTCACTGCAATAAGGCAAGGAAAAGAAATAAAAGGCATCCAAATTGAAAAGAAAGAAATAAAACTGTTTTTATTTTCAGATGACAAGACTATCTACATAAAACTACTGATAGACTCTACAAAACTACTAGAGCTAATGAATGAGTTTGGCAAAGCTGCAGAGCAGAGTATTAAAAAACATTATTTCTCACCACACATCTACAGCCATCTGATATTTGACAAACATGACACAAACAAGCAATGGGGAAAAGATTCCCTATTTAATAAATGGTGTTGGGAAAACTGGCTAGCCATATTCAGAAAACTGAAACTGGACCACTTCCTTACACCTTATACAAAAATCACCTCAAGATGGATTAAACACTTAAATGTAAGACCTAAAACTATAAAAACCCTAGAAGAAAACCTAGGCAATACCATTCAGGACGTAGGCATAGGCAAAGACTTAATGTCTAAAACACCAAAAGCAACGGCAAAAAAAAGCCAAAACTGACAAATGGAATCTAATTAAACTGAAGAGCTTCTACACAGCAAAAAAAACTATCATCAGAATGAACAGACAACCTACAGAATGGAAGAAAGTTGTTGTAATCTAGCCATCTGACAAAGGTCTAATATCCACAAAGAAACAAATTTACAACAGAAAAGCAAACAATCCCATCAAAAAGTGGGCAAAGTATATAAACAGACACTTCTCAAAAGAAGATATTTATGCAGCCAACAAACATGAAAAAATGCTCATCATCACTGGTTATTAGAGAAATGCAAATCAAAACGACAATGAGATACCATCTCACGCCAGTTAGAATGGCGATCATTAAAAAGTCAGGAAACAACAGATGCTGGAGAGGATGTGGAGAAATAGGAAAGCTTTTACACTGTTGATGCAAGTGTAAATTAGTTCAGCCATTGTGGAAGACAGTGTGACGATTCCTCAAAGATCTAGAACCAGAAATACCATTTGACCCAGCAATCCCATTACTGGGTATATACCCAAAGAATTATAAATCATTCTACTATAAAGACACATGCACACGTATGTTTATTGTGGCACTATTCCCAACAGCAAAGACTTGGAACAAACCCAAATGTCCATAAATGATAGACTGGATAAAGAAAATGTGGCACATATACACCATGGAATATTATGAAGCCATAAAAAAGGATGAGTTCATGTCCTTTGCTGGGACATGGATGAAGCTGGAAACATCATTCTCAGCAAACTATCACAAGAACAGAAAACCAAACACTGCATGTTCTCACTCATAAGTGGGAGCTGAACAAGGTGAACACGGGGACACAGGGAGGGGAACATCACACACTGGGGCCTGTTGGGGGGTGGGGGACTAAGGGAGGGATAACATTAGCAGAAATACCTAATGTAGGTGACGGGTTAATGGGTGCAGCATACCACCATGGCACATGTATACCTATGTAACAAAACTGCACGTTCTGCACATGTACCCCAGAACTTAAAGTATAATAATAAAAAAGAAATGTTATTTCTACATACTACCAACGAAAAATCAGAAACTGAAAGTAAAAGAGTAATACCACTTACAGTAGTATCAAAAATTTCAATACACAGGCATAAATCTAACAAAAGATGTGCAAAACCTAAACATTAAAAACTACAAAGTATAGCTGAGAAAATTTAAAGAAATACATCAATGAGGTAAAAAAGAACCAATTTTACTTTAAAACGTACTATAAAGCTGATATAATTAAGACAGCGGGATATTGGTGTCCAGATAAGACAAATAAATCAGTGGAAAAGAATAGAGTTCATAAATAGATACATACATATATAAACAACTGCAAAGGAGCAAAAGTAATTCAATGGAGAAAGGGTAGTTTTTCCAATTGGGCATCCAATGCAAAAAAGTGGCCTGGATCCTTACCTCATGCCTTGTATAAAATTTAACTCTATGAACCACAGATGTAAAGGTAAAACCTAAAACTATAAAACTCCTAGAAGAAAACATAGAAGAAATCTTTGCAACCTTGGGTTAGGCAATGATTTCTTACATGACACCAAAAGCACAATTCATAAAAGAAAAAATTGATGAATTATTTCATCAAAATTAAAAATGTTTGGGTCCAACACTGTTAAGAGAATGAAAAGAAAAAAATGAGTCCATTACCACTCTGCCAGTGAGTCTCACACCCCACTAATGAATGAATTCTTAGTTCCTTAGATTGATAATACAAGTACCTCTTTGAACAGGTTCCTAAAAACTAACTGATCTTTCCCAGACAGAGGTGGAAGAACAGTACACAGCAAATATGCTACAAGCTTACTCTACTAGTAGCCTGGTTGAGTGTGGAGCTGCCTGTTGTTATGATATGTAAAGCTGAAATAGTAATTATCAGAGGAAATGTCATGTGGGGTTGCCAGTTGAGAAGTACCAAAACAAATGGTCTTGACCTAGGCTCCCAAATTCAAAAGGAACAAAGAGACAATCGAGATCAACAGAAATCAGTGTAGAAAAAGTCAGAGGCAGGTGGAAAGAAGACCATCTACCTTTATCTGGGCTGGTATTTGGGTGGGTCACTTAATGGAATAATCCACCACCTTCAAATGGCATGCAAAATCCAGTTAAAGAAAAAAGCAGAGCAACGCAGACACTCAACTCTCATTCTTATCTCTTCATGCATACGCTACCATTCTAGGCTCTGATTCCCTGAATAAAACCAGTTATTTTAAGCCTTTGAACCATTCCTTCTTCTGCTCCTTCTGCTTGAGATTTCCTTCTTGCACTCCACTTGTCTTCTGTGGAACTATTAAATACCACTCATTTTTCAAAAAATGTTACTATGCTTCAGTTGTCTTATTTGTTTCCCCCTGGTATTTGGATCTCAGTTTTATCTAAGAATTCTGGCTGGATCATTCTTATGAAATTAATAGTTTCTCACTGCTTCAAGTACTCTCCTGACTCTAGCCAAACTCCTCATCAACCAACTCCTGTCCCACACCACTCTTATGGTGGCCAGTTAGCTGTTCTTATGGGATGGGGATATTCTCACTACAAACCTAAGAAATAATGCTAATGTTATTGTGTCATTACAGTGTCATTAATTATTTTAGATAACATATACCATGCACTTAAAATGTGCCAGACACTATGCTCACTGCTTTTTCATCATCTCATTTAAGTCTCACAACTTCAAGAGGATTCTTGTGTTCTTATACTCATTACACAAATGAGAAAACTGAGGTGCAGAAAAGCTAGGAAACTTGCTCCAGGTCACAGACCTGGAAAGAGGTAGGCTCTGAGCCCAGACAGACTAAATCTAGAGGCTAACTGAGTTCTTAACCACTGGTCTATAATGCTGCCAAAATGGGACTTACTACCTTTTTCCTAACTTCCCTGTTGCTCAAGCAAAAACGAAGCGTCCTCTATCTCTTTCCTTCAAATCCCCTGATCCCCAATCTCCCTGTGCCCAACTTAGTTTACTTCTTATCTGAATGATGACAGTAGTCAACAACTGCACTCTGCTATAATGCACATTCCCCATAAAAATCAGACTGGGCCTTCTAAATTACAATTTGATCATGCCACTCTCAACTGAATTCCTATAACCCATGCAGTGGTCCAAACCCTTAGCACAGAGAAGACAGGGCCCTTCACCATCCAGCCCTTTCTACTCCTTCGACTGCACTTGCCATTTCCCTATATAAATATTCCAATTCCATTTACATCAATATTACATTCAAACCAGCCTTATTGCAAATCTTTAACAAAGCATATTCCTAATGCCCTCAGTGTCGCCAATATTGTTCTATTTGGGATGCCTAGAGTTTTTATATACTAAATTCATATTGGTATTGCACGTTTCAGCCTAATAGCACCTTCCTTGAACATATTTTAATAATAATCGTGTAACAGTTAATATTTAACTATTACATAACAATAAATTAACAATGTATCAGATACTATTCTAAATCCTTTACACATTTTAATATTCATTTAATCATTCCAACAATCCCTGAGACTGTGGCAAAAGAGCCAGCAGTTGCTGCCACTTCAATATACTTTGGAATACATTTCCCTCCCCAAATTAAATTCTTAAGGTAAAAAACTGTCCTGTTTATCTTTGCAGCAGCTGTTCTTCTATAGTGTCTGGTACATAATAGAAACAGGAGTTCAATAAACATCTTTTTAATAAATGGCCAGAGAGCTGGGCCCCTAGGTTTTAAATGCACACTTGGAAACTCTTGCTGGCCATTAGCCTTCTAATCTTCAGAGCACGAGAGGAGCATAACAAACATGTTTAGCGTCTAGCAGAATTCTGTGTAAGCCACAAGTACCACCATACGGTTCTGCTTAAATATACACACATCCTCACGTATACCATCAAGCTCTTTTTTTTTTCCCTGCAACTAACTTCTTTAAATTTTTACAAATTTAAATGTACCCAACCAGCATTCAAAAAAGATTTGTCGGTCAACGACGACGATATTAAACATTGTATGTGAATATGAAGTCTCAAAAAAACATGGAGCTTACTTTGCTCTCTCAGAAAGTCGATTTCTGTAGCCATTTCGATACAATTTTAGTTTGGAGTTTTCACCACCTTTACCTTCCTCTGAAAGACACAGAGCTTGCTGTGCGGGAAAACAAAACTAAGCCAACGCTCGGTTGGTTGTCAAGCGCTCCAGCGGTGCAATCTGCATCCTACTCACGCGGCATCTACAGCCCCGCCACGCTTCCTTCCCCCGCGCCCCAGACGAGTCCCAGGCCCTGGAGAGAGACTGAAGATTGCTGGGGGCGCGCCAGGTGAATTCTGTTCCACGTTCAACCGAATCCCACCCTGGTGGGAAGAGGACTTGCTCGATACAGGCGTCCCGCGGGTCACTCTGGGTCTCGTCGGGCCACCTAGGAGAGTGCCGCGGGAGCTGGAGGGCAGCCTGAGAGCGGCGTTCTACGCGGAGCGGCGTGGGTTGGAGAAGACGACGCCAACACGGCTGGGAAGCCCCAGGCCAGCAGCGGAAGTCCACTCGGCCCGCCCTGCGACTTTGAAACCGGTGCCCCGAACCACTCCTTGGAGACGGTGACGCCGCTTGCGTCATCACGCGGGCGTTGGCGCTTACGCCATCGCGCGTCCTAGAGTCCTAGCACGCTATTGGCTGGCTGTCAAGCAATAGGAGGAGTCGTGAGAACCTAGGTGACAGCTGAGCCACCGGCTTGGCGCGGCGGGCAAACTGGTGGGACAGTGTCTCCAGGTGGTGGGGCCCAACCTCTTTTTTTTTTTTTTTTTTTAAACCCAAAATGCAAACGTGAGTAGGGCATGAAATACACAGTTTAAATGCCCTCACTATCTTTGGGTTACTAATATACTAAGCCTTTGTGGACTAAGTAAAGGATGCAGGTTCATGCGGCTAGGGGTAGAAGCCAGACTTGGGTCTTCAGAATCTCCCACCAAGGCTGTACCTCTGGAGGAGTTCTGTGTTTCGATTTGGTCATCTCAAGAAGGTAAGTACCATCCTGCCAAAGGAGACAACTGTTGTTTAAATATTTAACTGTGTAGTAATAAAGCATGTAGTTAGAAGTATTCAAAAGATCTTGCAAATTCAGCAGCTATTTCTTCAAAGATAAGCTTTTTTCCTCAAATATAAGGAAAGATAAAAGGAACTTTTTTTTTTTTTTGCAAAAAACAAAACGGTAAAACTTACATTTGTGGATAGATTACAATTTTCATTTTTGAAAATTGATTTTGTCTGGAGTTAAAACGTATGTTTTTTTTAAATTATTTAACATTGGAGGAAATCTCACCACTAGCAACAAATATGTTAATTTGAAGCTAGCCACTAGTTTTGCGCTTTTAATAAATTGTATTTTTATGGATTGAAGTAAAGTTTCACTAAACAGGCATGTCATAGATGCAGCTTGATTTGGCTTTCTGTTTAACAGCTTAAGAGTTTTGTTGTCCTGTACTCATAATGTCATATAAAGTAACCTTAGCGATATGTGTTAAGAAATTTTTAAAAATGTATTCGAATATGTGCAGTTAGGCATCTGAAGGCCTGACTCAATACTCGCTGTTAATAGAATGAGATGGTCCCTTCCTCTAAAGACTAGCTGTTAAATATGGATGTGTAGCTTAATAATCATTGAAAAGGTCTAATCTAGCTTTGGGTCGTGGATAATTGAACTTGTTCTGATTTTTAGTAGCTATAATGTTTACACGAAAACTTTTTACATAAAGGGAAAATTGAGTGTGCAAGCTCCAACTCGTTTATGGAGTTCAGTATATGACTCTTCATAAACATCTCACTGACTCTCCGAGGACTTGCTTGTAACTTCTCCCACATTTGAACCTTGTATATTGTCATACTGTATTTCTACTTGGCATCAAATAAATAATTATAGACTTAACTCTATGTTTACACCCAAACTGGATGGAAGCAAATACCTTCTGGCTATAATGATGAGTGGTAGTTACATAAAGTGAGTATCTCAGGTGAAAATTTTTGTGTCTGCACTCGATTTTTTTTAGCTTACATAATCATAATTATGATCGTGATAGTTTTTTGTTTTTGTGTTTGTGGTTACAAGATTTTAGTAGATGAATTTTAATGGAGTATTTTCAACGTAAGTTTCATCATTAGGAAACAAAATTGTTTTCACTTATCCTTAAAGGATCCCTCTCGTGTTTCTCCTTTTCACACGTCCTGAGTTCTCTATCCACTTCTCCCAAGGTAGGTGCCACCTTAGTACTTATTTCATGCTCCTTCCTGCATTATCTATCATGTTTTGTAGTTTGTCTCCAGGCTCCATCATAATACCTGGAACACAGAATTGATTAAATATCTGATGGAAGGAATGAAAGAATTCAGTAGATGTTCCTGGAAAGTATCTATTAGTATAAATTGAATACAAGGAATGACAAGTGGAAATGTACGTACTCATAGATAATTGTATAGATTGAAAATTAGTGACTTTCACTAACATTAATTCGGTTGATCAATTGACATTGAGCACCCAGTACTATGTGCAAAGTACCATGAAGAATACAAAGTTAGAAGTTTAAGCAAGGGTCAGAATAGATCCCACAGCTGGCAAGTGCCTGAGTTGCGATTTGAACTCAGGCAGGATGGTTCTAATTTCACAACTGTTAACCGCCATGAACATGCCTCCCCAGGAGTATAGTATAATCTAATTTATAGCTGGTATAATTTATAGTTTTTGCTTATATAGCCAGTTAGCCTGTAGTTGTATTAAATGAATTATTTCTGTACATGTTCTGTTGTAATCTTAATGCTTTACAGTTGATTTTCAAATTATTGCACGGTATTTTTATTTCTGAATCACCCTTCCTTCTTCTAGGAAACCACTCAAACTTTAGTGGAACGATTAGAAGTCTTAAGATGTTCACCTGTGGCCCTTCAACATTTTTCTTTCCTGGAAAAATCAAGTGTCGCTGCTTCAGTGTTCCAAGCCCCTCCCCCAGAACGTGTAGGAAGTTGGGTGGAGCCTAAAGCCGAGCCCTCTGCGTTGACCTCGGCTAAGAGGAGGAAGCCAGTGTTTTGAGAAAAGCTTCGTGGTCTGTGTTCTTTTGTTATTCCCTCTTCTCTCTGACCTTCCTTTCGCGGTCGCGAGGTCTTGTCTTTCGCTTGATCTCTGGAAAACAATGAAAAGTATTTTACTTTTCAGTTGTCTCCTGCTAATTGAGCGTACTCCCACTGTCAGGCTGACTTCCTCGTTTCTTCGTTTCTTCGTTTCTCTTATAAATGGGCGGGGCCTCGGGGCGGTATGGAAACTGAAAAGAAATCATTATTGTAGAAAAACTAAAAGAAATTTTGTTGAGCAGAGGAATTTGGAAATTTTCCTTGCGGATCATTTGGTTGAGAAAACACTTTTACCATAATTTATTTCTTTTAAACTTTGTGGACCTTTTTTTTCTTTTTCCGGGTTCTTAATGCTCCAGTGTTCGGTCTCCTTTCTCTTCCTTCGTTTCCTTTTAGAGGTCTTTCCAGGTAAAGAGAAAGCAATCAGAATAATTGAAAATTTATTTTTTTGACTTGTTTTAAGAGCAGTTTGAAGAATAGGGGTTAAAAGTAGAAACAGATTAACAATAAACATTGTATTAAGAAAGTCTAAACAGGCAGGGCGCGGTGGCTCAAGCCTGTAATCCCAGCACTTTGGGAGGCCGAAACGGGCGGATCACAAGGTCAGGAGATCGAGACCATCCTGGCTAACCCGATGAAACCCGTCTCTACTAAAAAATACAAAAAACTAGCCGGGCGAGGTGGTGGGCGCCTGTAGTCCCAGCTACTCGGGAGGCTGAGGCAGGAGAATGGCGTAAACCCGGGAGGCGGAGCTTGCAGCGAGCTGAGATCCGGCCACTGCACTCCAGCCTGGGCAACAGAGCGAGACTCCGTCTCAAAAAAAAAAAAAAAAAAAAAGTCTAAACAGCCAAACTTGAATTGCAGGACAGTAATCATCTTGATAATATGCATTATGACTTTTCGGAAACGTTCAGCATATATAATATAAAGGGGAGAAGAGGCAGCCGCCATACTCTTAGGAGACCAGCCTTATTTTATTTATTTATTTATTTATTTATTTATTTATTTATTTATTTATTTTTGAGACGGAGTCTTGCTCTGTCACCAGACTGGAGTGCAGTGGCGCTATCTCAGCTCACTGCAACCTCCGCCTCTGGGTTCAAGCGATTCTCCTGCCTCAACCTCCCAAGTAGCTGGAACTACAGGCTCGTGCCACCACACCCAGCTAATTTTTGTACTTTTAGTAGAGACGGGGTTTCACTGTGTTGGCCGGGATGGTCTTGATCTGCTGACCTTGTGATCCGCCCGCCTTGGCCTCCCAAGGTGCTGGGATTACAGGCGTGAGCCACTGCTCTCGGCCAAAAAATAATTTTAAACCATTCAGTTGCCTTAAAATAGTAATGCGTGTCTGTCATAGTATAAAATGCAAATAGGTTTTTAAAAAGTGATGAAGTTGAAAGCAAAGCTTCCTCCTTCCCATATCTGCAGGCAGATAATTCCCTTCAGGGAAGCAACCACTGTAACCACCTCGTTTGTTGGTGTTTCCTGAGATAGTGTATGTATCACAAGCATATATGCAAATAAACTTCCTTTTTATTAAATAAATGCACCTTGCTTTTTTTCACTTCACAACGTATTTTAGCATAGATGTTAATTTAGAGCTGCCTCATTCATTTTAGCAGTTATACAGTGTTTCATTGTATGATATAGCATAATTTTTTTTTTTACCAGTCCTCTACTGATGGGTATTTAAGTTGCTTCCAACATTTTGTTATTATAAACAATGCTACCACAAATATCCTCAACACTTATGCATTTTGAATATGTGCAGGTATAGTAACTCCTAGAACTAGAATTATTTTTGTCGAAGGATATTTGCATTTTTATTTTGATACTGACGTATTGCTCTTCACAGAGGCTGTATCAATTATGCCTCACTAGCAACATTATGATTTTTTCTCAATGCCCTCATTAACACAGCATGTTATCAGACTTTCTGATCCTTGCCAATCTAAGTGAAAAATGGTAATTTATTGTGGTTTTAGTTTGCATTTCTGTCATTGTAAGTGAACATTTTGCATTTTCTCTCTGTGAGCTAACTGGCTGTTCATAATTTTTGGTCACTTTTCTGTTAGAGTGTTGGTCTTTTCCTTATGATTTCTAGGAGCTCTTTATGCATCAAAGAAATTAGTTATTTGTATCAAGTATGACTTGCATATACTTTTTCCCAGACTGTCTTTTGATTTTGTTAATGATAGACTTTTGGGGTAAGGGGAACTTGGGAAGGAGGTTTTTGCTTTTATTATATTATTTATTAATTATTAAAAAAAATTTCAACTTCTATTTTAGATCCAGGGGATACATGTGCAAGTTTGTTACATGGTTATATTCCATGATGCTGAGATCTGGGGTATGAATGATCCCATCACCTGGGTAGTGAGCATAGTACCCAGTAGTTAGTTTTTCAACCTTTGCCCCTTCCTTCCCATCCCCCTCTAGTAGTCCCCAGTGTCTATTGTTGCCATCTTTATGTCCATGAGTACCTAATGTTTAATTTCCACTTATAAGTGAAAATATGTGGTATTTGGTTTTCTGTACTTGCATTAATTTGCTTAGAATAATAGCCTCCAGCTGCATCCATGTTAGTTTTGTTATATTTATGTAGTAAAATGTTTGGGTTTTGGTTTCTATTTTAAAAGGTTTTCTCTACTAATGCAGGGAAAGCCCAGAATTGGGGCTCAGCCCAGGAGGGTTCTTGGCTTCATTCAGGAAAGGGTTCACGAGCAAAACCAAGTTTATCAGAGCAACAAACTACGGGAAAATGGCTGCTCCATAGACAGAGTAGGAGCAGCAGCTCCCATGAATTGTTGGCTAGTTATATACTTGACAATTCCTTGATTATATGCTAAATAAGGGGTGGGTTATTCATGTATTTTCCAGAAAAGTAGGAAGGGTTCCCAGAACTGAGGGTTCCTCCCTTTTTTAAACCTTATAAGGTAACTTCTAGGAGTTTACAAACATGGCATTTGTAAACTGTCATGCCACTGTTGGGAATTTCTTTTTGCATACTACTGCATTATAATTAATGTGTAATGAGCAGTGAGGGCAACTAGAGATCACTTTTGTTGCCATCTTGGTTTTAGCTGTTTTCTTTTGCTTCATTTTGTTTTGATTAGATTCTGTTTTAATCAGTGGGGCCTTGGTGCTCAGAAAACAGGTCCAGCTTGTCTCCTACCTTACTACTATTAAGATTTTATTTAACTCTCTTTTTATTTCTTGTTTTTATATGATTTTGATTTTTATGCTTAAATCTTTGATTCATCTAAAACTTACTTTGGTATAAGGATCCCACTGAATTAAATTTAGGACTGCAAAATGAAGCAACTGATATTGGAAATGGGGACTTCATTGATTAGTTACATGAGAACCATCCCAAACTGCCGTAGACTTATTATATATTATTGCCCCAGCACCTGGTATGGTACCTGAAATAAGATGAATACTTAATAAATGCTTGATAAACTAAATTGAAGGGAATTTCTGGGTTTATCATCTTTGTTATTAGCCGTTGTATTGATCTGATATGTAGTGTTAAATGACACTACGTGATGGTCATGATGACGATACCACGAACACAGTAGGTTTCTCCTGCACAAAATCTAGAGGGTTAGATCCAGGGACTAGAAAAGTTATTCACTCAACAAATAAATAGTAAGCATCACTTATAGGCATTCTAGCTGGGTTCAGGGAGTCAATAAACAAATATGTCATGCCATGTAAGTGCCATGTAAGAATAGAAATAGAGCAGTGTACAGGTTAATAGAGAATGACTAGGAGGGGAGCGCTAGCCCAAGAGGTCAAGGACATTGACATTTAAGTTGTCTTTACTTAATGAGCACAATTTCAAATACAAAGAAATTGAAAGACTGTGGGGGTTAAATCTCAGAAGATTACTGAAGGAGAATCATCTGTCTCTAGTTTATGTTATTTTTAAACTAGACCATTAACTACTGGGCAGGATGGACTATACTTTTTAGGTTAATTTTTATAAATATTATGCATACTTAGATTGACATGAATGTTCTTTAAGCAATATAAAGTTTTTTAAAAAAATAAACAAATTTGTCATTGCAATAAGAAACTAAAGTTGTTTATGCAATTAAAGCCAAAATTATATTCGGTCTTTGGACTGATGAGCCATGCACTATTGGTCTTGGCTACTTGTGGAATTCTAGTCACTATTTCTTACAGTAATTTTCAAATAATGCTCAAAGAAACCTTAGTGGGGAAAAGCAGAAGGAACCAGTAGAAAGGTTTGAGGTACTCACTACCTAATTCTTAACAATGGTAACTTTGCTTTTATCTTTTACTTCTTATCTTCCAGATAAAATTGCATTTTGAAGTAATTTGAAATCTATGCAAGCTTGTCCAACCCAAGGCCCATGGGCTACATGTGGCCCAGGATGGCTTAGAATGCAGCCCAACACAAATTCGTAAACATTATGAATTTTCTTGTGATTTTTTTTTTTTTTTTTTGGCTCATCAGCTATTGTTAGTGTCAATGCATTTTATGTATGGCCCAAGACAGACAATTCTTATTCCAATGTGGTCTAGGGAAGCCAAAAGATGGGACAAACCTGCTATAAAGTCTACCTCACTCTGACCATGAGACCCACCATGTGTGCATAGAAATGATAGGCCAGTTTTAGGAGCATATCACTGGATGTCACTGGTATGGTTTTATTCCATTTAGACATAGAATTGATTGCCTGAATGTGCTGGGAATTAAGTCCCTAGTGGAAACTCACTGATTAAGATAGGGATCTCTTTAATGTATGCAGAATTTTTGTGGATTTGGTGGTTGTATGAAGAATAAGTGAATCTGCCAGAACTTCCTAGTAGCTAAGGTATATATTGCCAAAATTGTCAAGAATTATCAAGCTCTAAATTAGGAGAATAGCATTTTCTTTCAGCCTATTGGTGTCAGAGTCAGTCATTCAGCATTTTAACGTCCTGATTTATTCTTATTTCTTCCTATATGCTGCCTGAGGATGCTTATTACTACCAAAATTTAGGGTAGAGGATTATACTTTTTTTTTTTTTTTTTGTAGAATGTGCCTTGATGTTTCAACTAAAGAAAATAAATTTATTATTGAGGTATTTTATTCCATGCAATCCACTTAAATCAGAATCAATTTATATAGTTTTATCACTCATTGAGCTTATATCAATAATGAAGAATATGAGTTGCTGAACATTTCTTCTGAAATGCTATTAGCTTTCTACAAATGGGTTATAATACCAGAATTGTTTAATTTTAGAGATTATCTAGTAAAATTTGTGAGCATATAGTGAAACTTAGTAAAAGCTATATGCTTTAGAAAAAGGTTTTTAGAGGTCTTGGATTTCTTATGTTATGCAGAGCTTGTACATTTGGATCTCCCACTGCTTAACTCTTAGTAGGTTTTCAATACATATTCACTGATTTAAATTAATTCCAAATTTAGTAACTTCATTAATTACAGTAAAAGATTGTAAATAACTTATGAAGCAAAGGAAAGCATTCAAAGATTTCAGATAAAAGAAGTTACAGTTTGAAAAAGTCATAAGGTACTAAGTGAGATTATCTTTTGGATAAAATTACAGGATCTAGTATAATTTGGGGGTTCCACCACTCCTGAAATAAAATTTTCATCTCCTTGCAGATTCCTGAAATGTCTTCATCTGGGAAAACATTGCTGACATTGGTTTAATTTCTAGATATGCTAGTCACATGACCTTGGACAAATCTGTTCCATTTGTATGAGGACAATAATAGTTTCTCTGCAAATTTGTAGTGAAATTAAATGAGACAATGTTTAGAAAATGCCTAATCCATAGTATTCAAAAATTTTATCAATGCATTACAATACTATACCCCTCTATTGAATACTTAGAAAACTAATTTAAAATGCAAAAACTGCTCTTTTGTAGGTACTCAGTCTATTTCAAAGTTTAAATGATTGCAGATTCTGTTCCCATTTTTCAGTTGGAGAGAGGTAATTAACCAAGCAAGCAGTCATTTAACAGTTAAAATATTAAAAACGAAAGTGTATATGCTGGGACAAAGGAAGGCAAAATTCAGCTCTACTAACTTTTAAATGATTGGAACTCCCCATCCCCAACCCCCATGAAGAAAAGGATTTTGGCCAAAAGAACAGGTGTTAACAGCACTGCTTCTACTGATTTATGGAGATTTTTTTTTAAACTAGTTGAATTTTATTATAAAGATCTTGATTCCCAGAGGATCCAGTAACTGAGACACCTGCACACTTTACAATAAATAAAAGACAAAGGATAACATAAGAACCCATGGTGCTTGTAGTTGTGATTAAGTATATAAACAATTTTTGCAGTAGACTTAATTATAATTAAGAAAATGATTTTGATGCACTGTTTACAACAGCACTAGAGCCAAATCTAGACTTTTAACACTTTTATCATTTTTCGTGTTGAGACTGATAGTGTTTCTATGACAGCAATTAAAAAAAAGGTACATAAAAAAGTGTTAAATCTAGAAGTTTTAAAGCCTCTAGGAACTAGTTACCTATTTTAGACTAGAACTCAGAGTCCGTGCTTTGGCATAACACAAGATAGCCTTTTGGCTCCCAGGACTGTGCTCTTGCTGCCTTTCCCGTCTGCTGTTTGGCATTGAAATTTTCATTTCATTTCCAACTAAAGAAAACATTTGTATATTGTTAAAGAGTTTGTTTTAATATATTTTTCTTTAAGAGTCTTCAGATGGATTTTAAAATTGAACACACTTGGGATGGTTTTCCAGTGAAGCACGAGCCGGTATTTATCAGGCTGAATCCAGGTGACAGAGGAGTGATGATGGACATTAGTGCTCCATTTTTCAATGATCCTCCAGCCCCACTTGGAGAACCAGGAAAACCTTTCAATCAACTGTGGGATTATGAAGGTAAGTGGTAGTAGTGTGTTTTATTGCAAACATAAATCTTCTTATAATAACCTCTCACAGAACTATTATTTTATCTTGCTGTTGGGAAGAAAGTGCTTCTGAGCAATTGACATGTACAGTTTCTGATACTTCCTACCAATCTCTCATTCTGACTTTTTCTCCATTACCTATATGACTTTAACTATATAGCTAGAAGAGTTAAAAAATGGCAATTACAAATCCAGATTTTTTTTTTTTTTTTTGAGACCAAGTTTTGCTCTGTCGCTCAGGCTGGAGTGTAGTGGTGCAGTCTTGGCTCACTGCAAGCTCCGCCTCCCGGGTTCATGCCATTCTCCTGCCTTAGCCTCCTGAGTAGCGGGACTACAGGTGCCCGCGACCATGCCCGACTAATTTTTTGTATTTTTAGTAGAGATGGGGTTTCACTGTGTTAGCTAGGATGGTCTTGATCTGCTGACGTTGTGATCTGCCCACCTCAGCCTCCCAAAGTGCTGGGATTACAGGCATGAGCCACCTTGCCCGGCCACAAATCCAGATTTTTTTATTGCCACCTTATTTTCTTCCTTTATTTCTGTTACCTATGCTGAGAAGAGTTCAAGATTCCTGTTTTGTATTTAAGTATCTTTAAATTACCACTCTAACCTTATAAATCTTCTTTATGGAAAATTTGGAGTGTTTTACTTATTGTAGAAACACTATCAACCTCAATATGAAATGTAGTTTTTACTTTATACTGGCAACTCATCACACATATCAAATTAAGACATGACATAAAATTACACTGTTTCAGGTTTGCTCTATGATCTCCTTCTGCTGTATCCTAATTAAGCTATCAGATTCATCTTTATGAAATACTCTTCATGATGCCATTTCCCAGATCATAAATCATTATTATCCCTAGGTTAAAGTTCAAACCCTTCCTTTAAGCTTTCAGCATACTTATGAATTGGGCCACCATATTCAGCCAAAGCTCTTAACCTATGTACCTTCTCATTCTATTCCCCCTGCCTCTAATGCATAGTTCAAGATCTAATTCATGTTGCATTTCTTCAAAGAAGATTTTGATGAATCTTCTAGTCAATATGTCTAGTTTATGCCATTTGTAAGCACACATTTTGTCAGTGTTAATTTGTCATATGTTAAATATATATTGTCTTTTATTGATACAAAACTGGTATATTATCCTCTTATTAATGGAATACACACTAATGTGACTTACCTGCTAGAGGCACTACAGACATGAAACTCAACAAATTCTAACCTCAACTCACCTACTTCTTTCATAAACCAGTTCTTTACCTAATTGCCCAATATCAATAAATGGTATTAACAATACATTAAATCACCAAATCTAAAAAATTGTGAGATCTTTCTAAGATATCCCTCTTTGACACTTTGCATTATTTGGATTTATTTACTAAGTCCCATCAGTTTTGCCTCCTAAGTATTCCTCTAACTCAGTATCTCCTCTTCATCCCCACTATCCTTTCCAAAAGTAAGGCTTTCATAGTCTTTTACCTCGGTTAGTGCAGAGCCTTCTAAATAGTCTTTTAGCCCTTAAGCCCATTCTTCACTTAGAAGCCAGAGTGCTAAATCTAAAATGAAAATTTAAACTCACCCTTCAGCTACTTAAAAACCTTCTCAGGATCCTTTTCTCTCAAGGTAAGTTTTGCCCTTCTTAATATGATCTCTATATAAGACTTTCCATGACCTGGCTGCTTATTCTCTCTGTAGCACCACCAGCTCCTCCTACATTGAAAGGTTTGCCTGGTAAGACTGAACTGTTCATATAGTTCTTTAAGCTACAATATTTCCTAATTGTGTACCCTTGATTTTACTGTTGTCTTGTCCTAGAATGCTGTTTCTGTCATTCTTCACCTAGTTCCAAATCATCTTTCAAGACACAGCTTAAATAGCAACTTTTCCAGGAATCCTTCACTAAAGTACTTTTTTGAGCTAAGCATCTGTTTTCTTTTTTTCTTGTAGCAATGTATGCATCCTCCCTTTTGGAATTTTTATTAAAATTTTCCACATTAGTATCTGATTAGATTGTAAGCTAATAAAGGTATTTCCAGAATCTGATATAGTGTTTAACACAGAGAAGCTGCAAAAGTATTTGTAAGGTGATGATGGAAAGTAGAAAGCAGAAGATATATATGTGCATCTGAGTGTGTGTGTGTGTGTGTGATATACACACATATATTTATAGTGAGAGAGAGTATGTGTGTGTGCGTATGTATGTATATATCTATTTTATATATATGGAGAGAAAGAGAGAGATCTATTTTAAGAAATTAGCTCACACAATTGTGGTGGCTAGCAAGTCCACTCTTCCCTGGGTCTTCAGTCTGCCAGCTGGAGAGTTGATGTTGCAGTTCAAATCTGAATGCTGTCTGCTGGCAGAATTCGTCTCTTGGAGGAGGTCAGTCTTTTTTTCTATGAAGGCTTTAAACTGATTGGATAAGCCCCAGCCACATTATAGAGGGAAACTTGCTCTACTAAAAGTCTGCTGATTTAAATGTTAAACTTATCTTTAAAAAATGGCTTCATAGAAACAACTAGAATAATATGTTTCAAAATATCTGGATACCATGGCCTAGTTAATTTGACAGATACGATTAACTATCACAGTAGACATTCTCATTTATCTAGATAAAAGATTCATAAAGGGACAATAAGATTCTCTGACTTGCTGGCAGAACTATGTCTATGTTTTAGCTCTTTTATTATAAAAACAACACATGGAAAACTGGAAACAACCTAAATGTCTATCCATAAAGGATTAAATGAATAAGTTATAATATTCTATAAAATAATACTATTCAGTCATTAAAATAGTATGGAGAAGCACAGAAAAGGTCCGGCAGATTTTAGACCAAAGGGGAAGAAAAGGACATGACTTTTTACTTCATATATATATTGTTTTAATTATTTGAAAGAAAGATGTATTATGTTCAAAATTAAATTTTAAAAATAGCAATATTCAGAAATTTCCAGGAAATTATAAACAAGAAAAGAAAGATCACCTACCTAAATTCCTGCAATCACAGATATGCAGTCATTAACATTTTTGTGCACATTTTGGAGACATCTAGACATAGACACACATGAAATTTTAATGTCACACGCATTTTGGTGCTATTCTGCAGCTGACTTATTGAATATCATGGATATCTTCCTATATCAAAAAATATTTAATGGTATCTTTGATTTTAATAGCTGCATTGTATTCCATTGCATGGAATACATGAATTCCATAATTTACTTAACAGTTCTTCTGTATAATAGGAGATTTATTTAGAGAATAAGAGATAATCTTATGTAATAGGAGATAAATCATTTAGATCATTTCTAATTTTTGAACAGTACTCTAATGAATAGCATTATACTTAATTCTTTTCCCAGTTGTCAGATTATTTTCTTCAGATACATTCCTAGAAGAAGATAACTGGCTCAAAGTTTATGTGATAATATTAATTTCTTTACAACTTGACCAGCACTAGTTTTAATTAATCTTTTAAATATGTGGCAATCTGATATGCGAGAAAATTGTTGATGATTTATTTCCTATATATTTCTTCTTCCAGGCAATGTCTATTTTCTTTGCTCTTTTTCCTATTGGGGATAGTATTATAATTAAAAATAGTCAATTTATTTTATATTCTAAAGGAATAAACAAATTATTTATTGTTGGAAAGCAATATTAAATTTCTCAATATGTTATATCTCTGTTTTCAAAAGTTGTGGAAGCATTTTTCTTGAATGATATAACTGAGCAGTATTTAGAAGTTGAACTTTGTCCGTAAGTATAAAATGTTTTTTCTTAATTATTACTACATAATTTGAGCATATTATTTTCTAGTTATAAATGATATGGTTTTAGTAAAAGCTCATTAATTCAAATTAACTAGTAAGAATGGTACTCTGAATTTGTTTGAATGATATACTTTTATATATTTCTTAGTTTCAAGTACAGAGCACATATTTAGAATACATGTTTAGAATATACTCATATTATAAAGATTTGAAAATCCTGTGTCAATATTTTCAGTTCAGTAATGTAGATTTTTCTAATAAATTAGAAGATAATTTTTGTTTCAAAATGAAAAGTCATTATAAAACAAAAAGTCTTTCTCATTATTTACTCAATAAATTTGCATTATTATATATAGCTGTTCAGAAATAAAAAGAGAGATATGTATATAATTAATTGAGCTAGCTTATAAAAATGTTTCTTTTAGGGGATTTTTAAATGACTAGATGAAACTTTAATTTTATGTATTATATAATTATGTATTCATGTATTCCATTCTTTATTCATCATGCATTTATTAAGTATATGATGTGTCACTTTTGCATTCAGCACCAGGGATAAAAACTAAATCACATATAGATTTTCTTAGATTCATTAAAAATATTAACCTTGGACTCTCTTTGTTCAGGTTTTTTTTTGTTTTTAAAAAAATTTTTTTCTTATTATTGTACTTTAAGTTCTAGGGTATATGTGCACAACGTGCAGGTTTGTTACATATGTATACATATGCCATGTTGGTGTGCTGTACCCATTAACTCGTCATTTACATTAGGTATATCTCCTAATGCTATCCCTCCCCCCATCCCCTCCCCACAATTGGCCTCAGTGTGTGATGTTCCCCTTCCCGAGTCCAAGTGATCTCATTGTTCAATTCCCACCTATGAGTGAGAACATGCGGTGTTCGGCTTTCTGTTCTTGTGATAGTTTCCTGAGAATGATGGTTTCCAGCTGCATCCATGTCCCCACAAAGGACACAAACTCATCCTTTTTTATGGCTGCATAATATTCCATGGTGTATATGTGCCACATTTTCTTAATCCAGTCTGTCACTGATGGACATTTGGGTTGATTCCAAGTCTTTGCTATTGTGAATAGTGCTGCAATAAACATACGTGTGCATGTGTCTTTATAGCAGCATGATCTATAATCCTTTGAGTTTATACCCAGTAATGGGATGACTGGGTCAAATGGTATTTCTAGTTCTAGATCCTTGAGGAATCGCCACACTGTTTTCCACAATGGTTGAACTAGTTTACAGTCCCACCAACAGTGTAAAAGTATTCCTATTTCTCCACATCCTCTCCAGCACCTGTTGTTTCCTGATTTTTAATGACTGCCATTCTAGCTGGTGTGAGATGGTATATCATTGTGGTTTTGATTTGCATTTCTCTGATGGCCAGTGATGATGAGCATTTTTTCATGTGTCTGTTGGCTGTATGAATGTCTTCTTTTGAGAATTGTCTGTTCATATCCTTTGCCCACTTTTTGATGCGGTTGTTTGCTTTTTTCTTGTAAATTTGTTTGAGTTCTTTGTAGGTTCTGGATATTAGCCCTTTGTCAGATGAGTAGATTGCAAAAATTTTCTCCCATTCTGTAGGTTTCCTGTTTACTCTGATGGTAGTTTCTTTTGCTGTGCAGAAGCTCTTTAGTTTAATGAGATCCCATTTGTCAATTTTGGCTTTTGTTGCCGTTGCTTTTGGTGTTTTAGACATGAAGTCCTTGCCCATGCCTATGTCCTGAATGGTATTGCCTAGGTTTTCTTCTAGGGTTTATGGTTTTAGGTCTAACATTTAAGTCTCTAATCCATCTTGAATTAATTTTCGTATAAGGAGTAAGGAAAGGATCCAGTTTCAGCTTTCTACTTATGGCTAGCCAATTTTCCCAGCACCATTTATTAAATAAGGAATCTTTTCCCCATTTCTTGTTTTTGTCGGGTTTGTCAAAGATCAGATGGCTGTAGATCTGTGGTATTATTTCTGAGGGCTCTGTTCTGTTCCATTGGTCTATATCTCTGTTTTGGTACCAGTACCCTGCTGTTTTGGTTACTGTAGCCTTGTAGTATAATTTGAAGTCAGGTAGCGTGATGCCTCCAGCTTTGTTCTTTTGGCTTAGGATTGTCTTGGCAATGCGGGGTCTTTTTTGGTTCCATATAAACTTTAAAGCAGTTTTTTCCAATTCTGTGAAGAAAGTCATTGGTAGCTTAATGGGGATGGCATTGAATCTATAAATTACCTTGGGCAGTATGGCCATTTTCACAATATTGATTCTTCCTATCCATGAGCATGGTATGTTCTTCCATTTGTTTGTGTCCTCTTTTATTTCACTGAGCAGTGGTTTGTAGTTCTCCTTGAAGAGGTCCTTTACATGCCTTGTAAGTTGGATTCCTAGGTATTTTATTCTCTTTGAAGCTATTCATGATTTGGCTTTCTGTCTGTTACTGGTGTATAAGAATGCTTGTGATTTTTGCACATTGATTTTGTATCCTGAGACTTCGCTGAAGTTGCTTATCAGCTTAAGGAGATTTTGGGCTGAGACGATGGGGTTTTCTTAATATACAATCATGTCATCTGCAAACAGGGACAATTTGACATCTTCTTTTCCTAACTGAATACCCTTGATTTCTTTTTCTTGCCTGATTGCCTTAGCCAGAACTTCCAACACTATGTTGAATAGGAGTGGTGAGAGAGGGCATCCCTGTCTTGTACCAGTTTTCAAAGGGAATGCTTCCAGTTTTTGCCCATTCAGTATGATATTGGCTGTGGGTTTGTTCTTTGTTCAGGTTTAACTGTCTCTTGGGAATCCTATTTACCTGGTTGGCAAACGTTTTTTTTTTTTCCTGTAGATGTACACCTATTATCTAAATTATAGGACATTTAAAATTAATAAAATGTTTAATAATGAAATATTTCTTTATATTGCAGTTATTCATTTGAAATGCCATTTAAATGCTTCTCTGCATCTAACATTTAGAAGCCATTGCTCCTTTTGTAGGCTGGACAGAGAGCTCCAAACGATTGATTGAAATGAGATTTTTAAATATTCTTTTATTTTCCTTTATTTTGATATTCAGCTAAATCGAATGTAGAAAAGTCTAGCTGTTTGCATTATGTTTTTAAAGAAGAATAATCATATACCTTTGTGTGTCACATGTCAACTAACATGCCAAAATTTGTTATTGAAAAATATGATTAATTCTCATAGACTGCCATGAGAAGTAAGAAAATTTCAACTATTGTGTGCTTATTTTTACCCTACAGGTGAGAAAACTAAGGCAAACATTCCTAACTTGTCTAGAGTACAGTAAATAACTTGGATATCCTGAAGTTTTGCCCTTAGTTTTAATTTTATTAGATGATAATATTGGTTTATTTTCATAAAGTGATGACTTAAAACTAGATGAATGGAATAATTAGAATCTCTCTTGTTAAGAAATTACACAGTAATCATTGTGTATAAATTAATAGATTTTAAAGGTTAAAATATTCACAGAGTAATTTGGGTTTCTTATGTATCAAGATAGTTAATAATCAGGAATCATAGTTTTGCTTCAGGCAATCATTTCCTGTAACAGTTAACCTCTAGGAAAGCAACAGGAAGAATTTATTCTTATTTGCAAGAATTTTTTCTCCTAGGGTGTACCGCTAAGGCTGCATAATAACAATAAAAATAATCAGAAGACTTTTAAATGGAAAAGAATACTTGACTTCTGTTAGAATAGTTTACTGAAGGAAATCTTCCCTGAAAAGCTCTCAAAAGAGTACCTGTATAGAAATGTTTTAAGATATAGGTATTTCTAGAGTTAGTGAATTTGCTTCATGTAAATACATGAAATCCTTTGGTTCTTAATGACCCAGCTAGTCCCAATTGTACACTGTTATTAGAATTTCCCTTTGAGAAAATACTGTGTTCCTTTTTGAGAACATGATGCTGAACGAATGGTAGAAAACAGGAAAACACAAGAGGCAGACAGGTTGAAGGCAGTGTGTGGAAAAAAAATAGACAAAGATGAAAATCTTTAGCCTGTTGACTAATTGTAGACTGTCTGTGTTTTGCATTTTTTATTTTCCTAATGAGCTACCAGATAGTTTTCTTTCAGAACTAACCTTTATTAAAATTGTTGAATTCAGACTTGGAAATTGTTGCTTGCTTCAGTTTTTGAAACTCGTTTTATAAAAAACTCCAAATAACATGGTATCTCTCTGACCTTTTTCATACTTTGTGTCATCTAACCAAATGAAGTATTTTATATAACTTTTTCTTTAAAGAATATAAAAAGCAATCTAAACATGAAACTTTATGCATTTGGTGGCAGTTGTCTGGAGTGGTAAACCCAAAGATGTCATTTCTAAGCAACTGAACACACTGGCTCTCCCTATAATTATCCAATATTAATATTGCGTCTCTCTTTTTTTTTTTTTTTTGAGACTGAGTCTCACTCTGTTGTCATGCTGGAGTACGGTGGCACTATCTTGACTCACTGCAACCTCCACCTCCCGGGTTCAAGCAATTCCTCTGCCTCAGCCTCCCAAGTTGCTGGGACTACAGGCACACGCCACCATGCCCAGTTAATTTTCTTTTTTTTTTTTTTTTTTGGTATATTAGTAGAAATGGAGTTTCACCATGTTGGCCAGGATGATCTCAATCTCCTGACCTCGTGATCCGCCCGTCTTGGCCTCCCAAAGTGCTGGATTACAGGCGTGAGCCACCACGCTCAGCCTGCATCTTTTAATTATTTAGAAATTTAGTTGCAAGCACACACATTCCATGTATAAAGGATAGTGAAGAAAATAACATGTTTTTCAAACACTCATAAGGAATCTCAATTTTGACAGCCACGGACAGCATTTAGTGCTTTTACTTTCTGGAAGAAGAAATGTGTGGAAAGTAAGTAAATAAAAATATGAGGCAAAATCATTACATACACAGTAATACACATATTTATTTCTATGTTTAAAGTGTAAGCCCAATTTTATCTTTTGTGTTCCACATGTTGTTTCTGTAGCAAGAACTTCCTTTATCATTCAGAGTGTCCAGAGGAGAGACAAAATGGGAAGGCAAAGCTTATCTCCCTTGGAATTATTTTCCACCAAATGTGACAAAATTCAATTCATTTGCAATTCATGGATCAAAAGATAAACGAAGTTATGAAGCTCTTTACCCTGTACCTCAGCATGAACTGCAACAAGGACAAAAACCTGATTTGTAAGTAGAAAATAAATGAAGATATATTCCAAATAAACGAGTTTTTTGGAAATTAAGTCTTAGTGGAGCAGAAGTAACCCTTTTGATCAAAGAAGATGACATATGTGCACAGGCACCTAGTAGAGTCCAATGTTCACTGATGGTCCTCAGAATATACTTGGTAAACTTTGGGCTGACATTCTCTCTCTCACTACTGTCAGTAGAACACTTATTTTTCCATAGTGGTTTGCATGTGAGAAAAGTAAATGTTGCAATAGCTGATATAGAAGTATGTTTGCAAATTCATTTAAAATTTCTTTCAGAGCTAAAGGGCCAGAGGCGTCAGTGTTTCCAGGTGTGAACAAAGGGTCCCTGTTGCAAGGAAATCTGATCTTCAGTTATCTCTCTAGTTCTCCTCTTCTGGTAACCTCATAAGGATAAAAATATCAACTATGTTTCTAGGCAACATTGCTTATGATAAAAATGACCCTTAAGTGGTAAATTACATCTGGACTGAGAATAATTTTGGATGAACTATAAATATATGATGGAGACAGCGTGGCTTTGGGATTCTCCTTTAACAGTCATGTTCCCTGTGCGAACCCTGGAAGCTATGGCTATGGAGTTATTCCAAGAGATAATGCTCTCATGGAGCAGCAGGCATTTGAGCCAAGGTATCTGCTATGCTTTCTCAATTTGAGTCTTGTTTCCTTGCACCTGTAGCTCTCACATAGGTAGACTAGAGCTCCTGGCCAGCGTTGTGAATGCTTCCTGGACTTCTGCAAGGACTACTCCTTTAGGGAGGAAAGCCAGATGCTGTCCTGGGGCAAGCTGTGATTGCTGCTCTATATCTCTCTAGGTATACTCACCATGGCCAAGGTAGTCTGGTGAATCTGGGCATTTGGAAGAACCTAACAGAGACATCCTAGTGAGCACTGCACTATAATACACGGACATTCCTGCCTTTTTACCTGTGGAATGTGCTGCATTGTCCTCCCTCACCCTGTTTGCCTTCTCCTTCCTTTCATGCTCGCTCTTCATGCTTCTTTGTCTTTATCACTTCTAGCATATTTCTTTTTTGCTTGACCTTTTTTCCCCTTTTCCCTTTGCCTTTCTCCCCAGTCCTGACATAGCTTTTACTTAGTCTTTTTTCCCCTTCCTTTTTCTTATCCTTGACATTTTTTTCCCCGTTTTTGCTTGACTTTTTTTTCCCTTTTTCCCTTTACCTTTCCCCCAGTCCTGACATAGCTTTTACCTGGTCTTTTTTTCCCTTCCTTTTTCTTATCCTTCACTGTTTTTTCCTTAATCTCTTACTCTGGGATTGACAACTATGACTCAAAAACTGATTTATCCTGGCCAGGTGGGCAGAATGAGACAAAAACATAGTTGCAACTGACTCAAGGTCCTCGTATCAAGATGTCATGTCTCCCTGGCTGTTCATCAGCTAATACCTTCCTGTATTCAGGCTCTTCATTCATACATTATTGGAAGCTTATCGGAGGTGGAAGTACGATTATACATTGGCCAGGACAGAGCCGAGGCAGAGTGACTGCCTACAGAGTGGGGCTCCACTGCAGCATGTTAGCTAAGCCTTTCTCTCCTCATTAAGCCACTAGAGAAAGCTTCTTAATATAGTTAAATGGTTTTCCTGGAAAGAAAAGAACTGGGATTAACACTCTTTTACATTAACCTCTGTTGCTTCGGCAGACAAGGGAATTAAGAAGTCTTATCTTCTTATCTATGGAACTGAAACTTTTTAAAACCATTGCTTATATGACTGATAAAAATTATGTCAAAATTTGAATATAAAAACATGCAAGAGCATAATATGATTTGTTTAAAGTTGGATGGAATGAGTCATGTTTTGAGAGTTGGTTTCTCCCTTCAGCTATGAGGGAGCTATTTGCAGAATTGAAAGAAGAGGGCTTTGAGATGTAGGTGAATGTTTTCAGAGCTGAGTGTTTGATAGCTAGAGTGAGAAAACTGTACATATAAAATATGTCTTACCTTTAGTATTGCTTAAAATAGAATGTTGTCCTCTTACAGATGTGACAAAATAAATAGCCCTTCAGGACAACTATTTCACAAATGCATAATTCACTTCAATTCCCACCTTCTTTTTCTTTGCTTTTAGCCATCACCTAGAATACTTCAGACCTTTCAATTTTAACACGCTGCTTGGAGAAGAATGGAAACAACCGGAATCAGACCTGTGGCTAATAGAGAAATGTGATATACAGGAGTGTAATAGATAACCATACTGATCATTTTTCTCTATGTCTTTTAAGATAAACAAAAAATAAATATCAATTTTTTAAGATGTCATGCATACATTTCAACAACAAATATTTTCATAGAAGTCACTGAAAATATCTGTGGCAAATTGCATATGATTAACAAGACAATAGATGATTCTTTGTAGATGTTTCATCTGTAAAGTCACAGTGTTTCTCACAGTCACTTAGTCCAGGATGTTACATTCCCAGCACACAGTACAGTTATTCTTGAGAACTACAGGTGAGAAAGGGGGGACAATTGAGTTTGTCCAAGGCCACCTAGAGCACTGTCCTGCACTACCTTGTGATTCAGCTATTTCATTCCTAGATATACACCCCAGAAAAATGACTGCTCATAGAAGCTTTATTCACAATAGCACAAAACTGTAAACACTCAAATTTCCATCCATAGGAAAATGGATAAACAAACTGCAATATAGTCAGCGGAATACTGTTCATTAAAAAAAGGACGCTGATACATGCAACAACCTGTATGAATCTCAAAAACATTAAGTAGAGCAAAACAAGCCAGATATAACATACTATCTAATTACTTTTACATTAAAGCCACTTCTAGGAAAAACTAGCATTTGATGATAGATACCAGAGTAGTGGCTGCTTTGAGTGAGGGCAGGGAATTCAAATTGAATGGAAAAGGAGCCTGAGGAAATGTTCTGGGGTGATTGAAATGTTTTGTATTTTGATCTGGATGACGGTTATGTAGTTGCATACATTTGTCAACATGCCTCATGCTGTATGTTTAGATTTGCGATTTTAGATTATGTAAATTAATTCATTAATAAAATACTATTATAAAATAAGCTATAAATTAAATGGAATTAACTTCAAGTTTACATTGAGTTTATATGTGTCCATTGAACAATCATTAGTGCTGGTTACAAGTGGCTTATCGACTTACTCATTTATTTTTAAATTTTTTTTATTTTTTAAAACCAGAACATTTATTGCATGACTAATCGTTGACATTCTTAAGATGAACTAGATGCTGCAACAGCTGCCCTCTTGGGTTTAGGTGTTGTTCCTTCACGGAATCCATGCCTGAATCTGCAGTATACAATTTTTAGGTGCCTCATTCGACCAGTTCCGGTGGTATTTCGTCTTTTAGCCTTGGCACTCCAGTTATACTTTCTCTTGCGCTTGGCAGGGTAGCCACATTTGCCACAGGTCGACTTCTGAAGGTGGTAGGCCTTAGAGCCACAGCGGCGGCACAATGTGTGCGTCTTATTGCGACGCTTTCCAAACGATGACGTTCCCTTTCATCTCGCTTCTGCAGCGGAGACCAGAGAGACCGGAAGAAAACGACTTACTCATTTCTTAAATATGTTCTCTCTCTGAAAAGGGAGTTAGTGTAAGATAAATGCTGACTTTTACAAAAAAGTATCCTCCTGACTACACATCATGGTGGCAGTGTTAGGCATCTTAGATAAATTGAGAAATTATTATTAAAACTGACAATAGCTACTAATTAATTTGATATGGAAATGATCTGCCTGTTTTGGATAGGAATGGTATATTTTAAATAACCTAGGATGATTGATTTATAAATTATGTGAATAATTTTATAAATGCATATAAAACTATCAAAATAAAAATAAGATATATTTTAGAGTATCTTGACTTTAGAAGTGAATTGAACACTATGAATCACAGTTCCAGATATAAATCACAACTGTTTATAATATGGATAAAAATGCAGCACAAATATGATAGATACAATCACGGCAATATAAAATACTGAATTTGAATGTTGTGGCTTGTGAGCTTTCTCAAACCTAATGTGTATCTTTTTAAAATTTGTTAAGATTTTTTTAAACATCTCTTAACTTTCTTTCATCTAGATAAGACATTTCGGTTTCTTCCAATACCAAGCAAGCAAAAATACATTACATAAACATTTTCTTTTGAAAGGAACATGCATATCAACTACAGAATTTCGGAAAGCTTGTCCATTAGTCAGGTACAAATGATGTATCCTATAGAAACTTGTATTTGAGAGTGGGTGTTTGTAATAGCCATTTCAAATTTGTTTTTCAACTTCAGGACCATGAAAGGATAATCATCCTTTTGTTTAAAATATGCATAAATGCATTTCTTTGCTGTGATTTGAATTGTTCACTGCAGTATCAAGCAGATTCTCTCTTCTCACCACCTAAATAGATTCCACAGTGTGCATATTTATTCAGGTGCTTTCTCATGCTTTTTCCCAGCTCCAGGAAAGTGTAAATCACAGTCTGAAGGGAAATATGCTTTTCATTTTTGGCTCCAAATTACTTTTTTTGAATGTTAAAAAAGTTTTTGCCACAGGAAAAAAATATTTAATTTCCCCTCCTCCTTTTCCTCCTTTTTTAAATGTTAGACTTTTAGGAGACAGAAAATAATGAGCATAATTAATCTGATATTGAAAAAGAAAGGGTAGCAAGTGGATAAAACAATTACAGTAAGCCCTCAGCCCTTTTCTCATGCCTCAGAGCTTAAGGATTGTCTCTTCTTTTCCATATAAGTTCCTGTAGTATTTTACACATTGCTTTATTAGAGCATTTATTTCACTGTGTCCTAGATAGCTCTTCTGACCCACCTCCCATCCTCTCAGCCTAACTTTTTACTCCAGCAATCAGTTGTATACAGTGAACTGACTGGCCAGTTGCCTTGGCTGTACTGTGTATGTCTTACTTCCTGCCCCTAGGGCTTCTCTGCTTCCTCTGCTGTGTGGAACACTTGCAGGAACCCATTTAGCCATTCTCACACATGAACTATCCTGGATGTGTGAAGGGACTAAAACATCGCATGGGGCACCTCTTGACCAAGGAGGGTGGGAGTTGATGGATAAATACTTCCCTGTTACATCCCTCAGTTTAACAATTCTATGGTCCGTTCCACACAGCTCCTCAGAAGTTCTCTTAAAAGGATCCCACTCTGGTTATCCACAACAGTGGTCAACTAGTAACACACTTTTGCATTATCTTTCCTTCATTTCCATCATTTTCTGTTTTGCTCTTCCTAGTACCTCTGTCCTCTCTGGAATTACTTAACTACAGTCAACCTCTTTGGAAGTTATTGTCCTATGTTTGCTTCATGGAGAACCCTGGCTAAGTCAGTGATTACCTAAAGTAGCCCTAGAAAGCAGCTCATCAGGATGGGAATCTAGAATTGTATCACAGGGCATTTGGTGACAAGGACCCCATTGTTGGTGGCAATGGCTCTGCTATAAGTAACTTCACAGTTATGAAAACTTTCATGGAGTGGTAGACTAGCTTGAGGTGCAGCTGAGGTACCTGAAGCTATGAAAGCCATCTAGTCATAATGACTCTTTGTGTCAACTGTTCAGCAGGCAAATAGAAGCATGATATTGGAAGAGATATTGATCCTGGCTACCATGCAGAGCTAGAGTTATAACTATTAATGGATGCAGTATAGAGTATGTCCTTCCTACGGGATTCATTGAGGCATCCTTTGGTGCTTCAGTGTCAAGTAATAACCTTAAATGGGCAACTGTAGCAACCACAGCCTGACAAGGTAAAGCAACTAAAGACTCTGACCCTTTGAGGATGAAGGTCTAGGTCACCTCACCATTCAAACCACGTGAACCTACTGAAGAGGTTGGCCAAGTGTGAGAGAAATACAGAATTTGTGGTGGAAGAGAGAGATGATAACTATCAATTATAGACTTGGAATCAATTACAGGAGCCACATAACTTATTCCACTAAATCTTTTGCATTTAGTATTTGTGTAATGGCCCCCCACTTCCTTGAAGACTCTGTGACAGATTGGACTCAATGTGGAAACTGTGTGGCTCTGAGTGCTGCAAGGATTGGACGGTATTTAATATCTCTTGTGTCCTACCTCACATCCTCTTAGGCCATTTTTCAATTCATACATTTTACTCTTTGATAGCACTTTACCTCTGTTGTCCCATGTGTCTCTAGATTTCTGTATTAGTGCTTTTCTGACACCTCAGTTACATGGAACACCTGTGGAAATCTGCTAATCTACACTGACATATATGCAAACCTGGAAGTTTGAGGGAATTGACAATAGGGGCAGGATTCAGTGGATAAATACTCCCCTTTTCTGTCCTTTGGGCAGAATATTCTGAAGTGCATTCCATATAGTTCCTTAGTGGTCTCCAGTAGGACTCCACTAGGGTCTTCAGTTACCTACAGTACTGATGAGCTTAAAAATACAGTCTTAGATTGGCTTACCTTATTTAATTTTTTCAAAGTTCCCAGTCCCATTCCTTAGAATCACATTCCAAAATTAATGCACTGCACACAACGCTTTTTAAAGGCTCTGCTTTTGTCGGGGGTAGGAGAGGTATCCAGCCTAAGGCACCTAAGTCCAAGAGGAATATGTGCCTAACATATATATATATTTTTTATATATATATACTTATATATATATAATATAGAAATATGTAATTTTTTCTCAAAAAAATTCTCAAGAAAAAAATATATTTTTATAAATATATGTTTATATGTATCATATATGTTTATATATAGCATATATAGAGAGAGAGCATAAAATGTGCTGTGTGTGTGTGTAGCATATTTTTTGTTAAATCACCATTCCTAGGCCCTACTCATTTTCTGATAATTTCTTATCTTAATTTTGCTCTGAAAGAGCAAAACTTATAAAATTGACTATTGTAACTGTTTAGTTTTTACCAGTTATCATTTTTCATGGAAGGAATAGTAATAAGAGTTACCCTGGAAGCTAAGATGACGCATGTATGAGGAATATAGGAAGCCAGAAGTCATGACTCTGTGAAAAGTGAGGGGTGTCTGTGCATATTTTATTTTATTTCACAATAAATAACCAGTAATTAAGATATTCTTTTCCACATAATGGGATCTATGAGTAAATTTTTGCCTGATATTTATATCTCTAATATGTAATATAAAGGAGAAATAGAAAATGCTGTCAAATGACATTTCACTTTACTACGTATTTGAATTACAATGAAATAATATATAGCTACATCACTGGCTCCTGAGAGCTTTGTGTGTTCTGTAAATTTTTTACTTTGCACTCTTGAAAAATTCACGGAGAGTACAAGGTTTAGTAAAAATGTATTTTCTTTTGGCAGCCTATCCCCTGTAATTTCCATTAAACAGTATTTCTGACTCAATAGTACACTGAAAACCCATGTTTGTAATAATGCCCTAAAGCACCACAGTACCTAGAGTATATCTTTTGAAAAGATAGCTTTGCTGAAATAGAAAACCAAACTGTAAATTGAAGTCTGAGCATTCAGAGAAATACACATTATACTAAATACAAAAGTATGTTTTTGAATTAGTTTTATGAAAAATGGCAAAAAGATAATATTACTTAGTGATATTATGTCATTAATGTCACTATATATAATTAGTATGCTTTGGTATACATAGCAGAAACACCAAATGTCTTATACTGCACAATAGACTGGGCATTCCTTTTAGCTGCCTGACCTTGTGCAAGTCACCTCATTGAAATATCTAATACTTATTGAATACTTATTACTTTTTCAGAAACTATATAAAGAACGTTACCCTTACTTTTTACAGCAACCTCCAAGAAAGTCAGATACTCTTAGAATGCTTATTTTTAAAGTTTAATGAAACTAAGACCTACAGAGTTAATATCTTGCCCAAGAGCATACAGTTAAGAAGTAGTAGATTTGAACTCAGGGAATTTGATTCTCAAGAGAAGGCACTTATTTACTGTGCTGCTGCCTTTCTTAGTCTTCACTACTCGTTTACAAAATAAAGCTATTGAGAGGGATGTCAGCAAGATGACTGACTAGAGATACCTGGCATTCATTCCCACCACAATAAAGGACCAAGGCAATGAATAAACAGCTAAGATTTTGACTACAGTGTTTTTTTTTTTTTTTTTTGAGACGGAGTCTCACGCTGTTGCCCAGGCTGGAGTGCAGTGGCGCGATCTCGGCTCACTGCAAGCTCCGCCTCCTGGGTTCACGCCATTCTCCTGCCTCAGCCTCCTGAGTAGCTGGGACTACAGGCGCCCGCCACCGCGCCCGGCTAATTTTTTTTTTTTTTTTTTTTTTTTTTGTATTTTTAGTAGAGACGGGGTTTCACTGTGGTCTCGATCTCCTGACCTTGTGATCCGCCCGCCTCGGCCTCCCAAAGTGCTGGGATTACAGGCTTGAGCCACCGCGCCCGGCCTTGACTACAGTGTTGAAGGGAGAGTGCTGGAGTGCAGTGGAGGAGTAGTGATTGGAAGTCTAGGAGGGTAATGTGGAGGTACCTGTTGTCTGCAGCTTCATCTTCTCTGCCTGGATCAGATATACCTGGAGTCAGGAGAGACTTCACATGTGGAGAAAGGATAAGCAGGAGATCCCCACTGTCCCCCAGCCCCATTGCCACTGCAAACACCTATAGTCCTTAAACAGGAGAATCCCACAGTTCCTGTAAGCCCCAAGTCCATCTTGGAGAGCTGCAGGGAACTCATGCAGCTGTGTTGCACTGGATTCGGAGTACAAGGTGTATACTTCCCAACCCTACTCACCCACTCTGAGCCAAGCTGCTGCAGCATGGTGCCGTCTTGAGACCTGAGCCATCTCTGGAGTGTGTCTTGCTCTGAGGTCAGTAGCCACTGTGTTTTTCCAGCACTGGGCTCCATCTTCATTATGCCAAACACACATGGGTGGTTGAACCTCACAACCCAGCTGTGGGGATTCTGGGCTCAGGATTGGGTGTGACTCTGGTCTTGCATGGCAGAGAAACCAACCCCCACCCACGCTTATGGCAGGAGGAATGGTGTTCCAGTCCTTCCCAGGAGGAGCCTGCCCTTGAGCCAACCAAACTGCTGCATGCCTTCCTCCAAGTGGGAGAGGTCTCGGAGCTTCTGAGCACCTGATACACCCAGTGGAGTTGGCTGTGTGCCCACAGTCAGAACCTGAGAAACAGCCCTGCATTCTCACATCCTCCCCTAACCCCACCACAAACACACCCCTGGGCCTTCCCACTGGCCCTGTGCTCCCAATAAGGATCTGAGAAATAGGTGGACACATCCCTAGGCTAGCCACGCAGCTAAGAGCCTATGCCCCAGACCTGAGAAACAGCCCCATGGGCTGTCCCCAGTGGACATGCCCCTGAGCCAACCAAGCAGCCACTTGTGTGTGCTTCTGACCAGTGTAACAGCCCTATGGGTTCAACCATAGCAAGACAGACCCCAAGGTGGCTGACCCACTGTGTGCATGCATGTACCCCTGACTAGAGAAATGGGGTGGTGAGGGCAATCCCAGCAAAGGCACACCACTGTCACCACAAATTCTCTCAGCTTAGGCCACTGAGAAACTCGCAAACACCACTAGCATGGATTTCAGTTAAAGAAACTACATGGAGGCTACGCTACTGCATCCACCTAAAATGAAGGCCAACACACCCCACCCAACTGACACTCCAAGACCCATTAATGCAAATTGTTCTTTTTCTATGAAACCTACCCCATAAAATTGAAGAAGTAACTTTTCTACAAGATGTGTAGAAATCAACATAGGGACATATCAACCACGAAAAAGCAAGGAAATATGTCACCTCCACAAGAAAACAATAATTCTCCAGTAACAGACTCCAATCATAAGAAAATACATGAAGTGCCAGAAAAAGACTCAAAATAATAATCTTAAGTAAACTCAGTGAGATACAAGAAAATACAGACAGATAATTCAACAAAATCAGGAAAACAATTTATGATTTGAATTAGAAATTCAACAGAGATAGATATCATTAAAAACCATACAGAGCTGAATAATTCAATGAATGCAATAAAAAAGAAATACAATCAAGAGTTTCACCAGCAGACTAGAACAAGCAGAAGAAATAATTTCTGAACTTGGAGATATCTTTTGAAATAACACAGGCACATCAAAAAAAAAAAAAAGAAAAAAGAAAAAGAAAAAAAGAAAGAAAAATATTTGAAAGGATGAAGAAAGCCTACGGAATGTATAGAATACCACATTAGGTGAATAAATATTCATATTATGGGTATTCAGGAAGGAGAAGAGTATGGAAATGGTGAGAAAAACATATTCATTAAAATAATACAAGATAAAACTATTAAACCAAGATCTCTTCCTCCCTGATTCTATAAATAAAAACAGCATAGAAGAGAAAAGAGGTTCATAAGTCCTTCACTTTTATGTAGTAGTACATAATAGGGAAGATGAGTATTCAAGCCACTCCTTATTAATAAGCCACTCACTAAGGGAGCCACATTTTTCTCCTAAGCCCTTCTAGAGTATTATTTGTTGCAGCAGTGTAACACATGAAAATTTTTATTGTAGCAGGTGTACATTGGTGGTGGACTAGTGGCTAATCTGAATGCAACTCTCTTAACATTTATTATCCTTAGGGAATGTATCATAGTGTTCTGGAATATTAGAAAGAAATCCCAGGCCTCATCTGTACTAAATGCTTTTACTAGCTTGTTTTTATCAAAGCAAAAAATAAGCTTCAGGAGACATGGAACCTTTGGCAAGCAAAACTTCATATCCTTGAATAACTTGCAATAACTATAATAACCTTTTATCTTTATATATGAGAAAAATGATGATTTAGTAAAAATTTATTCTGAATGGTTATCTCATAGTCCACTTGTGCAGAAAACTGAAAGATTGTAAATGAATCTGTTTTCCTTTCATTATATTATACTCTTTGCAACAGTGACAAGTCATCCTTCTATTTCTTGAGAGGATTATTTTCTTTCAAAAGCAAAAGAGTAATTTATCAGTGACTTTTCAAAATGCAGGTTACAAACCTATTAGTGAGTGGATTATAGAATCTTTTAGTAGATTGTATGTAACAGTTAAGCAAATAGAAAATATCAGAATGCATCACATGTATTAAGTGTATATATTGTTTTAATAATTTTATTTTTTATCTAATCACAAAAATTCAAAATCTATTAATTTATGCTGTTTGTAGAAAACAAGCTTTAAACACTTGGGTGTTCACAGTATTATCTTTTGGGTAACATGTTTATATCCAAAAGAATCTCAATAATTAGTCACTAGAGAAGATTTGGAGGCATAGCTCACACCCAAGTGTGTCTCTGATGTATCTTAAAAACTAAGGAGAATAACAATCTTCAATTTAGTTTGATTTGTAAATTGGGAATAAAACAGATAATATAGATAGGTAGGTAGATACATTGAGATAGATAGATAGATAGATAGATAGATAGATAGATAGATAGATAGATAGACAGACAGAGATGACTTACATCTAGAGATACCAAGATTTTAAAATTATTCATTGGAAGTGGCCCCTTTTCACAGTATGTAGCTCTGTTCCTAAACTGTAAGTTAGGATACTTTGGGTTACAAGTATGATGACATGTGACAGTGTTTGATCTAGAGAAGGACAGTCTCATTGTGTCTCTGGCTTTATCTATATATGATTTTCTTGCTCCGCTGTTTTCTTTTATTTATTTATTTATTTTAAATTTCACTTTAAGTTCTGGGATACATGTGCTAAAAGTGCAGGTTTGTTACATAGGTATACACGTGCCATGGTGGCTTGCTGCACCCATCAACCTGTCATCTAGGTTTTAAGCTCTGCATGCATTAGGTGTTTGTCCTAAAGCTCTCCCTCCCTTTTCCCCTCACCCCACAACATGCCCTGGTATGTGATGTTCCCCTGCCCGTGTCCATGTGTTCTCATTATTCAGCTCCCACTTATGAGTGAGAACGTATGGTGTTTGGTTTTCTGTTCTTGTGATAGTTTGCTGAGGATGATGGTTTCCAGCTTCATCTATGTCCCTGCAAAGGACACAAGCTCAATCTTTTTTATGGTTGCATAGTATTCCATGGTGTATATGTGCCACATTTTCTTTCTTTTTTTTAAATTATACTTTAAAATCTAGGGTACATGTGCACAACATGCAGGTTTGTTACATATGTATACATGTACCATGTTGGGTGCTGCACCCATTAACTCATCATTTACATTAGGTATTTCTCCTAATGCTATCCCTCTCCGCTCCCCCCACCCCATGAGAGGTCCCAGTGTGTGATGTTCTCCTCCCTGTGTCCATGTGTTCTCATTGTTCAACTCTCACTTATGAATGAAAACATGCAGTGTTTGGTTTTATGTTCCTGTGTTAGTTTGCTGAGAATGATGGTTTCCGGCTTCATCCATGTCCCTGCAAAGGACATGAACTCATCCTTTTTTATGACTGCATAGTGTTCCATGGGGTATATGTGCCACATTTTCTCTATCCAGTCTATTATTGATGGGCATTTGGTTTTGTTCCAAGTCTTTCTTATAGTATATAGTGCTGCAGTAAACATACGTGTGCATGTGTCTTAATAGTAGAATGATTTATAATTCTTTGGGTGTATACTCAGTAATGGAATTGCTGGGTCAAATGATATTTCTGGTTCTAGATCCTTGAGGAATTGCCACACTGTCTTCCATAATGGTTGAACTAATGTACACTCCCAACAACAATATAAAAGTGTTCCTAGTGAGCCAAGATAGCACCACTGCACTCCAGCCTGGGCAACAGAGCGAGACTCCATCTTAAAAAAAAAAAAAAGTGTTCCTATTTCTCCACATCTTCCCCAGCATCTGTTGATTCCTGACTTTTTAATGGTGGCCCTTCTAACTGGCGTGAGATGGTATTTCATTGTGGTTTTGATTTGCATTTCTCTAATGACCAGTGATGATGAGCTTTTATTCATATGTTGTTGGCTGCATAAATGTCTTCTTTTGAGAAGTGTCTGCTAATATCCTTTGCCCACTTTTGCTGGGGCTTTGTTTTTTCTTATAAATTTGTTTAAGTTCCTTGTCAATTCTGAATACTAGCCCTTTGTCAGATGGATAGATTGCAAAAATTTTCAACCATTCTGTAGGTTGCCTGTTTACTCTGATGATAGTTTATTTTGCTGTGCAGAAGCTCATTAGTTTAATTAGATCCCATTTGTCAATTTTGGCTTTTGTTGCCATTACTTTTGGTGTTTAGTCATAAAGTCTTTGCCCATGCCTATGTCCTGAATGGTATTGCCTAGGTGTTCTTTTAGGGTTTTTATGGTTTTAGGTTTTATGTTTAAGTCTTTAATCCATCTTTAGTTAATTTTTGTATAAGATGTAAGGAAGGGGTCCAGTTTCAATTTTCCGCATATGGCTAGCCAGTTTTCCCAACACCATTTACTAAATAAGGAATCCTTTCCCCATGGCTTGTTTTTGTCAGGTTTGTCAAAGATCAGATGGTTGTAGATGTGTGGTGTTATTTCTGAGGCCTCTGTTTTGTTCCATTGGTCTATATATCTGTTTTAGTGCCAGTATCATGCTGTTTTTGTTACTGTGGCCTTGTAGTATAGTTTGAAGTCAGGTAGCATGATGCCTCCAGCTTTGTTCTTTTTGCTTAGGATTTTCTTGGCTATGTGGGCTCTTTTTTGGTTCCATATGAAATTTAAAGTAGTTTTTTCTAACTCTGTGAAGAAAGTCAATGGTAGCTTAATGGGGATAGCATTGAATCTGTAAATTACTTTGGGCAGTATGGCCATTTTCGCGATATTGATTCTTCCTATCCATAAGAATGAAATGTTTTTCTGTTTGTTTGTGCCCTTTCTTATTTTCTTGAGCAGTGGTTTATAGTTCTCCTTGAAGAGGCCCTTCACATCCCTATGTTGTATTCATAATATATATGAGTTGTATTCATAATATTTTATTCTCTTTGTAGCAATTGTGAATGGGAATTTACTCATGATTTGGCTCTCTGTTTTTCTATTATTGTTGTATAGGAATGCTTGTGATTATTGCACACTTATTTTGTATCCTGAGACTTTGCTGAAGTTGCTCATCAGCTTGAGGAGATTTTGGGTTGAGATAATGGGGTTTTCTAAATATACAATCATGTAATCTGCAAACAGAGACATTTGACTTCCTCTCTTCCTATTTGAATACCCTTTCTTTCTCTTGCCTGATTGCCCTGGCCAGAATTTCCAATACTATGTTGAATAGGAGTGGTGAGAGAGGGCATCCTTTTATTGTGCTGGTTTTCAAAGGGAATGCTTTCAGCTTTTGGCCATTTGATATGATATTAGATGTGAGTTTGTCATAAATAGCTCTTATAATTTTGAGATACGTTCCATCAATACCCAGTTTACTGAGAGTTTTTAGCATGAAGGATGTTGAATTTTATCAAAGGCCTTTTCTGCATCTATTGAGATAATCATGTGGTTTTTGTCATCGGTTCTGTTTATGTAATGGATTACGTTTATTGATTTCCATATGTTGAACCAGGCTTGCATCCTAGGGATGAAGCTGACTCAATCACAGTGGATAAGCTTTTTGATGTACTTCTGGATTCGGTTTGCCAGGATTTTATTGAGGATTTTCTCTTCGATGTTCATCAAGGATATTGGCCTGAAATTTTCTTTTTTTGTTATGTCTTTGCCAGGTTTTGGTATCAGGGTGATGCTGGCCTCATAAAATGAATTAGGGAAGAGTCCCTCTTTTTCTATTGTTTGGAATAGTTTCAGAAGGAATGGTAGCAGCTCCTGTTTGTCTCTCTGGTAGAATTTGGCTGTGAATCCATCTGGTCCTGGACTTTTTTTGGTTGGTAGGCTATTAATTACTGCCTCAATTTCGGAACTTGTTATTGGTCTATTCAGGGATTCAACTTCTTCCTGGTTTATTCCTGGGAGGGTGTATGTGTCCAGGAATTTATCCATTTCTTCTAGATTTTGTAGTTTATTTGCATAGAGGTGTTTATAGTATTCTCTGATGTTCGTTTGTATTTCTGTGGGATCAGTGGTGATATCCCCTTTATCATTTTTTATTGTGTCTATTTGATTCTTCTCTCTTTTCTTCTTTATTAGTCTGGCTAGCAGTCTATCTATTTTGTTAATCTTTTCAGAAAACCTAGCTCCTGGATTCATTGATTTTTTTGAAGGTTTTTTCGTGCCTCTATCTCCTTCAGTTGTGCTCTGATCTTAGTTATTTCTTGTTTTCTGCTAGCCTTTGAATTTGTTTGCTCTAGATTCTCTAGTTCTTTTAATTGTGATGGTAGACTGTCGATTTTAGATCTTTCCCGCTTCCTCTTGCGGGCATTTAGTGCTATAAATTTCCCTCTAAGCACTGCTTTAGTTGTGTCCCAGAGATTCTGGTACATTGTGTCTTTGTTCTCTCTAGTTTCAAAGAACTTATTCTGCCTTCATTTCGTTATTTAACCAGTAGTCATTCAGGAGCAGGTTGTTCAGTTACCATGGAATTGGGTGGTTTTGAATGAGTTTCTTAATCCTGAGCTCTAATTTGATTGCACTGTGGTCTGAGAGACTGTTTGTTATGATTTCTGTTCTTTTGCATTTGCTGAGGAGTGTTTTATTTCCAATTATGTGGTCTATTTTAGAGTAAGTGCAATGTGGTGCTGAGAAGAATGTATATTCTGTTGATTTGGGATAGAGAGTTCTGTAGACGTCTATTATTTCTGCTTGGTCCAGAACTGAGTTCAAATTCTTAATATCCTTGTTAATTTTCTGTCTTGCTGATCTGTCTAATATTGACAGTGGGGTGTTAAAGTCTCCCACTATTATTGTGTGGGAGTGTAAGTCTCTTTGTAGGTATCTAAGAACTTGCTTTATGAATCTGGGTGCTCCTGTATTGGGTGCATATATATTTAGGATAGTTAGCTCTCCTTGTTGAACTGATCCCTTTACCATCATGTAATGCCCTTTTTTGTCTCCTTTGATCTTTGTTGGTTTAAAGTCTGTTTTATCAGAGACTAGGATCACAATCCTGCTTTGTTTTGCTTTCCATTTGCTTGGTAAATATTCCTCCATTCCTTAGTTTTGAGCCTATGTGTGTCTTTGCATGTGCGATGGGTCTCCTGAATACACCGCACCAATGAGTCTTGACTCTCTCCAATTTGCTAGTCTGTGTTTTTTAATTGGAGCATTTAGCCCATTTACCTTTAATGTTAATACTGTTATGTGTGAATTTGATCCTGTCATCATGATGCTAGCTGGTTATTTTGTCTGTTAGTTGATGCAGTTTCTTCATAGTGTCGATGGTCTTTACAATTTGGTATGTTTTTGCAGTGGCTGATACTCGTATTTTCTTTCCATATTCAGTGCTTCCTTCAGGAGCTCTTGTAAGGCAGGCCTGGTGGTGACAAAAATCTCTCAGCATTTGCTTGTCTATAAAAGATTTTATTTGTCCTTTGCTTATGAAGCTTAGTTTGGCTGGATATGAAATTCTGGGTTGAACATTCTTTTAAATATGTTGACTATTGGCACTCACTCTCTTCTGGCTTGTAGGGATTCTGCAGAGAGATCTGCTATTAGTCTGATGGGCTTCCCTTTGTGGGTAACCTGACCTTTCTCTCTAACTGGCCTTAACATTTTTTCCTTCACTTCAACCTTGGTGGATCTGATGATTATGTGTCTTTGGGTTGCTTTTCTTGAGGAGTATCTTTGTGGTTTTCTCTGTATTTCCTGAATTTGAACTTCGGCCTGTGTTGCTAGGTTGGGGAAGTTAATGTTCAGAAGAGTGTTTCCCAACTTGGTTGGAAATGTTCTGAAGATATAAGATAATGTTCTGAAGAGTGTTTTCCAACTTGGCTCCATTCTCCCCATTACTTTCAGGTACACCAATCAAACATAGGTTTGGTTTTTCACATAGTCCCATGTTTCTTGGAGGGTTGGTTTGTTCCTTTTCATTCTTTGTTCTTTAATATTCTCTTCACGCTTTATTTCATTAAGCTGATATTCAATCTCTGATAGCCTTTCTTCTGCTTGATCAATTTGGCTATTGTTACTTGTGTATGTTTCACGAAGTTCTCATGCTGTATTTCTCAGCTCCCTCTGGTCATTTACGTTCTTCTCTAAACTGGTTATTTCAGTTAGCAATTCCTCTAACATTTTTGCAAGGTTCTTAGCCTCCTTGCATTGGGTTAGAACATGCTCCTTTAGTTCAGAGGAGTTTGTTATTACCGACCTTCTGAACCCTACTTCTGTCAATTCATCAAACTCATTCTCCATCCAGTTTTGTTCCCTTGCTGACGGGGAGTTGTGATCCTTTGGAGAAGAAGAGACATTCTGGGTTTTGCAATTTTCAGCCTTTTGTGTTGGTTTTTCCTCATCTTTGTGGATTTATCTACCTTTGGTCTTTGATGTTGGTGACCCTCAGATGGGGTTTCTGTGTGGACATACTTTTTGTTGATGTTGATGTTATTCCTTTCTGTTTGTTAGTTTTCCTTCTAACAGTCAGGCCCCTCTGCTGCAGGTCTGCTGGAGTTTGCTGGTGGCCCACTTCTAGACCCTGTCTGTTTGGGTATCACCAGTGGAGGCTGCAGAACAGCCAAGATTGCTGCCTGTTCTTTCCTCTGGAAGCTTCTTCCCAGAAAGGCACCTGCCAGATGCCAGTCGGAGCTCTCCTGTGTGAGGTTTCTGTCGACCCCTGCTGGGAGGTGTCTCCCTGTCAGGAGGCATGGGGGTTAGGGACCCATTTGAGAAGGCAGTCTTTCCCTTAGCAGAGCTTGAGCGCTGTGCTGGGAGATCCGCTGCTCTCTTCAAAGCCAGCAGGCAGGAATGTTTAAGTCTGTTGACGCTATGCCCACAAGGGCCCCTTCCCCCAGGTGCTCTGTCCCAGGGAGATGGGAGTTTTATCTCTAAGTTCCTGACTGGGGCTGCTGCCTTTCTTTCAGAGATGCCCTACCCAGAAAGGAGGACTCTAGAGAGGCAGTCTGGCTACAGCAGCTTTGGGAAGCTGCCCTGGGCTCCGTTCAGTTTGAACATCCCAGTGGCTTTGTTTACACTATGAGGGGAAAACCGCCTATTAAAGTTTCAGTAATGGCGGAAGCCCCTCCCTCCACTAAGCTCTAGCGTCCCAGGTGGACTTCAGACTGCTGTGCTGGCAGCAAGAATTCCAAGCCAGTGGATCTTAGCTTGCTGGGCTCTGTGGGAGTGGGATCCGCTGAGCTAGACCACTTGGTTCCCTGGCTTCAGCCCCCTTTCCAGGGGAGTGAATAGTTCTTTCTCACTGGTGTTCCAGGTGCTGCTGGGGTATGAAAACAAATTCCTGTGGCTAGCTCAGTGTCTGCCTAAACGGCTACCCAGTTCTGTGCTTGAAACCCAGGGCCCTGGCAGTGTAGGCACCCAAGGGAATCTTTTGGTCTGTGAGTTGCGAAGACCATGGGAAAGTGTCGTGTCTGGACTGGAATGCAGTGTTCCTCATGACACAGTCCCTCACAGCTTCCCTTGGCTAGGGGAGGGAGCTGCCCAACCCCTTGTCCTTCCGGATGAGGTGACGCCCCACCTTGCTTTTAATCGCCCTCTGTGGGCTGCACCCACTGTCTAACCAGTCCCGGTGAGATGAGCCAGGTGCATCAGTTGGAAATGCAGAAATCACCCGCCTTCTGCGCGGATCTCGCTGGGAGCTGCAGCTGTTCCTCTTCGGCCATCTTGCCTAAAATATTTTTAAATTGCCTTATATTTTTTGTCTCAGAAGTCTCAGAAGGAGACTTCTTGAGAGTCCTTCAGGTGTATTTTGCATGTTAAAGATGTTTAACTAATAATTATAAATTCGGTTCAGTAGAGTAAATGACACTGAGTGGGTATCATAACTCAAAAGCAGTTGTGTGCAAGTTATGATAATTCCTTTTTCTCTTATTCCTCCTTAACTATAGAGAATTAAGTTTCATATCTTGAATAGCACATATTTTATCCAGAAATGAAAATATGCCTCTGTTCTGTAAATATGTTTTTACCAAGTTTTCAAAAATCACATCATAGCCTAACTCTAACCCAGACTTACATGGGGATAGGAAAATTGAGGGCTTTGGAATGACCTTTTTCTGTCATTCTTTAGGTTTACGGTGTCATATCAAATACGGTGTCATATCAAATATTCTTGTAGAAATTCATGATAGCTTCTATTTTGTAGTGACTAAAAGTTTTTAACAATCATTTCATCTTCCTTCTTTTTTGTTCTTTTACAGATGTTTTAATTTACTTCTCTGTTTTATTTGATTTAAATAATCTTAAGCTCTTCAGTTCAGATTTTCTAAAAACTTCCCCCAAACCAGACACAAATATGAATATTAATTGTAATTATTTATTGACTACTAAACGACTTGAAAACAATCTTAAAAATTGCTTATAAAAATCACACATCTGTTTACAAAGGTAAGCTATGATGAAGAAATATTTACCAAAAAGAACACGCTTAAATTTATTTTAAACATGCATCAAATAAATGTTAGAGAGAGAGATATATATATTTTTTATACATGTACATTTATTTAATATGTATACACAGGAGCCTTCAGAATGATGACCCAACCTCCCAATGAGGCACGGAATCTTATATACCATCTTAAAGTAGTATAGAAAGGATGTTGGCTCAGAGCATGGCTGAAAACAGGTAATGTTATATATATTTTATGCAAGATAATGTATTACAAATGCTTGGTATAGACTAGGTACTGTGTAAACAACAGTATTTTATATCTATTGAGCACTTACTATTGCCAAGTACTTTATACGCATTTTCTCACTTAATTTTTTGGAACAACCTTATAAGGTGAGTATTTTCATTATCCCTATTTTATAAATGAGGAAACTGAGACTCAGAGAAGTTAAGTAACTTGCCAAAGTTCAGAGAGCTGATAAATGACAGCTGAGACTCTAGCACAGGAAGCTGTACTAGAGTTCATTCTCATAACTATTACTTATAACATCTTCCTTCCTTCCCTTGATTGTCCAAAAATTATAAATAAAATATATGTATGATGTTTACAATTTGTCTGAAGTTTATTTCTTGGGAACTGACCATGTTCCCTGTGAAAAAAATTTTAAATACCAAGGTCTCTAGCTTTTGTAAAACTTCATTGTAATACATAAGAGGGACCCACACATTTCAACTGCCTGTAATGTGGGGACACATGATTGTGAAGTAAATGAGATAACCTGACTAGGTTTCACCACAGGTGTCAACAGCCCTACTGGGCCACCAGATTCTATCCCTATCCTAGCTCTTTCTGGTACCATATGCTAACAGTTTGTGTCAATTTAATTATTGGGGCTAGGCTTTTGGGTCTTGTGGCTGCTGGCACATCTAAACAGTGTCAGTGGCTCCAACAATCGCCCAGTTAGTTGGCATCCTTTCATGGACTTGATCCAGAAAGATTGGCCACGAGAATGCTGGAGACATGGTAACCACCTCCTGCCTCTGTTTTCCCAGATGGGAACATGTATGCAAATATGTATATCCTCATGCAGAAACCCACAGGCCAGTGTGCACATATTCACACAGGTACACAGCCATAGAGCTGACATAGATACACATAAATATGTATGTGCACATACGGACAGGCATGCATAGATATGTCTTTGCACATAAACACATGTACTAAGACATACAGATACACACATAACTGTAGATGAAACCACATACTCTCTAACACAAAGGTGACCACCTGTATGTGCACATACATATTTATGATGTGTATATATGTGAGGATGCATATCTATGTGTAAATGCACTCATGTTTGTGCATGTTTAGTGTGTATTTGTATCTGGGCACACATGAGTGCATATGTGAAAATCTATTTGTGTCTGTGTGTATGCTTGCTATCTATGTATCTGTGTCTTTATAGGTGTAACTGAGTGTATTTCTACATGTAGGGATATCTTTGTATTCGTGTTTGAGGATCTGCATGAATGTGTCCTTTCTTTTTACCAGATTTCTCTTCCCCATTCCTCTTAAATCTCTTACCACCTAAATGTTTGTTCCCCATCTCTGTGCTTCCTCTATTCGTTCTCTCACCAAACAAGCTTCTAAGCACCGGTCTCCCTCTGCCACAAGATTGGCTGCTTTAGGTGCGCAGTTCTCTTCTCAGCCTGTATTTGCTTTCTTCCCCTGCCTTTCTACCTCAGGCTTCTTCTGCCTGTTTTTGCCACAGTCTCATTGCTTGCTGACTTGGAGGCTAGGGCTGGTCTGCACTTAGCTTAAGTGGAAAAAAAAAAAAAAATCCTAAACCCAGAAGGCGCCAGCAAATAATTATAGAAGAATATTATGAGCTCAGCGGCTTCCCAGACCTTCATCTTCTCTCTGCACTTGTTTCTCAGTCGCTCATAAGGCTCCTGAAGAGGCAGGAGCAGGAACTTCAGTGTCCTCATAGCTTTGTGAGGCAAAAGTCTAAGTCCAGTTCTGGCCTCTGCCCCTCACCCACCACTGGCTATAAATGCCCTGCCTGCCTATAGGTGGGGGATTCTGCATAGACTAGACTTGGGATTTTTTTTTCGAACTGGCTATTTTTCTCCGTGGCACCCCCGCTCTTCCACTGCTAACAGCATACACTCTGCAAGGGAAACCTGAGAAATGATTGTGAGTTCTCTTCAGAAAATAAGCATATCTTTTCACCCACAGCTGCTTCAAGTGCCCATCAAACAAGAACCAGAATTATAAATAGTTACAACTTTACAATAATTGGCAACACATATACTATAGTATTTACAGCACCATAAATGCATCTGTTTCTCTGGTTAAGCAGTCCCTGGGACAGAATAGTGTTCTGTGTTTGCCAAGGGAGACAGGGCCAATGCTCAGAACATGCAGGATATAGGGGCAGGAGGTGGCATGTTGTGGAGTCTCTGGTCAATCTGCAGGGCCCAGCTCCTCCATGAACAGTGGGCTGTAGTGAGAAGCTTGCCAAGGAAGGCATATCGACTAGAGTTAGACTCTCCCCGTTCTTAGCCCTGTAGTCCTTTGGCCTCAGTCACAGGTGCTCGGAGTCCTTTCAGGGTGGACAAATGTTTCAATGTCCTTGGCCTGTCCTGATCCTACCTGGGGACCCAGGCTGCCCTGGCGGTGAGCTATCTGCTTTCTTAGGCAAAGCACCAGCAGTGTCAGCTTTTTCTTGCCTTTGTAGATCTGTTTGAGGTTGTTGATGAACTGAGCAAATTGCAGGTGGTCATCCTGGGGCAGCAGGAAAGTCTCCAGAGCCTTGCTTAGAAATTCAATGAACTTTCCATAGTGGTGAGAGCTGACGTGTATTAGGCGTGAGTTTGTAGTGCTGATGTAAGTATTGATGGTATCATCGGCATCATTGGCAACTGGCACAATGGAGCTTTGTCAATGGACGTGAACTTTCCAGAGCTACCGCGGCCTGGAGTGCCAGCCAGGCCAGGTGCAGTCACTGTGCAGTGTCGCACACAGGATGTCTGGAAGCACTGTGGCACAGTGCACACTCTTCATCACCAGGGGGATGAGAGCTGCCAGCTCATTCTTGCCCAGTGAGTGGCTGAGGGCACAAGCCCAGAGCACATCATTGATGGCTGTGTGGGTATCCTGGTTGTAGGCCGTAAGATGGGTCATGGCCAGTGAGGCCAGCTTGAAGGCATGGAGCGGGTAGCCATGGAGCCCTGTGTAGTGGGCGATGGTGAACAGCTATGAATGGCTCATGCCACCAGCGTCAGCATCAGTGGCAATCTGCTAGGCTGCCTCAAAGGCAATGTGGTCTTCCTCACAGAGCGTAAGGGCTGACAGGGGCACAGGTCTGTGGATGCTTCATAGCACACTGCAGGGCCAGTGTGTGAACATAGCTAGCCAGTTCCTCCCGCTGTGGATAGTCAAGACTGAGGCGCAGAATAGTGGTGTGGGATACGGCTGTGGCAGCTACAATACTAGTAGCCTCAGTAGAAGTGAAGAGTGTGTACCAGCTCTGCAAGATGCTCACCAGGGCCCACATACCTGTCAGGGAGAGCCTGAGCTCAGCTGTGCCATCTGGGTCCTGATTCAGGTCTGCCCAGATTACCATTTGGGGTTTGAACTTGGCCTGCATAGATGAATTCTCCCTCCTCCTCAGCAACTTTGAGATGATCTGAGGCAAACCAGGGAAAGGGAGCATCCCAGATGGCCAGACCCTGTTTGGGGTCTCTTGCTAACCCTTCCTTCCCTGGTTAGAAGGTTGTAGGTTTCTGCAGGTGCTCTTAGCCTCTCACAAGGATGGAGCAGTGGAGTCTGCGGTTTGCTTGCCCCCAGGCCAGGGTTGGAGATCTGCCAGGGGTTCTAGCTGAAGTGAGGCCTCTCAGGGTAGAGTCTTGTGCTGGGGCTTTGGGCTTTAGAAAGGGTCCTGAGCCTCCAAGTTGTCTGGGGTTGCTCACAAGCATGGACAGGGATGGGGAGGAAACTACCTGGCCCACTACCTCCCAAGGGAGCACTTGAGTATTGGCAGCTGAAAATTCACTGTCTTAGATACGTCTCTGATGAGAGGGTCATAGTTCTGCTGACCTCAGGATATGGTTCACGCAGTGAGAACAGGGCTTGGGTTGGCTGAACAGAGGCCATCATCTCCCACCAGCAGCCACATCCTTTCTTAGGCCATCAAGAATAGGAATATGAAAGCTCAAAGGATTCATTGTCCCATCCCAAGAGTAGGGCCTAGAAATTCCCTTCCCCTGGGGATAGACAGAAGTAGGAGAATCACCCACTTCTGTAGCACAGGTCACCAACCACCGTACCATCTCCTGGCATCTCCAGTTAAGGATCGATAAGGTCATCTGCATCACCTGTAACCCAAGTCCCAGGGCCACAGTGAGCAGGGTGCTCTCAGTACTACTGACAGTGGGAGTAGCAGTCTTGAATGCATTTGGGCCAGTGTGAAGATGAGAAAAGAAGAATGAATGTGCTTTTCTTCTGTATTGCTTCCAGAATTGTTCAGAGTCTCAGTGTCTCTTTTGGCAGCAGTCAGCATGGCAGAGGCCAGTTCACACTGCTGTGATACCATATGGTGAGGGTGGGATGTGTCACCTACAGAAGCTGAGTTTTCTCTGTTTCATTTTTTTTTTTTTTTTTTGAGATGGAGTTTTGCTCTTGTTACCCAGGCTGAAGTGTAGTGGTGCGATCTCAGCTCACTGCAGTCTCCGCCTCCTGGGTTCAAGCGATTCTCCTGCCTCAGTCTCCCAAGTAACTGGGATTACAGGCATCTGCCACCATACCTGGCTAATTTTTTTTTTATTTTTATTTTTTGTATTTTTAGTAGAGATGGGGTTTCTCCATGTTGGCCAGGTTGGTCTTGAACTCCTGGCCTCAGATGATCCACCCACCTCAGCCTCCTAAAGTGCTGGGATTATAGGTGTGAGCCACTGTACCTGGCCAGAAGCTGAGTTTTCTAAAACAGGTAACCTCATGGCACGTAGGGCTAATTTATAGGACAGATCTGGATCATGAGGCAGCAGAGCTGAGAACAAATACTTGGCAAAGGTCTGCATGGGAACACTCTTTTAGTGGATGACTTCTCCCAGACTGCTCAAAGGGCCCCCTTCCAGCAGTAAGATACACTGTTTGCAGTGTTTGCACTAGCTCATCGTCAACCTGCAGCTCTTGGAGTTGGCCTAGGAGCTGCTCTTCCTTACGGGACACCTTCTCCTGTGCGTAGAGGTCTTCAGGCATTATTGTCTGTTGACCCAGGTTCATCAATGCAACTTCCAGGGTCAATGACAGGTAGGACTTACTAGTGTTTGGGGAGCCTGCAGCCACAGGTACATGTCGGTACACAGGAGTTCTGCTTTCATTCATATCTGACATCTCCAGATAGCCATCATCATTCAGGTGGCAGGCCTCAGTCAAAGTGAGAAACAGGCAGCCAGTGGGATCAGGGGTAGCCTACCTGGCCCTCCAGGTTTGTGATGGTTGTGGTTCCTCTCTGCAACAATTCTTTCTTCTCATGCTTGTAGATTTCCAGTTGCCGCTGTTGCTGCAGCTTCAGAGTATTAATAATGGTGACTGTGAGTCTGAGGGCCTCTTTTGGATAACCATGGGAATGTCGGGCATCAACCTGAGCACAGGCTGTAGGCACATGCTCAAGCCACAGTGGCTGGCTTGGGGAATTAAAGAGTAGTCTTTCACTTTCGTGCTGGCAGACGGGAGCTGTGTAAACATCACTGCTGATTATTTGCTGTAGGTGGCTGTCCTGTCAGTGTAATTCATGACCCTCAATGGCTCTTGTGAATATCGTACGTCTAGGTCTGGATAAGGAGTCTGGGCTGCAAATGGCATTCTGGGGAAGTGCATTGGTGATGTTGGGCAGCTCACGTCCATAGTTTCCATCCTCCAGGGGACAGACATCCAGGTCACTCCACTTCTGCAGCTGCTGTAGCCAGCAGTATTTCTCCTCCAGTTTGCAGTGTGGATTTAAAATTATGCACACCCATAAAGCCCCCAGCTCATTCCAGAGTTGCCTGACTTTGCCTATCAGGCTTGTTCCTTGCTGACTCCAGAGTGTGAGTCATGGATCAGCCATAAACTGCTCAGTTATTAGTATCAGTATCCTTGCTCCACTGGAATCTCTCATCCACAGTATTTCTTGAACCTTGGCAAATATTGAGTTGAGTTGCTTTCCAGAGTCATAGTAAGCCCCCTGGGAGAGAAATAACTTCACTTGCTCTTTCACCTCTTCTTCATCCAAATGCCAACAGTTCTCATTGTCAATGCTGGCCCCAGCTATGGGGTCAGGAGCGCTGTTCACTTGGTTGATTTCTGAGTTGGAGGATAGAATCTCATCTGCCAGTTTCTGTGCAGTAGGAAGAACTTCAGTGTGGTAGTGTGACGTGATTAAATATCCAATGAAATTTTGTAGCTGGTCCCTATTCATCTGGAAAAAGGGTTTCAGAGATAGGAAGACACAAGTTTTTCTCTTCTTAAAAATTAGGAAATAAACAAAAAGTATATTTTCTTTTATTAAAAACTGAGTTTAAAATAATTATGATACTCGTAAATACTTATATTTTCCCTTATAGTCTTTACATATTTAAATACTTTGACAGCGTTTTATTTTTATCATCATTACACATGGTTAACTGGTTCACTTGAATAGAAGAAGGGGAAAAAGTTGCTGTTCTGGAGAACATCTTCCCACTTCTGCATAACCCACATTTAACTTCTAAAACATTAATTACATTTGCAGTGAGGCAAACAGAAAGTGTTAGAAGGGCAGTCAAACCTCATGTATTAGGGATAAGCTGGTGGCCTTTGAGAGTGCAGAGAATTATGCTGTCCATTGCATATTATTTTTCATTAATGTCTTTGAAGCAGCTGTAACAATGCAGAGCAGCTGATTCTACCTCCTTTAAACTTTCCCTCTTTCCCCCTTCCAATTGACCCTATGCCTCAGGTCACAAAATTTTTCACTGCCTATTATGGCAAAAATATTTTCACTGGCAATTCCCATGGTGAAGTCCAATGGCAGTGATTCTCAATTGTACCTCTTAAAACTTATAACAGCATGGTTGCCATGTGCTTATAGCTGAGGAAATAATGGAATTCTAAATAGTTATCTAACAGTTTATTCCCGATCCATAATTATGTATACCAAAATAAATCTATCTCAATTTAATGTGGGGTGATACATTGCTTTACATATGTAGTTGAAGTCTTTGTGAAAGCATGCAAATACATGTATGACTTTAACTTTGACAGTTACCCCAGCTGAGCACTATCAATTTGCTAAAATTATTTTAAAATACTTATTTAAATCTTGAATGTTGAACTCTTATCATCAGTATTTCCTGAAATGGCATTTAGAATCATTTGATCATGGTGTTTTTCCAGGACATTGTTTCTTCCTGCTTTTTGCCACTAGATGGGAGAAGCAGGTTAACAAAATGATATTTTTGGTGCTTCATTCAACTCTACCAAGAAACACCACATAACTGTGTTTAAAATACTGACAACCTCAGCATGCTTTTATTTATCGATTTTTACTGCATTATTCTTTTTGCATGAATACTGGGTCTAAGAACTGTATTTTTGTAGAGATTAATTTTTTTTTATTATTTCGATCACTGGAAATTTCAAAAGTAACCAAGAAAGAAAACAATTGCCAGCTGGAAGAGGAAAGCTAAGAATTACATAAAAATATCCACAACAGGTATGCCACAAAGTAATTCTTAGCATGCATTATTGCCAAGGAAGCACACATTATTGCCCTTGTTGAAGACAGTAGACTAGGTGCTGTGAAACACACAAGAAATGACTCGGGTACAGCTCCTACTTATAAAATTTTTTCATTCTAGAAGAGAGCTAAGCAAGAGGTAAGCCAAATGAATTTATACATACTCTTAGAATAAGGTAGGGATGGATAAATATCAAAATCACAGATACAGTATTTGGGATGCACATGGTAGGAGGGGAGGGAGGTTTGGAATATCACTTTTATCTGAGAACATCAGGGATAACTTCCTGAAGAAACTGGATCCTTCAAGTAGGAGGGGCAGAGAATAGCATTCCAGTGATAGAGACAGAATGAACAAAGGCACAGAGGCAGGAAACGGCAATTTAAAAAAAAATGTTTAAAGATGAAAGGATAGTACATTTTAAAATAATTTAAAAGCTTGCGTATAGAGGACATTGTAAGTGATACATTTTAAGCAGATGATAGATACAGGAAGTATACTCACAAACTAAGGCACCGTCTAAGAGAAGCACCCTAGATGCTGGGAAAGTGAAGTTTCAGCTTGGAAATGGAAGGTCACCCAAGTTGAAAGAACCTGGAAATGGAAATTCTAGCTTCCATTTGATGCCAGCGTTTTATCAGATGTAGGCTTACTGTGCACATGGGTCTATCAATTGTTGGAAAGATTCCATAAGGGAAATATAAGTTCTGACTTACAAAGGCAGCTTCCTATGGCTTCTATTCACCTTCAATAATCTTAAGCATGCTTGAAAGAAGACGAAGGTGGTAAACATTGTCATTTGACTCCAAGAAACCAATATTTAACCTGTAAGACTGCATGTTGTATCATCTACCTCCTTACTTAGCAGTATATTCATATGGATGATCAAAGAATTCTATTCCAGTCACTAAAGGCAATGATCTTGAGCCCTGATATTATGAGTGGCTATAAAATTATCCAGCTTTTAAATCCAACCACAGAATATGATTTTATGACCTTCTGTGGAAGTGTAGCTACAGGTTAACTAAAGGTTATGAAGTAATATTTCCTTTTTATAGTTCTGAATTCACTGGCTTGTAATTTCAGAGATCACCTTGTTCTATAGTGGGACAAAGCTTTACAGTATTATAATTTTGTATAACCCAATGAGGACCTTGTAACTTTTTCTTTTCTGAATTCAGATTTTTATATTTTTTCTATGATATTGTTTGTGTCTAGTTCACCATTTTAATTGCTAAAATTACATGTAGGAGACTATATAATTCTTTTGGCTCTGGAGTAAAGACTTCATATCATTTTAAGTCTCATTTACCTACTTTGTTTTATATCTTGCTTACAAGTAAGATGCAGTTAAAACTTAAATATTATTTTACATCTTAATGGGTAAAAATGCTGTTCATTAAATCTTACTTAAATTTGATATATGTGTGATACTATATAGGATTATTAGATTACCTAAAAATTATATATATACATATATATCATTTCCAATTAATAAATTTTGATTATAAACCTCACTTTTTATTATAAAAATCACTTTGTATCAATAGCTCTCCCTATATGCTTATTTTTCTGAATTCAAAGTTAATATCCTAGTGATTTTAACATACCTACATCATCCATGTTTGAACCTAATTAGATAAAGTTAATAATTTTATTTTGCTGACCCTTCCCATCCTTTATAAAATATAAGCTGATTGTCCTACAAAGAGGAGATGCCAGTTTGATTTTATGATATTTTCTGCCTATCTACAAGTAAAATCTTTAAAAAACATAACTCAGTAGTAGTATTAGATATAAAAATATGTAATTTCAAATGGATTTGTCAGAAGGATAAAAAAAGGGCCACAGAAACCTACATGAATTATTATTTATCTCTTAGGGCCCTGTATATGTAGGCAAGGTAGTGAATAGAGGCAATTACTTGAAAAAGGTGGGCAAAATGTAAAATCCTATATTAGAAGAAATGATACAGCAAGGAGTTTTTAGCCTACTTACCCAAACTTTGTATTTACATTGATTCTATTGACCCAATATAATCGCACAACTCTTGTAATTCTTTGACCTTATAGATGAAAGGGGAACATCTTGAAATAAAATTCTCTAATTCTGATACAACTCAGCCCTAACTTTAATGCTGCTTGGTTTCCTATTATTCTGATTGGAAAATCATTAATAATTTTCCTGCAGAGAGTTTTAAAAATGAAATCTGCCAATAAAAGTTATACAGCTAAACAAAACCTGTCCACTGAAAGAGTGTTATCTGCTCTTTTATTGACTTTTAGAAGTGTATTTCTTCCAGTTTAGAGAAATTTAATTCTGCCTTGCAGGAATCATAGCATTTTTGGCCAAATAAAACCTCTTTGTCACTATAGGTTGTAGGATATTCCTCTGTGAAAACCTGATTTAAAAAACAAAAAACAAAAATCAACTCATCAGGTCAAATTCTGTTTTACGTAGTAAGTGCTGGTATCAAGTGGGAATTTCATGAATTTAACAGAAAGCAGACTAAGCATTTGAGAATTTGGTAAGCATCAAGCTATTTTAGAATACAGCAGCAGTTGAGCATTAGGGTGCCTAAAAATGTGTGTGTGTGTGTGTGTGTGTGTGTGTATTAGCACTGAGCTTTACTTATACATAAAGTAGGTTTTGTAAAATAGGAATCTTGCTTAAGAAGTTTCACACCAGAGAACATTTGATTACCAGAATTTTAAAAATGTGTTATTTGTCCACATACACTCATTTTATTGTGTTCCATACATTTTCTGGTTAACATTTGATATTTCCAAACTACATAACCAAACAAGTGAAATTTCATACTAAATTTAAAATTATTTTGACATTTTGAACTTTTACTGAAGATGACAGTTTTATTGAAATTTGCAAGTTGCTAGAAGAACATCTTTGACCATGTTGGGATATTAGAAAGAACATAATCTACTTACAAAAAGAGGAAAAAAAAGAAACATAATACATTTAAAAAATCATTCTAATTCCATTTCTAAGCAAAAGTAGCTCAGAGCTAGGCACAATTTGGGCATGTTTAGGAGCAAAAGAACAATCATACCACTGACTATATGAAGTTTTAAACTTTTTTGTACATAAATTTCTTCTGCTTTTATGATGGGATAGTTTTCTAAATGGCTGTTTAGACCAATGTTTTGTCATAATTTATTCTTGGCTTTGAATTTTGTTTTCTTTTCTTTAGTCAGAGTCAGTTTGGTTAATTTTCTCTGCATAATGGGGAAAGAATAATTACAAAGACACGAATGTATTCTGCACTAGGAAATTCAAGAAGTATTATGTTGTAGCGAGAAATAAAGAGTTCTATTGAATTGAGTTCAATTGTATTCTTTAAGATCCTTTTGTCTTATAAACATTGCATAAGAATCATTCGAAATCAAGACTATAACTTTGAAAATAAAACCTTACCAGTGTAGTTAGGAGAAATCGGGATAGAAATAAAGAATACAGAAATAAATAAAATAAATTGGATTAAGACTTCAGATTTCTCAGAGTATTTTGGTTTTTCTATACATCTTCCAGCGCGATTTTTCTAAAACATAAAACTTGTCAGTAAATTCCCTGTTTACAACCTTCAGTGGTCCACATGACTTCAGCATAAACTCGAATGTCAGGTCAGTGATCTGCACCCTTTCTGCCAACATCACTTTTTTCACCACGCCCCATCCACCATGTCCCTTATGCTAGGTTTATCTCCTGTCTCCCCTCAGCTTTCTCATGGTTCTGGGCTTTTGTTCATGCTATTTCCTCCATTTGTAACATAATTGTTTTCTTTCCTGTTCTGTCCCTGCATATCCTGTGAGGTCTTTGCTGGCACTCCTGTGTTGCAGGCCGAAAGAGTGAGGGTCGTGATCAGCTCAATATACCACTGGAGGCCACATGAGTAAAATGTAAACAGTAAACTCTTCTCCTAAATGCAGAATGTTGGCAAACTGACAAACTGCATCTGCCGCCCAGAAGGACTGCTGAGGGCAGTCACAACCCAGGTGCAAGTGGTTCTCACCATTAGCCATAATTGAAGCCTGTTAGTAACAATATGAATCTGCGATCAATTAAGCAGCTGACCAATCGTTACCTCCTTCTCCTTGCTCTTGTTACCCAATAAGGGCTGTAGATGCTTAAATGCTTAGGCGGCTGCCTTTGCTCACTAGAAGCAGGGAGTCTTCTTCTCTTTTCTCTTCTTCCCCATGCTAGCCTTTCCTTAAAATAGTTACGTTTGTCTTAAGTTTTAATTTCTTCTTTAAAACAGTTTCTTTTGTATTAAGTTTTCATTTCTGCGTTCGTCCCTTCGTTCAGTCTTGTATTGACGGTCTCAAGCAGTAACAGTAGTAACTGCTGTAGTGACGGTCTCGGGGCGCTCTTGCAGTTCCCACCGTCAGAACTAGAGGCCCCGTGCTCTGTGTGCCCCTACTTCTACTAAGGCGCTTTTCATGCTGTTTTCTCACATGTTGCTCACATTTGTGTGCTTTTCCACTAAATTGTGAGTCATCTAAGTCCAAGGGACCGGTCTTGTTTTTGTAATTTCAGCATCTAGAACAAAAAAGTCATGCTTACAGAGAGTTTATTAATTGATTAGCACTTGCTAAGCATTTAATGTATACCTAGGTCAGAACAACATTCTGATACATTTTGGGAGGGCACATAAGTCAGCAGCTAGCATAGAATGTAAGCAATAAATGCTAACTGATGCGATTACTTTCAGCTTTCAAAAAATTGAAATTAAAGTAGGCAAAATAAGCATCCATAAGATAGTTACATTAAATATATGTATTTTCCTTTCTTGTGCAACTGAAGTTCCAGGAGGCTTTTTTTTTTTTTCTTCTTGTTTTTAGACGGGTCTCACACTATTACCCAGGCTGGAGTGTAGTGGCGCGATCTCGGCTCACTGCAAGCTCCGCCTCCTGGGTTTACGCCATTCTCCTGCCTCAGCCTCTCCGCGGTAGCCGGGACTACAGGCGCCCGCCACCATTCCGGGCCAATTTTTTGTGTTTTTACTAGAGACGGGGTTTCACCTTGTTAGCCAGGATGGTCTCGATCTCCCGACCTCGTGATCCGCCCGTCTTGGCCTCCCAAACCAAGAGGCTTTTCTGACTACTCCAACTCATATTTATCTCCATGTTTCTATTACCTTTCTGTGTATTCCAGTCAGGTTCTTAATGCTTTTTTTTTTTTTTTTTTTTTTTTTTTGAGACGGAGTCTTTGCTCTGTCGCCCAGGCTGGAGTGCAGTGGCGCCAACTCGGCTCACTACAAGCTCCGCCTCCTGGGTTTACGCCATTCTCCTGCCTCAGCCTCCCGAGTAGCTGGGACTACAGGCGCCCGCCACCTCGCCTGGCTGGTTTTTTGTACTTTTAGTAGAGACGGGGTTTCACCGTGTCAGCCAGGATGGTCTCGATCTCCTGACCTTGTGATCCGACCGTCTCGGCCTCCCAAAGTGCTGGGATTACAGGCGTGAGCCACCGCGCCCGGCCCTTAATGCTTTTTTTGAACTATTCATTAGTTTATAAATGTGCATTTTGGTTTTTTCCCCTAATAATAAAGATTATAACTTTTTTAAGGGCAGGGATTACATCTTCAGTTCTTTGAATTTCCTTTATAGAACCTAATGAGCAGCTGCATATAGTCTATTCTCAAATTGTTTGTGGAATGAATAAAAACATGTTTATGTTGATAAACCTTGTAAACATAGGTAATGTACCTGTATTAAGTCACCACAAGCAACTCTTCAAAAATTTTTTTTGTAGAAATTTTGCTATGGGTAAAAACATTTTAATGCAATTAATATAATTTTTAAAAATGTAATGAAGTATTCATTGCCTTGAGGATATTGGTAAAAATATTATTTGCTTAATTACATCAAGACCAGGGGAAGAAGAAACACACTGCTTTACTTATATCATGGTATTTGATCTTCTGTCTAATTTTAGTATTTAGAATATAAAATTAACACAACATGGAACAGTACACCAGTGATGCACAGGCCTGTGACTCTCACATTTAAACTTTGGGCTCGAGGCTTACTAATGGAAGTGAATGCTCTAATTTTCAATGATCCCCCAGCACCATCAGGGGCACCAGGGCAACCTTTTAATGAACTCTAGGAGTATGAAGGTGAGAGATTTTGTATTTTGAGTGTCAACAGTGAGAAAAATGAAGAACACAAAATATGATATGCGGCCATATTTTCTTACCATATCTATTATTTATCTTGGAGTTTCCAAATACCTCGGCGTATTCAACGTGAGTATCTGAAAAATTTAATGACTCAGAAAGCTGGGCCAAATATTGTGTGAACCGGAATGAGATTTTTGGAGAGAACAGTCTATATTTGATAAGCGTGTAAGAAAATTATCCATGAAACAATATTAATTAGTAATTAATGTGAAAATGTTAGTCCACGTAGTCAATACAGATAATTGTTTTATTTTGGGTATTGAGTGGTATTTGCAAAGCACTAAATTTAAATTGACAGTGTTCTCTGAAGTTCTAGGAACTATAAGTTAAAACTGTGCCCCTTAAAAATGTTACAGCAGTAGTGTGATGCTTAGTTCTAAAAAATTATCTATTGCTTTTGAAGAAAGATTTTAAATCTAGACATTTTGTGTTTTTAAAATTTATAGACTTCACTGACTAATTTAGGGAAAATTAGGTGACTGTTTCAGAGAATCATAATATATTGGAACTCTGTCTGTGAAGGATCCAGTCAGTTAGCTCCCTTAAATACACCTGTCCCTACAGTATGGAGTGAAATATTTGCAAACTGCATAGAACAAAAGACTAATGTATAGAATCTATAAGTAATTTAATAAGAAAAAAGCAGACAAAGGATATGAATAGGCACTTCTCAAAGGAAGACATAAAAGCAGCCAACAAACATGCAAAGAATAGTTCATCATACCTAATCATCAGAGATGTAAATCAAAACCGCAATGTGATACCATCTCACACCAATCAGAATCACTATTACTGAAAAGTCAAAAAATGACAGATGTTGTCGAAGTCGTAGAGAAAGGGGAACTCTTGTATACTGTTAGTGGGAATGCAAATTAGTTCAGCCCATGAGGAAACCAGTTTGGAGATATCTCAAAGAACTAATAATAGAATTATACCATTTGAGTCAGCAACCCCATTACTGGGTATATACCGAAAGGAAAATAAATTATTCTACCAAAAAGACACCTATAAGCACATGTTTATTGCAGAACTATCCACAGTAGCAAAGACATGGAATCAAAGCAAGTGCTCATGAATCTTGGATTGGATAAGGAAATGAGGTAATGATGCACCATGCAATAGTATACAGCTGTAAAAAAGAATGAAGTAACGTCCGTTGCAGCAACATGGATGCAGCAGAAGGCCAGTATCCTGAGAAAATTAAAATAGATAAAAAAACCAAATACCATATGTTCTAACTTACAAGTGGGAGCTAACCACTGGGTGCATGTGGAAACACAGATGAGAACAATAAACACTGAGAATTCCAAAAGAGAGGAAGAAGGAAGCAGGGGACAAGCATTGAAAAACTACTTATCAGGTATCATGTACATTACTTGGGCAATGGGATTATTAAGCGCCCAAACTGCAACATCATGCACTATACCTATGTTACAAATAGGCACATGTTCTCCCTGAATCTAAAATAAAAATAATGAAATGCTTTGTGGTATAATATATATTATATTATTAGATGAGATATATATATATATATGTTGTCTACAGCTGAGGTTTCTTGTCTTAAAACTCAGAACCTTCCAATATATCATGACACTCTGTTTTGAAAAAATCAATTTCTTAGGCTACTAGAATTTAATCAGTAGACAGTCTTTGTTTGGAATCACTTTTGAATAATATTTACAATTTCCTCATGAACATGAAAACCTGTACTCTTTCTTTACCCTAAACCTTATATACCTAAATATGAACTTGTCTTCCTACAAAATCTCTTCATTTCCAACTTTCCAGTTGAGTTAAGTTATTCTCCAAGTTACCAGCTTTCAGAGTCTGGTGTTATCATTGACCTTTTAGACATTTGTTGTCCACAAACAGTTATCAATTCTTGTTAATTCCTCTTTGCAGATATCCCTTGAATATGTCCCTTCATTTCCATCATCAGCATTGCTGCTTCAAGACCATCTAGACTATTATAATATGGTCTCAGAGGCTGTACCTGCTGCCAGTGCCTCTATTCCACACTCAATGACCTGGCTAGCTGTCCTGAAACACCACTTTGATTATGTCACTCCATTGTTTTCAAGAAGATTAGTAGCTTGCGAGATTAAGCTCAAATCTGAACCTCTGAATACACAGAATTTTTTTTCTTTTTGCCTACCCCAATCCTTCATTTTAAACCTCATTAAAATGTCACCTCTTCTGTGAATCCTTCTAAAATAATTTCAGTTTATGGTGATTATCTTTTGAGTTTCTGCAACATGTATTACCTGTGCCATTCACTTAAAAGTGTATTATATACTGCTTTGTGGCATTTACATAACACCGTATTGAATCTTCTCTTATATTTTTGATTGCTGCTTAAACTCTTATGCATTGTCTTATTTCCTTTGTTTTATTTTAAAATCCGTGAAGGCAAGAATATGTATTTTCTGTCTCCTGAGTGAATTTATTGTAAAGCTAATGAGGCTCATGCTTCAGGGCTCACTTGCATGGATCCCTTCTAAGATTCTGTGTCTAACTGTGTCACAATTCTGTATTTATTTTTTTTCAGAGTTCTCCCAAATTGTGTAAACTTCTGGCCCCACAAACCCTGACTCCGGCCCTGAATGGCAATGATGGCTAACAATGTTCATTGCGTGCTAACTGTTGGGACGGTTTTGCTGTACTACAGTATTTCTGTTTGGCTGCAGATGGAAAGAACACCCCTCCCCAACCCTACCACGGCTCTAGTATAATTATGTTAATCTCCAAATTTATAATAAAAAATATAGAAATCCAGCAGGAGCAAAGGCACATAAGGCAAGAGAAAATATAGGATTTCTCAGAGCGGCTTCCTTTGGTCCCGCAGTCTTGGCAGTGACACAATTATAGCCGGGCTCAGTCGTGAAGGCTCTGAGAAGCTGAATACTTTGTTATATCACTCCTCTTTATGTTTGGGATTTATGCTATCATCCAAGAAAATCTTCTACTAGCAATAATATGTCCTCAAGGAGAAGTATTTGAAGACATCTGCATTTTTCTGGCTCTCAAGTCAAAGGAAGCATCAGAAGGTCAGAAGCTTAAGGAGGGATAGGGAAATAGAAACACATCAGTACCCAGGATGCCCTGAGCAGGAGTTCTGTCCCCAGCTTGGTAGCATTCTAGCAAGTGCTTTACACTTGTTCCTTTAATCCTCATGGCAATCCTGTGAGAGACGCATGGTTGTTTCTGTAGGTAGCTAGTTAGGTATGAGCAGAGTATACACACAAGGAGTGTTGGGCCACCATGAGGTGATGGACAGGAGGTTGTTAACTGTCTCTCTAAAGAAATAATTCATCACAGCTGACACCAGGGAAAGGCCAGTTCCTAATAGATAGAAAACACCTGAAACTAGCAATCAGCAGCTTCCAATAAGATCTCAGGAGTGGGGAGAAGTAATGTAGTATCCCGGAAGTATGCCAATGTATAAAGCTCCAAGTCAAGAGGTCAAGCTGCACACTTGGTCTTTCAAGTCTCCTGCTTGGTCCTCTTCCAAAGGTAACTTCTTTCCTTTCATTACTGCTCTGAAACTTGCCTTGGTCTTTCCTTTTGCCTTATACCCCTCAGTCAAACGCTTTCTTCTGAGTAGGCGATAATTGAGGTTGCTGCAGACTTGTATGGATAACTATAATACCACTGCTAACGTGGCGACTACTACCATTTGGCAAATAAGGATGCAGAGGCTCAGAGAAGTTCATTATCTTGCCTAAGATCACTTAGTGGGTAAGTAATAGAGCTGGTACTCAAAGCCAGATTATCTGATTTTAGCACTAGAACTCTTAGCCACTGTGCAAGACTCTGGGACGTGAAAAAAGCTCCTGACTACAGTGATAACAGTAGAGTCTTTTGTATTATCTTTTTAAAAAAACTTTTTGAAATCCCCTTCTTATTTACTTATATTCCTCAACTGAGTTGACATTAGCTTTGAAAAATGTGCTGAGAGAAAACAAAGCTTTCATGGTAAAAAAAGTTTGGAAAACACTGCAAATTCTATTTGTCCTGTGGAGGATCACTGAGTATTAGCATAATAATAACTCCAAAATCCTTCAGAAAAGAAATGTCTGATTTTATTAACCCAATGTATCCAAACATACTTGGCCACTGTAATTTTTTTATTATTATTTTTATTTATTTATTTTTTGAGACAGAGTCTCACTCTGTTGCCCAGGCTGGAGTGCAGTGGTGTGATCTCGGCTCACTGCAAGCTCCACCTCCCAGGTTCACGCCATTCTACTGCCTCAGCCTCCTGAGTAGCTGGGACTACAGGTACCCGCCACCATACCCAGCTAATTTTTTTGTATTTTTAGTAGAGACGGGGTTTCACTGTGTTAGCCAGGATGGTCTCGATCTCCTGACCTCGTGATCCACTCGCCTCATCCTCCCAAAGTGCTGGGATTACAGGCGTGAGCCACTGCGCCTGGCCTGACCACTGTAATTTTTAACATAACAGTAATACCAATAACAACAATGGCAACTACTATTTTTTGAATACTCTCTGAATCTTGTGATATAGATACCATTTTTATCCCTGTTTCATAGATCAGAAAACTGAGACATAAAACAATGAAGAAATATGTCCAAGGACACATAAGTGGTGGGGGCATAATTTGAACTCACCTTCTTTGCACCTAGAGCCCTCACTGGTAACTACTATTCTAAACTACTTCCCATATTTAATGCCTATTATTTGTAGAAATTCTGTGGAATTAACGTTTCCGGGAAATCACTTTGAGAAACAACTGGAGTAGAGTATTTTGTATAGACAGCAGATAAGTTGCTTTTACTTTTTTTTTTTTTTTTTGAAGATTGTGTCTTGCTCTGTCGCCCAGGCTGGAGTGCGATGGCCTGATTTCAGCTCATTGCAATGCCCGCCTCCTGAGTTCAAGCAATTCTCCTGCTTCAGCCTCCCGAGTAGCTGTGATTACAGGTGCCCACCACCATGCCTGGCTAATTTTTGTATTTTTAGTAGAGATGAGGTTTCACTATGTTGGCCAGGCTGGTCACAAGCTCCTGACCGCAGGTTATCCACCTGCCTTAGCCTCCCAAAATGCTGGGATTACAGGCATGTGCCACCGTGCCTGACTGCTTTTACTTTTAATATTCACAAGGTCCTCAGGACATTACATTGCATTTTCTATAAATCATTTTCACTAGGATTGAATATAAAAATTTCCTTCTATAAGGTACTAGACTTCCCTTCTTCTGAGTGTGTGACCCTTTACAAATGTTTACGTTCTTAAGTTTTTCTGAATTAAATCTCTTACTATAATAATTGTTTTTTTATTTGCAATTGTTGAGTCATTTTTTTTTTGAACCACAGGACTAAGGAGCACCTTGAGGTGGAACTCTGTAAATTCTCTTGTAAAGTATACTTAAAGGTGCTCTCTGCTTTTGACTAGCTTTCTAAATAGTTTTTAAAAATCAGTAAACCCTCATTCTATTTGATTTGCAAAATATGCATGAATCCCATCCGTATTTATTATTTTAGACATCGTGCAAAGTTCGAACCATTAGAGGGACTACGCATTTCCTCTGAAATGCGAAATCACACATAAGGTGGAGATTATGATGTTTCCTTAAGGCTGACCCACTTCCTGATTTAGGTTCATCATGATGATACCTTTTCATGAAACTAGTCTCATGGATCTCAAAACTGTGTAGATTTTAGTGTAGATGCGATTTCCAGTGATTTTTAGGATAGTTATGAGCCCGATTTAACTCCATTAAATAAGTTCTATGCACACACACCCCACCCCACCCCTTATGCTTTATAATCTCTGCCTATGAGTCAACAAGCAAGCAAAGTTTAGCAGATAATTTCCTAATGAGAGAAATTCCGAGCTCCAAAGCCTTTATTGTAAACTTCAAAAGCTTAAAGTTTAAAGTGATATATTCAGCTCTGTCTGGCTACCATCCATTTCTATTCAAAATCCATACAAGGTTAATAATATAACTCTCTGACCTTCATTGTGCTTTAACATTTCCTCTGGCATTTGACGAATAAACGCTATTGACACCTGGAAAGATGGATGAAAGATGTATTCTCAGTCAAGAAGTATGATTTGCAGATGCATTGCATAGTTATAGCTTTAAAGAAAGAAATAATTCTTTAGATAGTCATTTTGGATAGTTAAATACAATTTCACCACATTTAGAAAGTGCTTACCACATCTCAGCATATTTGAATCACTGTGAATTCTGCCTGTTGAAAATGGTGTACTGGACTTCTCTTCTATAACAGACAGTCATCTAAGAATGTTCTTTGCCTCCTCAAATTAACCTCACCCGCAGATTTTTCTCTCTTTTGTTCCTTAAGGTGTTTATTCATTCTGTCCTCTTCTCATAAGGCTTGCTATGTGATTTTCTAACATGTAATGAATTAACAAATTCATTTAGGTACAACTGAGTCACTTAACCTATAATTGAAAAAAATAGCATGTGTCTTTTTATCCTTTAATGATGAAAGGAAATAATGTACATGGTAAAACGTTTCAAAAATAATAAAAGATACACAAATATAAAAGTCATGTAACATTACTACTCAGGTAAAGTCACTATTCACTTTTGAATGTACAACCAGGTGTCTCCATTGATGTCTCAAAGGCCGAATATGGTCAGCAGATTTTTTTTTTGGTAAGCTTACAATGTGCTTTTGCAATTTTGAATTTAAGCACTTACACTCAGAGTGTTTCTCACAGTCACAATGCATGCTTAGTCTCTTGTATATTTTGAACATGAGATCCCTAGGATCATAGACAGCATATTTTTTTGCTGTGCATTATCATATTATTGTAGAAAATAAGCAGAAGCAATCAGCATTAGATTCTTTCAGCCTCAAGTCCCAAATTCCTAGTCAGATAATTTGCTTCCCATCGCATTCCTGTCTAAGGAGAAAAAGGGCAAGTAGCAAGGAGAACTACCATGCTATCTTGGCTTTGTCATTACTAACATTGCCGAGATGCTTCATTAATTTGGATGTGTACATATGAACTTTTGTGCATCTGTCAAGCAGTTCTGATCCTCATTTCTTTAATTGAAGCAAAGTGTGAGATGACAAAATAAACCAACCAATGAGGCATTTTAAAGCATTGTACTATTATTGCCAAGTCATGTTCATGAAACCCAGGGTCTGCTTATTGCAAAATCATTTGTTTTAGATAACAACATGACTGACACTGATGTAATGCTTACTCTGTGTCAAATACCGTTCTGAGCACTGTCCACATTTTAAATCTTTTAACGACTCTATAATCTATTTTATAGATGAGAAAACATATGCCTCACAATGAGCAAGTGGCAGGGCCTAAATATGAATCAAGGCAGTCTGGCTTCAGAATATGTGCTTTTTAAAATCCGCATGCACTACTGCCTGTGTTGTTAACTTAATAATTATATTAACTTGAGTTGGTAAGATAATTTCTTTAAAATAAATTAGTCATTTTCAGTGTTCTTTCTAATTGTGTGGAAATTCACATCTCAAAGAGGAGAAAGTTTAAATAAGTAAAACCCAAATGTTTTGCAATTTTAATCATACAAATGTATAAAATATTAAAAACAGAAAACAAAAATAGTGCCCATATTTGAAACTCTTGAGTATTCATAAGACTTGAAATATTTTGATTTATAAACTTATTCTGTACCTTTAGATATTTTGTAACTAAGTAAAATAGAAAATCTCCTGTGTGCAATGGAATTCTTTTCATTAACAGTGAAAGAAATACAACTCATAAAAAACAGGCTTGTTGGCTTAGGTTTTTAAGAACATCAGAGGTGAACTAGGTAGCCTGCCTCAGACCTGCATGAATCCCAAGATCAGAGTGATGTAAATGGGCATTTCTCCCTTGCTCTGTACCCTTCTCACACTCCCATGCCTTACCTCCCATTCATCTCTATGTCTCTTCCACATCTGTGTGTGTCTGTCTTAATTTATTCTTTTTTGTAGTAGGGTTGAGGGAGCTGACTTAGGCAGATGAAAATTTGCACCAGTGCTAGCTAAGCCACCTTAGAGGAAACAAATATTTTTTTTCTCCTATTTCAGCATGTAAAGATAAGGAGTCTGAATCACAGAGTTGGAAGGGGGAGGAGCTGTTAGTTCTCCAAGGCACTGACGGCTCTGAGGAAAAGGGAGAAATATTAGCTAGGAGAGAGAAGTGACTGGTGTCCATTATACCTCATTACATGTAGTACCTTCATAATATAATTCTTAAACATAAAATCCTTATGGGTTATTCAGGTGCCTCATGTTTTGTTTCTTCTTTTCTATCAGGAACTCTGCCTTTTGGAGTACTGAATTGAAAAACAATCAAGTCTGGATAAATCACTTTTCTTATACATCAGGAATACTAAAATATGTTTTAGGAAGATAAGCTTGAAATTATTGACATTTTAATTTCTTCTGTTAAAAACATTTCTCTTATGTAGTCCCAGAGATTGATAAGAAATTCAAGAATTTATCATTTTTTATTTTTAAATTTCTTATGTGTTAAGACTTCTGGGTGGTAACAGATATGCTTAATTAACTCACAATATATGGCTAATTGGAATATTTTGTTACTTAGATTGTAAAGGTAAGCATTTTAATGTAAGTAGTTAGTGCCATAAAGATACGAGTGATCTGATCTTTCCGAGGCAAGATTCTGGAAGGAAACAGAATATCTAGCTATATTTTAAGCTATATCCTGCTTCATTTAATTTTAATAGAGCATTATTTCACATAGTTTCTAATTCTCAAAATAAAAGTTTGTTATAGAAAATAATATCCTTTTTATGTAAAAATGTCTTGATTACTGACTCATTTATTTAAAACACCTTGTTCCAGTGTTATTTTAGGCACTGGAGATACAGCAATTGGAAAAAAAATTGGGTAAAAGTCCTTTCCTCCTGGTACTTTTATTCAATGAATTTATAGTGCATAAATTATAATATGAATAGTCATATAATTAACATCATATTATAGATACTATGTGATTGATTTACAAATAACATTTATTGAGGATTTACTATATCCAGGCTATTTAAAGCATCTTACACATATTGTCACATTTTGTCTTTACCTGGGAGGAAAGTATCATTATTTTGTCCTTTTTACAGGTGAGGAAACTTTAGGTATAAAACTTTAGGTATACTCAGTTTATATATACTCAGTTTAGGTATATATACTAAATGGCAGAGCAAGGATTCAAATACAGATTTGTCTCACTTAGAAGTTCACACTCTTGGCCGGGCGTGGTGGCTGAAGCCTGTAATCCCAGCACTTTGGGAGGCCGAGACGGGCGGATCACGAGGTCAGGAGATCTAGACCATCCTGGCTAACACAATGAAACCCCGTCTCTACTAAAAAAATACAAAAAACTAGCCGGGCGAGGTGGCGGGCGCCTGTAGTCCCAGCTACTTGGGAGGCTGAGGCAGGAGAATGGCGTAAACCCGGGAGGCGGAGCTTGCAGTGAGCTGAGATCCGGCCACTGCACTCCAGCCTGGGCGACAGAGTGAGACTCTGTCTCAACAACAACAACAACAACAACAACAACAACAACAACAACAAAAGAAGTTCACACTTTTAACTATAATACCATGTTACTTTCAGTGCCCAGAGTATTGGCAGGCACACAGTCGAGACTGATAAATGATTGTTGAATAAAAGTATTTTGGAGCCCCACTGAAAACAATAACATTGTGTTAGGCACTAGAGATGGTGCAAAGATGAGTGTAGCATAGTCTTTGCCTTATTTGCTCTAATTAAACTTATAAATAAACTGGAGGGAGCCGTTAACTAAGGTGTTTGTAAAGTGACAGAATGTAGGGCAGGCAAAAATATAAGTACAGCAAAAATCAACCAACAGCATGTTATAAATTAGGGTGTTAAATTACTCCATGACTATAACATGAATCAATCAAGGAGTCTAAAACTGCTATTATAAATGATAAATGAAAGATTTTCTATTCCAATTACATTAATCTCAAAGCCATAGTTCTACTTTTATACTTTGAATCTGGAGTCCGTTCTCTAGATTCTCAAATATTTTGTTTGTAAGATGTGGTTATTTTGTTTTTTGAAAAGAGTAGGAACATGTGAAACTTGGTATTATATTTTATTTTTATTATTTATTTTTTGAGATAGAGTTTCTCTCTGTTGCCCAGGCTGGAGTGCAGTGGTATGATCTTGGTTCACTGCAACCTCTACCTCCTAGGTTCAAGGGAGCCTCGTGCCTCCGCTTCCCGAATAGCTGGGACTACAGGCATGCACCACCACACCTAGCTAATTTTGGTAGTTTTAGTAGAGACAGGGTTTTGCCAAGTTGGCCAGGCTGGTCTCGAACTCTTGATCTCAGGTTATCCACCCACCTCCATCTCCCAAAGTGCTGGTGTGAGCCACTGTGTCCGACAAAACTCGGTATTATATAAAAATTATCTTTAAAGCAATTTTTTTTTTGTAATCATTAAGACTTGTTTCTCAGTAATCTAGTCCTTGGCCATAAACTACTTGGTTCTGACTGGGTGTGGTGGCTCATGCCTGTAATCCCACCACTTTGGGAGACCAAGGCAGGAGACTCGCTTGAGCCCAGGAGTTGGAGACCAGGCTGGGCAACATAGTGAGATCCTGTGTATTCAAAAAATAATTTAAAAAAATTAACCAGGTGTGGTGGCACATGCCTGTGGTCCCAGCTACTAGGAAGGCTGAGGTGGGAGGATTGCTTGAGCCTAGGAGGTTGAGGCTGCATTGAACTATGGTTGCACCATTGCACTCCAGCCTGGGTGACAGAGCAAGAACCTGTCTCAGAAAAATTTTAAAAATAAAAATAAAAAATAAAATAGTTCTAAAAGTTGTCTGTCTTTACTCCTTTTTGCCTTACTCCCTCCTGTCATTTCAACCTGCCTCCCATTTTCTTGCCTTCCTCCCAACTTTCGTTTTCCTACTTAGCATAGAACCATAAAACATTAGAGCTGGAAGAGACTTTCCATATATTCAAAACTTTTATTTGGTTCAGAAATCTCTCCTTCCATACCAGTGGTGGAGTCCATTATTCAGCCTTTGTTGGAAAAGAAAATCTCATATTGGAAGTACAATATCTTCTAAAGAATGTTATTATTAGAAAGTCATTTCTTATATTTGAGACTCCCTCCTTTGTATTTGTTGTGTTGTTCCTAGTTTTGTCCTTTAGATTAACAAAACAAGTTTTATTTCTCATCTGTGTAATAAGTGTGGCTAAAACCTAATCACAGGGCCACATCTAGCTGCAACGAAGGTGCGCTGAAAATATCACCTCTAGCAGTCATGGGCCAGCTAAATCCGGTAGTATCTGTAATTAAAAGGTAGCAGGAGAGAGCAGATACTGGTGAACAATCAGGAACGCTTCATGCAGAAAACAGGAAAACAAGTGAAACATGAACATCATTTGCTGTGTTCTTTCATATGATAGTTGATTAGGTGTGGCTACAGGAGAGGCTCAGGGAAACAAAGTTTATTATACAGATATGTCTCAACTTAACATAAGGCTGACAAATCCATCCTAAGTTGAAAATAATGTAAGTTGAAAGTGAAAGTGCATCTTCACACTGAACATGTCACTCTTGCACCATCACAATGTTGAAAAACCATTAAGTGTAACCATCCTAAAATGGGGACCATTTGTACCCATGGGCCCTAGAAATTGGAAGCAAGGCCATATGGGAAAGCATCAGCTTTAATCAGGATGCAAAAGGGACAGGAGCCAGGGGAGAGCCTGGGCCATGGCTTTTGCTGGTGCAGGAAACAGGGTAGGTAAACAGTTTAGGACTGGGAAGTTTGAAAAATTTTGGCAGCCTCTAAACTATGAGATAGGGGCTATCCTTAGTTGCGTAGTACCTGACCTTGGGTTGTTTATAGCAGAGGAATATTGCTTCCTGGGGTGTATGGATAGAGAAGATATGGCTCTGGATTGGTTACTTTGCATCTCAAAGGCATGCTCCCAGCTGGGCCCTTTGCTATCTCTAATAACTGGCTAGTTTCTGGGCAGGCAGTCTTTCCCAGCCAGAAAGTCTCTTTTAAGATGCCAAAAACATCCTAATATACAGAAAGTAAAAAATACAAACCATATACATCAGTGTAGGAAGTAAAAAACTTTAGGTCAAATAGTACTACATTATAAATGACAAATAATTGAATTTAAAGATGAAAGGTATTAAAATTCTGTAATTTAATTTTCTTATGTTACCAGCTTTGAACACTACTGATTTAATGTTAATTTTGAAGCATTATTGGGAATCCTAATTCTTAAGAGACATTTCTAAGATATTCATTCTTTAACTTTTTTGATGAGGCAATTTAGTTTCTAACCTTATAAATATGACACCTGTCAGGTATGTACTTAATGCAGACTTTGGTTGAAATGCACGTATCTCTTGTGTGAAAGGCAGTAAATTGGGTAGATGCTGGTACATTTACATCTCTGATAATTTGTGAGTAGAATACATTAGTGTATTATGTACACTGTGTTAAATGTTATTAACGTGAATCCAAACAGCTGGTCCTGAAATTGATGTTCTTTTATCTGATAATTAACTTTCCCTATTATTGAAGAGCTGAAAATTTAAGTGAAGTTCAGATTTATGGACTTTTTTTTTTTTTTTTGAGACAGAGTCTCGCTCTGTCGCCCAGGCTGGAGTGCAGTGGCGCCACCTCCACTCACTGCAAGCTCCGCCTCCCAGGTTCAAGCCATTCTCCTGCCTCAGCCTCCCATATAGCTGGGACTACAGGCGCCCGCCACCGTGCCCGGCTAATTTTTGTATTTTTTTAGTAGAGACGGAGTTTCACCGTGTTAGCCAGGATGGTCTCGATCCTAACCTCGTGATCCGCCCGTCTTGGCCTCCCAAAGTGCTGGGATTACAGGCGTGAGCCACCGCGCCCGGCCTGGACATTGTTTAGCACACTTTTTATAGTAAGTTTTTTTAAAAGCGGGAAAATGTATATAATCTATGCAAATGGAAAAGACAAATCCCTTCCTTTAAAATCTGTAAAAACACGCTCTGTGTCCCACCATTACTGGTTCTCAATTTCTGTCAGTTAATAGCCACTATTTTCCAAGAATAAGCTACTAGAAAATCATGAATAAAATTATATAAAAAATAAAAATTGGATGACATTTTAACTTGAAAATACTTGAGCTATTGGCCTAATTTCATATCTATCATTATGATTCTTTTCTGTTTGCTTAGGCACAGATAGCACCTAGTTCTACTGCTCTGCCATGGTGAAGCATTTGCAGTGAGTAATACAAATCAATATTAAATTGATTTAATCATTATGCTACAATTACTATATCTTGAAATGCAGGTTTAAATGTTTTTGGGAATTCAAATGCATATATACTTGTTTTTAAACTTTGACTTTCTCCTCTAAAGTTCTGGGAAAAGGAAACAAAATAAGAGAGCTCAAGGACTTGAGAGGGTTGTATCTGTGAGGCTAATATTTTTTTAATGAACCCCTGGTTTGGATGGTTTATGAGTGGGTCCTTCATAAGACTTATTGCTTATATGTGCTCTTGCACACTGGATTTAGTAATGATAACTGCTCTTCTGGGAACAGAATTTCTTCTACTCAGCTTCCTAAAAGGACAGCAGAGAGTAGTATATTATTTGTTGGAAAATCTTATATAAACTGAGGACACTTTCAACAATGTAGAAGCATAAATTGTTTTAAAAAGTGAAGTATTTCAAAATGACTGAGAAGCACAGAAAATAATGACACTTACCGCCTAGAATTAACTCTCACCACCCGAATTTGTCAGATATTAAAAAATAAATCATTATAGACACACCAAAAGCTCACTTCTTAATCCTTTTCCTTCCTTTCTTCTCTTTTCCTACTTTTTCATTTTTTTCTACTTTCACTACTAAAGTTGGTCTGTATTATTTCCGTAGTATTTTCACACCTTTCAATATGTGTATTCATAAAAGACATATTTTATATATTTTGAAAGTTTATAAAATGATATATTCTTGTTAATTAATTGAAAAAAGCAATTAAGATATTTTTGTAAATGACAATATGAGGCATATATAGTCAGTCATATAGGTTTAGATATATAAATTATATAAATATGGCAGAAGTCAAATATTTTGCAAAGTCATATATTTTGCAATGGCTCATTTTAAGTGCCGTATTTTGTTTCAATACATAGAACTCATATGTTCCTCAAGTGGTGGACAATTAGGTTATTTCCATAGTTTTTAAAAGCAATTTTATTTTTAAAAATTATTTTACAAACACACATGGTTTAGAAGATCAACTGCAGGGCTCATGAGTAAATGGAGCACTATTTGCCCCATTATTCCTCACTCTAGTCTTGTTCCCTCACAGGCAACTGCTTTTAAGAGTTCTTTTGGTATTTACTTTGTTACTTATTTATGAATCATATACAGACACTGGCCTTTCCTAATTCATCAAGCAAAAGTCTTATCTACTCACCTCCTCTTATAGTGGTTGAGGATTTAGCTCTTTTTTCATCACCTTCTCCCCTTACTCCATCCTTTCAGAACACTCCCATCACAAATTTTAGTTAAATTATCAGTGTTTATGCTATGCTTTTTAAATTTTGTCCACTACAGAGGTGAGAAGTATATTTAATAACATGTTCTTTAACACACTTTCTTCTAAAGGTTATAATTGCCTTATTTTTTCATTTGCCTAGTTTTCTATTTGCCTGTAATTTTTTCCCCAAATCTTCCCTCACATTTGTCATAAACCTATTAATAATTTTTTACAAATGCTCAAACCCAGTTTCAAATATTCTGTTGGTTTTATTTTTTCCCTATAGCTCTTAATCCACTTGCTAGGCTTTGGATTGGCTGCTTGCCACCTTGCCGGTCAGCTGCACAGGGGCCCCTCAGGAGCTTCTCTGTAGCACTTACTGTGTTGGAGCTCCTGTTTGTTGGATAGTTATCTTTCTTAGTTACTCCCATGATTTTCTGAAGTATAAAATCCAGAATCTTCTTAGGCAAGGGGTGTGAATTGTCCAGTTTCTAACTATTCTGTGTCTGAAAATGTCCGCTGAAGCTGATAGTCATCTTTCCTCACCATCTTAATGACTGTCCTCCATGGTCTTCTAGTTTCTGTTATTATTGATGAGACATTCAATTCTTTTACTTATTTTTTTAATGCATTATTTTGTTTCTTCTTTTGAAAACTTTTCCTGTGTTTTCTTTATCCCTGTTACACTAGGATTTTAGATACTTTAAACTTATATGAATCTCTTTTCATTCATAGTATTGGCTACACTACAAACTCTTTACTGTAGAGTCTCATGTCCTTTACCTCTGGAAAATTTTTCTTCTAATATTTAACCTTCTTCTTTCTATTTTGTTTGTTTGGAACTCTTTAATTGTATGATGTTGGACTGTGTGGATGATTCTCTCTCTCTCTCTCTCTCTGTTTTAATTTACCTCATTTTCCATCCCTTTGTGACTTTATATCATTTTCCATGAGATTTCCTGGACTTCATTTTTCAAATTTACATGTTTAAAATTTTTTTCTGGTAATAAAAATTTAATTTCCAAAAGCTATTATATATTCCATGAATGTGCACTTTAAAAACAACAATACCCAACAATTTTTTTCTGTGTCTGCCACACCTCTTCTCATCTTTTAGCAGATGTGAGGACTACTAATACATTTTAAGTTTTCTTCTGCTATTTCTATTGTTCTATTTTCTCTGCGTTCTGTGTCTATGCTTGATCTTGTTCTTGCCATTTATATGAGAGGTTTTCTTCAAATGCTTGGTGGTTCTTGACTATTTTGATATTAGAAGCTCTGAGTGGCTTTTTTTTTTTTTTTAATTGGGAGACCTTCAGTAATAATTTGCTGTAAGTATATTCTCTACGGCTGTTCTAATTAGAGAAGAATTCATTAGCCTGCTTTCTGGGTGATTTTCCTTCAGGATTATGAACAGCACAAAAATTGGGGCTGGAGTTTCTATCATTCAGTGTATAGACTTATTTAATCAACTACATTCCATCTATTTTTTCACCTCCAATACCGTCTCTGCCTAGTATGACTAGATCAAGAGCCCTCTGGTTGAATTCTCTGAAGAACAAACCTCTGGTTTCCTGCCTGGGTAATAGATACCTCTGGCTGCTTGGGTTTAAGAAGAACTCTACCGGCATAACGACTGTTTCTTTCAGATAAACTCCTGGCTTCAGCCATGAGATTTACTCATATCTTTAAATTGTCTATTGTCTTCCCAAGGCCTGAGCTTTTCAGAGATTCTGTAGGGCAAATTAACCTGCTTTTTATTGCTCTCTCCCTTTACATGCACTCAATGTTTCATGATTTCTGCTGCTCTAGATCAACAAATTACCTTTCTTCCATCTAGTTTCTGAAAATTTATTGACATACTTCTTCTGCCAAGTTTTTCCTTGTCCTAAAACAAAGATAAATAAAATACTATGAATACGATATTTGGGCCATGTGTTTATAATCTCAATTTTATAAAAGAGAAGTACTTAGGTAAATTTTTATTGATTTAATCTCAAGTAAATTAAAAGGCAAAAGCTGTAGTGTTGGGGAGTTCACCCAGGCCAGTGACTTTAGAGCTCAGGGTTCAGTACTGAAATTACCACTCACTGGCCTTGGACCTTTTTCAGACTTGGGTTCCTCATTGTAAAATGGGGATCACCAACCCTGGAGGGCTTCCAGGAAGACTGGATGAGTTAATGCATATAAAATGGCACTTTTTTTTTTTTTTTTTTAAAGACAGAATCTCCCTCTTTCACCCAGGCTGGAACGCAGTGGCGCCATCTCGGCTTACTGCAAGCTCTGCCTCTGGCCATTCTCCTGCCTCTGCTTCCCGAGTAGCTGGAACTACAGGCGCCTGCCACCACGCCCGGCTAATTTTTTTGTATTTTTAGTAGAGATGGGGTTTCACCATGTTAGCCAGGATGGTCTCGATCTCCTGACCTCGTGATTCGCCTGCCTCGGCCTCCCAAAGTGTTGGGATTACAGGTGTGAGCCATTGCGCCTGGCCAAAATGGCACATTTTTAAACTGTACTTTATATTGTCCTTGAGAGCTAAGGCAATACAAAATCTAGATATGTAACATCTAACCTAAATCGATGCTTCATATGTGTCACAAGTCTCTCACATCAGTGCTTCGCAAACAAATCACCATGGAATCTTGTTAAAATGCAGATTCTGATTCAATAAATCTGAGTTGGGGCTGGAGATCTTATGTTACTAATAAGCTCCCATGTGATGCTTACCTGCAGACAATACTTTGAATAAAAAGGCTTTAGACTGACTTATTTTAATATTGTTCTAACTGAGTTTTTGTCAGAATGGAATGGCAGGCATTATTAAAACAGCAACTGAAAGTATTATATATAAAAAAGGAATGACAGGCAATTGGAAATCTGAATTATCTAGTGAGCACTTGTATTGTGTAGGACTTTGTTGTCGATTGAAATAAGATTCACATTGTTTCAGCACCAGGTACAGAGGTGGCAAAGATGAAATGTTGAATTGCTATGAAGGGGAAAAAGTCACTGCCCACTCCTGGGTCCTCTCAATATCAGAGAGAGAGACATATGATATCTCTGGCAGGGCCAGAGTTGCTCCTATAAAAATCAAGGTGATGAGACCTGTGACTCCCTCTATTTTTATCTCAGTCCTCTACAAATACACCAGTAAAAGTGTCACAAAAATAGTATAAATATCTTTGTCAGTGTATGAAAATTTGTGTTAAAAAGAAATTCCTTTAAAAGTATCTGATAGTTTATGACATTATTAACTACTCATAATCAACAACCAGATGCTTTTTACTGACAAACTTTGATTTGTTTTTAAAAGGTTGCCCTTGAGGTAAATTGGTTTTCATATTTAAGGGACTAGGTTCACGTTTCAGTGGCTGTTTTTACTTATTAAGAAAAGAAGAAACAATTGAACGATATATTCCTCTTTTTTCTAATACATATGTCCATTCTCACGCTGCTAATGAAGACACACCTGCGACTGGGTAATATATAGAGGAAAGAGGTTTAATTGACTCACAGTTCCACAAGGCTGGGGAGGCCTCAGGAAACTTATATTCGCTGTGGAAGGTGAAGCAAACATGTCCTTTTTCACATAATGACAGGAAGGAGAAGTGCCAAGCAAAAGGGGGAAAAGCCCTTTATAAAACCATCAGATCTTGTGAGAACTCACTCACTATCACAAGAACAGCATGAGGGTAACTGCCTCCATGATTAAATTGCCTCCCACTGGGTCCCTTCCCACAACACGTGGAGATTATGGGAACTACAATTCAAGGTGAGATTTGGGTGGGAACTTAGAGCTAAACCATATCAACATATGACTTAAACTTTGTTGTAGTCTTATATGATAAAAAGGCCAAGATTGGAGTTTTGATCTATGTGTTGACCAGTTATCCCTGTGTGTTCTGTAACTATAGATTACAATCTTAACTTTTGCCAGTTTTTTACCTGTGTATTCTATTGGTTTCAGTTTTCAAAAAATAAGGAAGCAAGAAAACAACCAGAAGGTCACAGCATAAAGTTGCTGACAGTAGTAGAAATATAGGATTTAGGAGCTAAAATAATGACCTGTCCATATAAAATATAATAAACTGTTAAAGAGTTCTTTTCCAGCTCTAGATATGGACTTCTCATCATAGGACCACCTCGAAGAACAGATAGTCTCATCGCTGGAACTTACAAAGGGTTGCACATTCTATTACAGAGGCTTCCTTTATTTTTGTGTTGTTTTTTAAGTTTTGGAGGAAGGGGAAATGAGAGAAGTAACTAAAGTCTGTTGGCATTTTGTTTAAGAAAAATTTATGGAAGATTTTTTGAATTGGTGAACATTTGCAATATTGATCTTATGTTGTAAAATATTTTCAGTAGTGTTACAAAGTGGTAGTAGAAAAATAAATAATGCCTAAGGGTTTGCCATAAAAAAGAAAGTAGCCAAGAAGATGATAATCTTAAGAGAAATGGCAGGACATCCTAAAAATGGACTTAGCTATTGAGTCTTCTAGGTCAGCACTGCCCAAATAGAAATTTCTGTGGAAATAACAGAAAATGTTCTGTGTGTGTCCTGTCTAAAATGGTAGCCACTGGCCACATGTGGCTTTGGAGTACTTAGAATGTGGCTATTGCAACTGACAAACTGGATTCTTTTATTTAATTCTAATTAATTCAAAGTTAAATTTAAATAGCCAAGATGTGGCTAATGGCTACCATATTGAAATATAATTGTGATTTTTCAATTTTTAATGTGTTTGAGAAGAGAGAAAAACAACTAGCATATGTAGTAAAGAATCAATATATATATTGACTGAGAACTACTTAATGTAAAGATATACCACTGGTTTAAAAATTATTAAAATATACATATGTGAATGTGTATATATGTATGCATATATAATATGATTAAAATTTAACATATTTACACTAAACTACATAATATAAAGGTATATTGCTGACTTTAATGTCATTAGTATGTATATACTTACTGATTCATAGCAGATTATATTTGTTAAGAAAAAATATATGTATTAAAGTCAACTCTAGAATATGTGGTTATCATAATATTAATGAAAATTAATGAGTATTTTCAGATTGTGGTGATCCTACACACATTTATCACTGTCTATCAATAATTACTCTTATTTCTCAGAGTAATTAGAATAGAGAAAAGAACAGAGGGAAAGACCCATTGAAACAATAATTGGGTCTCTTAGGAGACAGGATTGAATGACCAAAGTGTGAATTAAGGATGAAAGAAGAAAAGAAACAATTCTTGAAATTTATCCTTTTGAGTATTTTGAGTTGGGATAAACCAGAATTGACAAATTGATGCCTGCTTTCTCTAAAGAGAAATTGTTTTGTGCAGCAGAGTTTCAAAACTAAAAATGTATTAATTAATGATTAAAATCCTTATAAAGTAAGACTAAAAGGGTTGAAGTAGATTTTTCCACAAGGAAGATGATGAGCACTGGAGTCAAAGGGATTCAGTTTCAAATCCCAGCTCTGTTGCTTTCTTCCTGTGTGAATTTGGATGAGTGACCCTGCCCTACTAATGCTCGGTTTCCTTATCTGTGAATTACAGAGAATGAAAATATTCCCTCAATAGGTTTGCAGAGAGGATGAAAAGAGAAATGAATGTCAGACACTTAATATATTGTTTAATAAATAGAGTAAGTCCTCAAATGGTAGTTAATATTAAACTTTGCTGAAATACTGATAAAATAGAAGAAAGAGAGCATTTCAAGTTCCATGGACCTGTTTCAAGAATGCTAATGAAATTATAACCTAGAAAATACTGAAGAGAAGGAGATACTGCCCAAATATATGTGAATGGAGGTATGGAAAAATCTGAGAGAAAAGTGTGAAACTTAGGAATTTGAAATGAGGAAATTATTAAAGAAGATGTGAACCTTTTGAGAAACATAATTGAAGTGGAGAAAAAGCTGCTTAAAAAATTCAAGTTTTATGCAGTAGTAATGAAGCCTGAATTTATGGGAAATAGAAACACTGAAACTACTTGCTTGTAGAACGCCCAAGTGTTCATAGGTTTTCTAGGAACAAGGCAAAGATAAAATAAGAATCCACAATGATCATGAGGTCATACATACAAAAGTGATAAACTCCAAAAGAGACTTATCTGAAGGCTTTTCCCATACCATAATATCTTAGTAATGAAAGAAGTAGTTTTTAAGAAGTGGAAAAACAGAAATCACTAAGATGCTTATATATGCTTGATATCTGCTATTTAAAAAGCCCTCTAATCCATCTCCAAAGTGTTCTCCTGAATCTTTTCCTGTTTGATTTCTAACAGGAAAACTATACATGCAGTTCTGTTTTCTTTGATGTGTTTGTTTCTTAAATCTTCGTAGTCTGTTTTTTAAAAATTAAAAAAATTAAAAACCACTTAATATATACTACATTCAAAATGCTGTACATATTTAATGTATACAATTTGAGTTTGGAAAGAAGTACACACCCAGGTTTGTATTTTGGTTTTTATTTACTGAAGTTATTTTGGTCAACAGATTTAATAAAATCTCTCATTCTTCCAGATTTCTATGTAGTATGTGACACTGATGATATTTCTCTGTTCCTAAGATTATTTTTAGGATTCTCCTACTTTTCCACTGACTATTCCTTCTGGAACTCATTTTCTCTTCTCTGGGTCCTCTAAATATGTCTTTTCTCTGTTTTTCCTTTCAGATCTCTTTTCTTTCCATTCTATACTATGACTATCTGATCCTATCTCATGCTTTCAACCTTTATTTCTATTCATATTTATCCCAAACCTACATCTTTGGGCCTAAGCTCTCTCCAGAATCACAGCCCTAACTTTCTAATAATGCTTATTGAATGTCTACAACTGGTGCCCTGCAACTCAAAGTTAACATTCCTGAAAGTAATTTGTAAATTTCCAGTTTTGGGTTGTGCCTTCCCTGTTTCTAAAATTGTACCACTATTTTCTAAATCAGGCAGACAAGAAACTTTTGCCGTCTTTGATTCTTCCATCTCTGTTGCCCCTCATATCGAATCAGTTGCCATGTTTTGTAACTTCAGAATTTTGCTATAAAGCAGTCTGTGAAACAGTACAAATGGCCACTGTGTGGAATTACCATAGACTGAACCAAACTTAGCAAATAGTGATTAGAAGGTCCATTAGAACCCTAGCCATTCCCTAATAGTAGGCCAGTTGAAGCGGCATTGTTGTCTGGGGTAAATACCTGAAATTCGCGGTCTCACGGCCACGGAAAACTAGGACACAAACACACAGAGTGAGGTTCAGTGCGGGAGTTTCACAGGTGAATGAAAGAGAATAGCTCCCTCTGCTGCAGAGAGAGGGGTCCCAGAGAAATGAGTTGCCGCTTCCGTGGTGGAAGGCAGTGGGTTTTAGAGATGAGCTTGAGGAGGCAGTGTTTAATTTACATGGGGCACGAAAGATTGGTCGGACCAGATGTGCCGTTTCATAAGGTATGAGAAACTGGTTAGGGCTAGGTGTGCCATTTGTAGTTTGTGAAAAAACTGGCCACCCCACCCTAATATTTTATTATACAGATGGGTTCTTTACGTTGGACGGTGCAATGTCACCTGCTTCTTTACCGTACACGTGGTGACAAAGAAAAGGGAAGATGGAGCCTGTATGTTGAACATACCTGGCTTGCAGGTAGCCCTTTTCTGTTGGCATAGCTGCTGGCATTCCCCTGTGTGAGCTTCTAGCTTGCTTATCTATGTCTGCAGTTCCATTTTTCAGGCTGCTCTTTGTTAGAAAAGAAATTATTTGGGGCTGCTTTTTGTTAAAAGAGAAATTCCACCAAGGACTCTGTTGCCCTTAATATCTTCCTAAGTAATTTCTTTCTAACTCCTGTGTCACAGTTATGCAAGAAAATAGGTTTTGGAAATAAAGCATGGCTTGATTTTTAAAGTAGTAAATGATGGAAAATGAAAACAAGAATGGGCCATGAGCCCAGCCAATGGGGGCAATTCACATTATTCCTAATCTCTTGACAACTGTAGTGTGTAAGTCATGTCTTCAAAGTAAGTTTTCTGTATAGCTTTATTAGTGTTCCATAGATAACAACCTCCCTATGAATATTTTTGAATACCCCAACAGACTTCAAGCAGGTACTACTTAGATATGAATGAGACAAGAGAAAAAAATTAAAAATTGCAGATAAGATTTTAATTTGGTTTTTCCTCTGCTATAAGCCTTTTAAGATATAGTAGAAAGGAAAAGATTTGAAGAGCAAACTGGGTCTTCTGAGTGGCCCAAATAATGTGCAGTATTGTATTTTGTCACCTTCTTGCTTTTTATAATTAGAGGCTTCATTTTGTCAGCTGCTTTCTTAAGCCATGCTTCTTAGCATCTTAAGGTTAGGTTCTGGTCACTTTTTGTTTGTTTGTTTTATTTTTAACTCCCACCTCTTACACAGAGGATTGATAACAACATAGTAAGGGCCATTTATACAATATATTTTTTTTTTTAAAAATAAAGAAAATGGATTTTTGCACCTTGCCTTACTGACAAGTTTGTAAATTGCCAATCTTTGCTCTTTTCTCTCCCTTCCAATTTTTCATGGTGGTAATTAAGGGCTGTAAATTTCACTTTATCATTTGTGTTAGGAAGAGTAGCATAACTCATAGTAATAGCACCGTTTATTTCAGTAATGCCAGCCTGCCTGCAAATCATTTGTAAATTGGTTCCATGGATGTACCTCTATCAAATTAATCAAAAAAACCACCTGCATACATTTCCTGAGCTTATTTGAAAGGCTTAGTAACAGTGAGGAAGAAAGACCATTGCTGACCTTTCCATTTTTATTTATTTATAAGTTCTGAGTGGCTCATGCATATGTTTTCATTTTGAACCCTGGCTAATATCTAGCTGAGAATTTTATGTAATACCTTTAAACATTTTTTGAAACGCAGGCTGAGATTTGTGTCACAAATAATATGCCTGCCAGATGGTCCTACTGTGTTTCATACACAGTAATCATAATGCTCTATTGAACATAAAATTATATGCCATTTGTGAATTTATCGGAAGTAATGCTTTTGTGTTGGCAAAAGATTTTCCAAATGAGCATAATAGTTTTCAATATTGGGAAGTTAGGCAAGAGTCACTTATGTTTTTCCCTTGTACCCAGAAAGTTGATAGCAGTGTGATGTTCTGAATATGGAAGACATGAGAGAATCTTTCCTTCTATGCTTTGCTTAGATGCCTACCTGTGCTCTCTGGAGCAATAGCTAAGACAATTCCAGTTCATATGAGGCTGCCTCCAGTATACTGTTTATATAACATCTGGGACTCTGTCCTGGATATGTATGTTCCTTTTGGGGACCTCCTGGCATACAAACCTCATGCCCAGCTGGCTTCTTACTTATTGGTCCTACCCTAAGAAGAGGAAGGAGAATTTAAATTTAGTAATGACTTACTCCTAGTCTTACCTCTAGTCAAACATTTTTAGGAAAAAAACAAGGGTACTTATTTTAATTTTGCATTCGGAATTACAAATCTGAGGCAAAATCAAGTTTTTGAGGTCTCAGAGAAAAAAAATAATAATTACAACATATAACTTTATGTTTTTATGTACATCTTCTCCTTATTTCTGTTTCTGGTATATAACTTTAAGAAATAATGATCTGAATCTAAATTCTGTATTTCATTGGTTTTATTTATTGTAGAGTCTTCGAGTTTAGCATGAAAAATCAGAAAAGCCTATAGGGAACTGAACTTTCATAAGCAACCTGCTCTTACATCTAATTAAGAAGATAATGACAAGTTTTCTTTAAATTCTTAATAGTTATATCTAGTTTCATTCTCTATATATTATTTACTGTAGTCTCTGTGCTATTTAATAGATAATAATGAAGACTTCACACTTAGGAAGTTGAAATAGTCTTTTAAGCAAATCCACTCACTATTTTTTTTTCTAGTCCTCTTCCTGTATATTCTTGTAAGTAATTGGCAATAACTTACTTTGAAGGATTTATTTTATTAGAAAAAGAAAAGACGAGAGCAGTAGATTGCCTTGAATCTTACTATCCTCTAAAGAAGTTAGTCTAAATATTTTACTTCTATGTAGCAAAATCAGAGAGCCCTAAAGTAAGTTTGATGCATTTTGAAACACTGTTGAATAATTGTTTCAGTAACCATTATATAATTTAGTCCTAAGTACATATGCAATAATTCTCATGGAGAAAAAGCTTTGGAAAACAATGGATTAAAATGCTAAGATATTAAGCAGAGATTTTAAAGAGTGACAGTTTTTTATTAATATAGACTCTCCCATGTGTAGTTGAAGCTAGTGTTAAAAACATTTGAGGTTGAGTGCAGTGGCTCATGTCTGTAATCCCAGCACTTGGGAGGCTAAGGTGGGAAGACTGCTTCAGCCAAGGAGTTTAAGACCAGCTTGGGCAACATAATGAGACCCTATCTCTAAAAAAAATTAAACGTTAGCCAGACATGGTGGTATGCACCTGAGATCCCAGCTATTCAGGAGGCTGAGGCAGGAGAATTGCGTGGGTGCAGAAAGTTGAGGCTGCAGTGAGCAATGGTTGTGCCATTGTACTCCAGCCTGGGCAACAGAGTGAAAACATGTCTCAAAAAAAAAAAAAAAAAAAGATCTGAAAGGGCATCCACAGAATACATAACTGTTGGTTTATTTATTGATCCGTATTTGAATAAATATATGTGTATTTGTAAATACATATAGATTAAAGGTGCTTTCATTGTCTGGTGTCACAGTAATCCATTTTACTACATTAATGTGGGAGAGAATAAATTAAAATATATTAGCCGTAAAGAATTTTTTTAGCCTATTGGGCTTACTCTGTTCATGAGACTTTGAAATATTTTCTAAGTTCTTAGGTAAAAGCCATAAAATTAAATGTTGAAAACCATCACATTTCATTTAACAACAAACCTGTGATTAACTGATAATCAAGTTCTCAAAGATGGTGGAATAAATGATCTTTCCCTTCACCTCTGTCCTCTTCTAAAATAAATCGTCTCCAAATTGCCAACAAGCATGAGAAATTTCTAGCTAAATACCTTTCTTTCTCTAAGGCTCTGAAAAGAAGGGCTCGGAGTGAAAAGTGCCATAACTACAATAGTAAGTGCATTCTACCAAGAATAAATAAAAATTGCAAAGGCTGACAGTGAAGAATACAGAGAGGAATTCAAGTGACTAAACCTCAAATAAAGGATTATCCTTGTTTGTGAAGAATATATTCCAGTAAGAAAATCAATCTAAGGGGGTCTCTGCATACAAAAGCATTTGGGACTTTTTTTAAACTGTAAAGAAACTGCAGCTGAGACCAGTCATTCTAACTGGGCAGTGGTCTCCCAACAGGTTTTCAGGCATTTGAAATGGACATCTGCCTTGGCCTTTTTCTGTACAGTTATTAGGTCCTGACTATATTTATTCAGAGAGCAGCTGTCCTAAATCAATGATACCCACACTGTCATTAAAATAAATTTGGTACTATATTTTTTACAGCCCTATTAACTTTGCCATTTGACTTTCTACTTTGGAAAAGTGGAGAAATAAAGAAAATTGAAGACTGTGAGTATATTGTTTGTTAAGTGGATGCCAACTACATTAAAATCGCATGAACAGTAATGGAGGTAGCAGAAACAAAGTGACAGATTTAACACTACTGTCTATTTAAGTGTCAAACAGAGTTAAGTGATTTGCTGAATTCTTAGCATGGTTTGGTGCCATAGTACTGTAACAGCTAGCATACAACACTGAAAATTAGACACTGAAAATTAGAGCACAATATTGTCTTAATATGTGGGAAAAGGTAGATGCACTTGAGTATCAAGCAAATTGCTACTGAAAGTGGTAGGTTTCTAGATGAAAAATGGGTTTGATTAATAAAAACAAAATGATTGAAATGTATTTATTCGTTCACTCATTCTTGCATTCATTCATTTATCAAGTATTTTTGAGTACCTGTTATGAGCCTGACTCTATGTTAGAGGCAGAGGATACAAAGTCACGGAATATGTGGTCTGTGCTCTCCTGGAGATTTCACTCTAATAACATGTATTCATTTGTTCAAAATGTTTTATTAATTTAGTGTATTAGTCCATTCTCACACTGCTATAAAGAAATACCAGAGACTGAGTAATTTGTAAAGGAAAGAGTTTTAATTGACTCACAGTTCCACATGGTTGGGGAGGCCTCAGGAAACTTACAATCATAGCAGAAGGGGAAGCAGGCACATCTTACATGGCAACAGGAGAGAGGGAGAAATTGGAGGGGGAAGAGTCCCTTATAAAATCAGCAGATCTTGTGAGAACTCACTCACTATCATGAGAACAGCATGGGGAAAACCACTCCCATGAACCAATCACCACCCACCAGGTCCCTCCCTTGACATGTGGGGATTACGATTTGATGAGATTTGGGAAGGGACACAGAGCTAAACCATATCAGTTAGTCAATGTTTATTGGATTTATGACAAACAATATTTCTCCAAATGTTTTGAATATATTATTCTTTTATACGTACTTTAAATACCTCTGCTTCTATTTGGTAATACAAAAACAAAGGCAAGACAAAACACCAAATAACATGAAGCCATGCTAGTACGCAGGGAGTCTACAGAATAAGGACACTTCCTTCACTCTAATAGGAAAAAAATATATTTTCCTTCTATGTTAAGGGCTGTACCTTTTCTACTAGAGTGGCTTTTTGACTCAGAGGTTTATAGATATACTTATGTTGCCTGTGAAATATGTCACATTGTTAATAAACTAATACATTTCAAATTTTTAGCTAAGGTAATAATTCTATAGGGCAATATTATACATAGTTAAGTAAATGAGAAGAATTCATTCCCTAAGTGAGAAAGATTACAATTCTTCCCAAGAGAATTGTGAATATTATTGTTTAGAAAATAGGCCATTGAAATGTGTTGAAGTCATCAATGTCAACGTTCAGCTTTTCTTGCATAGGTTCACCTGTGTTTTGTATTGTAAGTTCTACTCTGGGTAAGCACTCTCGCATTATATGAAGCTTGATATTTAGAAAGGTTTATAGACTCATTCATTCATTCAACGAATATTTTGTGAGCACCTACCATATGTAGTATGTTGTTGTGATGCCTGGGGTTATAAGTGTGAACAAGATAATCAAAGCTCCTGCCTTCAAGGAGCTCACATTTCAGGGAAAATCTAGACAAAAGGTGCAGGTAGAAAAATCAGTGATTCTGTCTCACACAATGAGCTACCTTTAGGAAATAAAACATTGTAGTATGAGACTCAATAATTCATACATTTACTCTTTCAACAGATACATAGTGTGCTCCTACTGTTTGCAAGACACAGTTCTAGGTATTGGATCTTCCCTTAAACTTCAAATTCAGAAGATGTTAAATGCATTCCAGAAATTTGTTTTTTACAAGTACATTGTGTGAGTTTACAATCAGAAAACTTTTTTGAAATTACCTCTTTAATCAATTTCTTTTGACTGTAAATTATCCTACCTGGACTTGTGATAAGAACGATGTAGCAGAAAATTCAGAGCAGGAAGCACACTGTGATCATGGCTTTCTTTATTTGTTGCTGACTGATAGAAAACTATTGTGATCTTAACTAGACAAACTGATGGCCAAGATGATGTTTCAGAGGAAACAATGAAGAGCCTCTCTTAGATTCTCACTGAAATGAAAAGCAGCTTACTTTTCCAAGAAACTGCAGGAATGACTCAGGTAGTGCCAAAGCTTTTCTCAAAAAGCAACTCTGGTTCTACTCAAATACTTAAATAAGCACTTTAAAATTACAGAATTATTCACTATAAACCTTACAGATATTTGCCTGGAAGGTTTTTGAGGGTTCCTAATGTGGCTCCTGAACCATGTTTAGTTTATTTGAATTAAAAAAATTAAACCATTGCTACAGTCTAGTAGATAAAACTAGGATTTGAGAGGATAGGCAGTGGGTTGATGACGTTGCAGTTTGGGGAAAGAATGGAGCTATCCTTTGTCATAATAACATGAATGACACATTGGTTTCTTCCTACAGCTACTATATGTAGTCTTTTGCATCACTACTCATAGCAAGATTTAAAGAATTTAGCAGCAAAAATCCATATTTTTAGAGGAAGAAGAAGGGATGGGGGAGCAAAGAACATAGAAATAGTTACTTTAATCTATGACTTAATGCATTTACAATCTTTTTAATGACTTGTTCTTCTGCCTAATATAACAGGAAGGGTACTTGACAGTCACTTTAGGGAGCAAGAAGGAAGTTGTGAAGAATTAAGAGTATTAAATGAAGCATACTTATTGTAGGATTCCCTGTGACTAGATGCTTCAAAGATACTTATTTATTCATTCATTCCTTGGCCTGTTGCTCATTCCATTATTCAACCAAACTTAGGCACGCCAGACAAAGGATACATGCTGATGTACAAAGCAAACATAATCTCTGACCTCTTAGAATTATATTCTTCTCAAGCAGAAGGGAATATAGCACATGACAAATAAAAAGGTTATTCAGCTGGATGACTTATTGTTATAGCCTGTGTCTGGACATCAATTGGTTTTTCTCCAGTGCTTTCAGCAAATCAAAAATAGCATCCCGTTCTTCTTTTGGTAAATTGGTAAAATAATTTAAGATGCCATTGTGGGAGGCTGAGGCGGGCAGATTACTTGAGGCCAGGAGTTTGAGACCAGCCTGGCCAACATGGTGAAACCTCAAATATACTAAAAATAAAAAAAATAAGCCGGGCATGGTAGCGTGCACCTGTAGTCCCAGGTACTCAGGAGGCTGAGGCATAAGAATCACTTGCCCCCGGGAGGTGGAAGTTGCAGTGAGCCAAGATCACAACACTGCACTCCAGCCTGGGTGACAGAGCAAGATGCTCTCTCAAAAATAACTAACTAACTAACTAAATAAATAAATGAAAGAATTTAAGATGCTTGCTTTAGGTATTCTGCTGATACTCAAGATTCTCTTCTGAATGTACCTGAGATTATAAACTCTATAAGGGCAAGGATTTTGCTTCTGTTGACCACAAATATCCAGTTCCATGTGACAGTCATATAATAAATACTTGCTGAATAACAACCTGGGGATTTATATAATCAGGAATTGATTTCAGTTTCTTGGCACAGAAGCAAGTGGAGTGATAAGAGGAACAATAATGTCTGATTTAGATCATAAAACTTGTTGGAACTTGATGGACTCAGATCTTTATAAAATGATCTTTTTATGAAACCTGTTTTTGGAAAAATGAACTCCCTAACCAGTGATGCTTGGTTCTTATGATTCTCTTATCATCTTAGAATGAATTGAGAAATTCTAGCCATAATGGAGAATTCTTTTGAATTACTGTTTTGAAAGGAGGTCGAGCTAGTTATTCAAGTTTGTCCTGGCAGCAGGATGATATGTGGGATTTTAATTATTTGATGATGGACCTTCTATTTAAAAAGTTATCTTTCTTAAAAAAAATCTAAAGGAGACAACTATTAGCAGCTCTGTGGAGTTACACAGAGTTAGCTTCGGAGCCTTCCTGGGTGAAATTCCTTGCATACTTCCTTCTCTAGATGCAGAATACACTGTTAGTGAGAAATGACTATGATCGGCATATTGTGTTTATCAGAGACCATAAATTTTAGTTTATGGGTCTCTTCATAGAAGTTGTAAGTTGTACTGTGGACAACATTATTATACAAGTTCCTGGACAAATTTTAAAAATTAAGTTGTCCTGATCTCTTAGGGAGTGAAGTTGGAAGACCAGAGATTATAATTTGGCTCTCTATCACTACTGTTTTCCAAATGGGTAATTTTTAGAATGGGAATGTCAATTATTCTAGTTTACTTCAGTTAAGATTAGATTCTTCATTAGGGTTGACAGGATCTGCTTTGGGAACAGGAGAGGAAAGTCTATGGCAAGATAATCTGAATAAAGACCTTCAATATTCTGTTTGGAACAGAGATGGTTTTAAAGTCCTATCCCTTTGTTATATTAAAGGTTATATTATAAAATTAATATGGAGATGAACAGCTTCAAAAGGTAAAAATTGATATCAGCAAAAAAATTGTTAAATGTTCAAATTTGAATAAAATAGTGAAATAATGTTTGATGAATGAGTGAATAAGACCAATATAAAAATATGATTAGCTTCTGAAAGCATGAGAAAGAATAAAATTAAACCAAGCAGCTAGGGGCATATAAGACCTCTTAGTTATTGCCTACATAGATCAAGTTCCTTGAGCTAAGGTGGCTGCTTAACAGGACTCCAGAATCTGGGTTTGCCCTGCAGGGATCAGTGTGGATATTAACAATTGTAATAAAGTTAGGACCAATGAGCAAACAAAGCAGTTTCAGTTGCTTTTCTGTAGCACACCAAGCATGAAGAACCAATACCCAGATCAGCAGTATCATTATGACTCTTTTAAAAATTAGTCATTTGCATAAATCAGATCTGACATTTTGTTTTATAACAGACCATAATACTTTAATATTTTTACAAGTGGGGCCATTTCTCAATGGCTTTATTAATATATATTTAACCTAGGAACCATGACTGACAAGCTTGCTTTCCAAAACAATTATATAATTTTTGTTTGATTTAATCCTTGGTTCCATTTATTTAATGCATGCTATCTGCTACCTTTAAGTTATACAGTTTTGATTATTTTCTTCTAAGAAAGAGAGAGCCAAACTTAATTTAAAGTCAACATTACTTGGAACCAGTGAAATGGGATTGCATTTCTTCCTTGGGAATATTTTTTACTTGGTGTTGACATGATGAATTCGTATGCAATTCCTGAATCTGGGATTGGAAGTATTTATGAAGCCCTTTATTCAATACTACATGAAGAGATTGAGGATGGACAATGTCCTAATACATGAGTATGCAACAAGAATTTGATTACATATTTACTTTTAGTTTTTAGCTACCTTGGGTTGTGAGAGAGAACATAAGAGCCTTAACAACACTTCTTAAGTTTTTTTACTATCTAAAAAAGACCTTTATTTTGTTTCTGGTATTAGAAATAAGGGATTCTATTCACAAATAAGTGAGATTTTAACCAAATTTATTCTAAAACATTTTCTGCTTATACGATTGATATAAAATAATAGTAACTGAAAATGCCAACGGACAATTGTAGACTATTTAAACTTTTTAAAATGTAGGATTAAATATACTAAGTAATCTTTCTTGTATATTTACATTATTTTCTCAGTCTTCCATAACCTCAGCTGAAAATCCAAATGTAAAAAATTCATGCTATACTTTTAAATAGCATCTCTCATGTATTATATTTTATGAATACAGTATGAAATTTTTTGGTTTGATACATGCTCATTTCAAAATTTGCACATTTTTTGAGAGATGCTTTAAACATACACCATTTTACACAGTACCTAAATATTTAAGGCATGTACATATAAAACTGTAATATGTAAGTATATATGCTCTCTATATGCATCTCTGACTATATAGATACACATGCATATACACACATATAGTATTTTTATGCAGCATAGGTGAATTGTTTTCAGTATGTTTATTTAAACTATTTTTATACTTTTATCTTTTAAAAACTCTATCATTTGGATTAACTCCCAGCTAATTGGAAATGAATCTACATAGCAGTCAATTTGAATCAAATTCCTTCAAGCTATTTAGGGTCCTCTGTATGAGACTGCAAGATTCCTATTTGCTTTAATGGATAGTATTAATAACATTGCTGCTGGCCGCAAAGGTTCATATACTTTGAAAATCTATAGTTAAAGCTCATCTATAAGAGTGTGGTCTGAATGAAGTACTTAATTAGCATATAGTACTACTATATGAATTGAGTCAGCATGTTTTATAGTAACGAGGAGCTCAGAAAAACTGTAAATAGGACATGAGAGTATATTTTCATTATTACATATTGAACCTTAGAGTTGGACCATCTTGACATGTCTTAACATGTAAATTCAATAAATGACTTTATAACCTTTTTCAGGTATGATTTGAATTTAAAAATATATGTGTATGTATGTATTATAAATATATATAAATTAAGTATATATTTATCAATAATTAGCATAGAAAGAATGGTTTCTTGCTCTTTAATATTGTGGCAAGGTCTGTACACTTTTGCATTAAAAAATATAAATGATATATGTTTTAAAATAACAGATTTATATATAAACTTTAAAGCACATGTTTTTCTTTTAAGTTTTTCTAGTATTTAATGAATACAAAAGAACATGACTGTGTATTTAATGCTTATAGTTGAATTGTTTTCAATGTGACCTTAAGCCATCACCTTGAGTATTTTAAACCTTTCAATCTGAAGTGGATTATGGGAGATGATTGGCAGCAGCGAGACTCAGAACTATGGAGGGAGCTTTGTTGTGATCCTTTACCTTCTGACAACACGGGTTATAACTCACAAAGAACGGCACTTAAATAGAACTCCATGTACCACCACCTTTTGGCCACACTTGGATGGCTGCAGTAAAATCTTTGCCTGCTACCACTGTAAGCGATCCAACAACAATGCCAAAAATAAATCATTTACATGAATTTTACTCTTTATGTTTTACTACATAATGATTCTTCTAACAAATGATGAAGAGAAAATAATTGTTTAGGTGCTTCTTTCCCATCAACTCATCCTTCCTGGCACATTTTCTGTTCCCTGAAATAGTTCTTTGGAAAATCAGGGAAGAGCTTGTGATGTTTCTGTTAAAATGCCAGTGATACATTGCACCATGCTGAGACCTGATCTAGAAAAATGAGCTGCTGCAAATTTGCCCTAGGGACATTTCAGTACCATGCAAATACTTGCAGGAGAATATTAGAGCTCCTATTCAATGCTACACTTTAATATATTATCTAATTTCTAAATGTGACAACTTTCCTGGTAGGGACAGCATGCAGACCATCTGTCAGAATGAACGCTAACTTAGCCTGAAAGACCCTGAACAATATGGGTTTAGGGAACTGGAGTAAATCTATTAGGCATAATCAGGTTGGGGACTCATAGAGTTCAAGGGTGTTGGGTGTGTTAGAGGTGTATCGAGTTGTCTTTCTCCAGCTACCAACATGTAAAATGACTTTCTGAAAAACCACTTTATTTATGGTGGTAGCAACAGTCAATTTTGAAGCCATCCATTTCAAGTTTCTTTTCACACTGGTCTTTGAACTGGGGTGGCCAGAAAGAGAACAGGATAATAGCATCAAGCAATAATTATTGTTGGGCAAAAATTCTTAGGTTGCCCTGTCAGAGAAGTGGAATCTGATCCTGAGAAATTTGCTGTCCTCATGTCTACCTCCCTGAAAATGGTTTACATTATTTATAAATGAACCCCTTGTTTAGCTAAAACTTGTTTAAACAGCACAGTGTAGTTCTAATCTTGTGGCAGAATCATAATCAGTTCTGGAGATGGCAAAAAGTGAAGATTCTTAACAAAACAAATAAGTAATGACAACTGCAAACAAACAGACATACCAGAAAACCTCAAGATAATTTATTGAATAACTTCACTTGGAAACTTATGTGAAGAACTGAAGTCCTTAAAGAATGAATGAAAAATGAATTCTATTATTTTGGAGCATTTAGTGTTATAGGCCAGTCCTGTTATATATCTTAAAACTACCAACACTTCAGATTTAAGTTTGAAAACATATTATAGATTAAATACATGGTGCAGTGAAATTTAAATGTGAAATCATCCCTTCTGGACCACCATCCTTCCTAACTAGAGTGAAAATAGCACATTGTTATGTCCCAATTCATCAAAATTCAGTTTTCAGGTATTTTAGTGATTGAATCTGCCTGGCAAGAGGCCATCCATTTCATACAAAGGTTTCTCAGTAGGGTTGCCTTGTCATACATTTCTGTAAATGGGAGTTTGGAAACTTTAAATGAAAGAGTGTGTAAAGTTTTCTTTGCTGAGTGTTATTAACTGAGGGACTCTGGATTAATTTAGCACCCAGGTCTGTTCTTTCAGCCATAAGCCATGCTGTCAGGGAAACTTAATTACACTTTAAGTGGGATGCAAATGAGTTGTGACACAACATCATTTCACATGAAAGGTTCATTACTTACATTAACTTGCACAATGCTCACTCCTAAGCCTAGGACTCATTACAATATTCCTGGGATTATATTTTTTAAACATAGTTAAATGCAAGTGGGATTTTAACTTTTAATAACTGTTTCTTTCTTAGTATTTAAGACTACAAATGTTCACTTTATTAAATGATTATGAATTGAACTACCAGATACTTGAACATATGAAGGCTTCTGGGGAAAAAAAAAGTGTTCTATGTGTCAGCTCCATAGCAAATTCTCAGTACCAGATTATTCTTTGTTTAAATTGTAAATTTGCAATTAAATTTAAATTTTAAGTTATGTTATGATTTATAAATAATGGGATCATTAAATCAACCTAGTTAACATATCCCTCACCTCAAATACTTAACATTTTATGTCATAAGAACATTTGAAATGTACTCTTAGCAATTATGAAATGTAGAGTACTCATATTAACTACATTCATCAAGTTGCGCAATAGAACTTAAAAAAATTCCATATTTCTCTTGGATAACTGAAATTTTGTACCCTTTGACCATCATCTACCCCTTTTCCCCTCCCTCCAGCCTTTCTAACCACCATTCTGCTTTCTGCTTCTATGATTTTTTTTTTGAGATTCCACATATAACTGAGAATATATAGTATTTGTCTTTCTGTGCCTGGCTTATTTCATTTTCCATAATATCCTTCAATTCCATCCATGTTGTCACAAATGACAGAATTCCATTCTTTTTTAATAATATTCCGTTGTGCATATATACCCTCTTGCCCATTTTAAAATTAGAATTTTTGCTTTCTTAATACTGACTTGTTTTAGTTCTTTCCATATTTTGTATATTAAACCTTTATAGGATATATGGCTTACAAATATTTTCTCCCAATCTGTGGGTTGTCTCTGCACACAGCTAATTGTTTCCTTTGCTACGCAGAAGCTTTCTAATTTGATATATTTCCATTTGTCTACTTTCGCGTTTGTTCCCTGTACTTTTGGGATTAAATCCAAGAAATCATTGCCCAGACCGATGTCGTGTAGTTTTCCCCCACGTTTTCTTCTAGTAGTTTTATAGTTTCTGGTCATATGCTTAAGTACTTAATCTATTTTGAATTGATTTTTGTGTATGGTATGCAACAAGATTTCAATTTTATTATTCTGCATGTGGATATCCAGTTTTACCAGCACCATTTATTGAAGGAACTATCGTTTTCCCATTGTATATTCTTGACACATTTGTTGACAAGCAGTTGATTGTACATGTGTGAGTTCATTTTGGAGCTCACTATTCCGTTTCAGTGGTCAATGTGTCTATTTTTTGGTCAGTACAATGCTGTTTTAATTACTGTAGCTTTGTAGTATACTTGAAAACAGGTGGTATGATACCATCAGGTTTGTTCTTTTTGCTCATGATTGCCTTAGCTCATTCTGGTTTCTTTGTGGTCCCATATAAATTTTAGGGCTTTTTTTTTCTGGTTCTATGAAAAGTGACATTGGAATTTTTATATGGATTGCATTGAGTCTGTAGACTGTTTTGGGTAGTAGGGACATTTTGATAATATCAATTCTTCCAATCCATAAACATGGTTAACATAAAATGCAATGAAATTTATATACTATATTGTGCCAGTCCTATAAGTAACTTTTTATCAATAACTTCCTTATACGGCTTAAAATAGAAAATGTAACAAGGTTTAAAATCAGAAGGCGAAGAAATTTTATGCCAGGGCTTTAGGTTTTTCTGAACATCTGTTGGGTGAGGAAATCTACAAATATAAACATATGTAGCATTTTTATATTGATAGATTAAAAACTTGAGTGATAGAGATAAATGAGTCATGATTATCTGATGAAGTGTTAGGTTAGATACAAAAATACATTTGGTCCAATTTTGAAAAAACAGATAAATGGTTCTGGAATTGTAAAGGAGAGAGAGTTTACTTTAGATTTATAGTTCTATTATCTAATGTGGGGATGAGAGAGTTTTAGGAAAAATTAGTTGTTTTTTCTTAAAACGTAATCAGTTACCAACATAAATCGAGTTTTTGATAGTTGTTTTCAAGTATATAGATGTAAGAAAAACAATAATGTACTTTTATTGAGTACTTATTATGCTTTTGGCAAAGAGTACTTTGTACACTCATTTAATACACAGAAAACCCTATGAAGCAGGTACTCTATTCTGATTTTACAGATGATAAAACTATAATAAGAAAGAGAGGGCTTAAGCAAGTTGCTCAAAGTCACACAATGAGTGTGAAGGACAGGCTTCAAATCTATTTGGTCTGATTCTAAAGTCCATGATTTTAAACGCTATGGTATACTGCCTAAGGTACACAAAGGTTTATATATGCAGTAAATATATGTATATAATTAATATAATATATAAATTATTACATTTTATAGTATAAATTAATTTAAATTCTAATTTTATACCATCAATTAGCTGTCATTTAAATTTAATTATTATTTAAAAATAATATTTATGTTTAACAAATTGGTTCATAAATTAATTCAAGAAATTATGTTTATCAACTATAGAAACCTCTTGTACAACTTGGGCAGTATATCATAGTAGTTAAAATCATGAACTTTAGAACTAGACTGGGTAGGTTTGAATCCTGTGCTCTCACAGTGTGAACCCTATGCGTCCTGACTGACATACACATGAATGTGTATATGAAGTTGATGAACAATATTAGCATATTAGAGATGGGAGACATCTTAGGAGACATCTAGTCTACTACTTTCATTTTGTAGAAATCCAGAGAAGTTTATTCAGCATGTTGTCATATCTTTTATGTAGCATTTAACACTTCTAAATCTTCTCTTTAAGGGTTATATTTAAAATAATGTTACTCTAATTACTTAAAACAATCATTTTGACTTGCATAGAAATTTTTATTTACCTTCAATTTCAGTATTTGTTGACATTCTATAAGTTCTCAAAGTGCTTCATGATATACAAGGATACAAAAAAGAGACTCTTATTTTCTAAACTAAATCAAAATTTAAAATCCCAATGAAGCAATAGCTTAAGATAAATATGAGAAGAACCACAGGAGTTCTATAGAAAAAGATTGAAGATCATATTGAGGGTAATAAAGAGTCCTTTCATAAAGATGATAGACATTTAAAGAGGCCTTGTAGGATGTGTAAGATGTTGAATATTGAACTTGAGGAGTGGTGGATAAGGGCATGTGGACAGATTAAAGCATAAGCACAGGCTCGGAGGCAGAAAAATATTTGACATTTGGATGGCAAATGCACTCTAGTTTGCTTTACCGTGGCACAGGCTAGGCATGGGAATAGTGGGAAAATGACAAAATAACTGAACTGACTTCTTGAATTTTTGTAGATTGTGACACATGGTAGCCCAATAAAAATCAAGAAAATGTAAGATGAGATGAGTAAGATAAACATTTACATCAATTTTTATTTGTATAAATTTAAGTACCTTCATAAATGGAGTTAAATAACAGAGCTTTGAAAGCCACCAGATTTTTTATCTTTGGCGTCTGAAAAAAGAAGTTAACAAAGATCTAAGAAAGAACAAGAGCCATTTTCAATGTGACATGAATATAAAGATTTCTCAATGAATCATACATGGAAGATTAAATTTCATTTTTAATAATCCTAAAACTATCTTCAGCATTGAATTGAACATTAAAGATGATAACCAATATTGACATATTAAAATAACTTAGAGGGTTTAATTTTCTACACTTGATCTTAGCCAAAAGGCTGAGAAGCGATGAGGGTTTCATTTTCCGGATAGGGGATATTAGATAACTCAAGTGGCCTTCAGTTTTTAAATATCTGAAAACACTAGATCAAATATAACAACTATATATTTAAACGCTCCCAAAAGAATTGGAAAATCTCAAGAGAGATAAACAATGAGGAAAAAATTCCTGGAGCAAAAGGTAATGTGGCAACCACCTTGAAAGGTTGGAGTCGGCGTTGGTTCCATCTCTCAGTAACAAGAATTGGAATTTAACACTCCTTGGGGACGGAAAGTGATGTCGTGGATCTACATGAGTCAAGGAGTTGAAAAAGAAACAGAAAATAAAATGAAAAACGATCAGCACGTTGCAACACCAGTGACTAGATCAAGGGTGAACCAGAAAAATATCTATCCCATGGCACAGGGAGCCAACTTACCTTTTTCAGTTTGAACTGGGAGTTGGTGTGGCAGAATTTTTCCTCTGATAATTTGCAAATATAAGTCTGCCTTCACATTAATTTGGGGCTCAGTTTTACTCTATGTAGGTGATTAATACATTGAGAAATTAAAACATCATCCCAGCTATACTACTGCTAGTAACACTGGGTTGAAGCAACCACAAATAACTTTAGAAGCCAGGTTTCATGGAATTTAGAGCTTTTTAAGGGTACGTTGGATGGTTGTTTTTCTTCCTGAAGGAGAGTAGAGATGCAGATTAACTTTAGATTTTGTTAAATCAGTAGGTTATTCATATGGAAACAAAAATGAATCTACAGATTACAACATAAACCAAAACCAATTCCAGGTGTATTAAAGGTCCAAACATGAAAATGAAACTAAATTCTTTTCAGAAGAAAACATAGAAAAAAAGATTTTTGACATCATGCTAGGGATGGATTTCTTAAGCAAGACTCAGCATCAAAAAGATTAATTTAAATTTAAAAGATTATATTCTATATATCATAAGACACTGTAAACACTGTTGGTGAGAGTACAAATTGGTACAATGACTTTGGAGGGCAATTAAAGCCACATATTGTAAACCTAAAGATGTACATAACCTTAAAACCCAAAAATTCCATTCCTACATGTATAATCTAGGGACACTTCCTTATATGCATACAGGACATACATATAAGAATGTTGAAACATTGTGTGAAAAATTGGAAAAAACTTAGATGTATATCCACAGGAGAATTAATACATAAATTTTGTCATATTAACTCATTAAAATAAAAGGAAATTATGAATTAGAGCCAAATTATAATATAGAAAATCTAAAAATATAACCTTGCATATATATATAATATACATACATATACATGGCATAAGTATAGTATGCTACTATTTTGTAAAGAATAGAAACATGAACAACAACACTTATTATATGCACATACATGGTTTATGTAGTAAAATTATAAAAACATGCTTGTAAGTTATAAACACCAAATTTAGGATAATGGCTCTTTTGAGGTAGGGAGAGAGATGAATGGAAATTTTTCTTAAACTAGGTAGTTTATTAAACCTATACTTTTTAATATGGCTGAAATCTTTCATAATATTAATTAAAGCAACTTAATAACAACTTAATGCCATAATTTTATTTTTTATTTATTTATTTATTTATTTATTTATTTATTTATTTATTTATTTATTAGTAGAGACGGGGCTTCACCATGTTGGCCAGACTGATCTTGAACTCCTGACCTCAAGCAGTCCACCTGCTTTGGCCTCCCAAAATGCTAGGATTATAGGTGTGAGCCCACCACTCCTGGCCTGGATTCTCTCTTTTTTTTTTTTAATTATACTTTAAGCTCTAGGGTACATGTGCACAATGTGCAGGTTTGTTACATATGTATACATGTGCCATGTTGGTGTGCTGCACCCATTAACTCATCATTTACATTAGTTATATCTCCTAATGCTATCCCTCCCCACTACCCCTCCCCACAACAGGACCCAGTGTGTGATGATCCCCTTCCTGTGTCCAAGTGATCTCATTGTTCAATTCCCACCTATGAGTGAGAACATGTGGTATTTAGTTTTCTGTTCTTGCGATAGTTTGCTGAGAATGATGGTTTCCAGCTGCATCCATGTCCCTACAAAGGACACAAACTCATCCTTTTTATGGCTGCATAGTATTCCATGGTGTATATGTGCCACATTTTCTTAATCCAGTCTGTCACCGATGGACATTTGGGTTGATTCCAAGTCTTTGCTATTGTGAATAGTGCCGCAATAAACATATGTGTGCATGTGTCTTTATAGCAGCATGACTTATAATCCTTTGGGTATATCCCCAGTAATGGGATGGCTGGGTCAAATGGTATTTCTAGTTCTAGATCCTTGAGGAATCGCAACACTGTTTTTCACGATGGTTGAGCTAGTTTACAGTCCCACCAACAGTGTAAAAGTGTTCCTATTTCTCCACATCCTCTCCAGCACCTGTTGTTTCCTGACTTTTTAATGATTGCCGTTCTAACTGGAATGAGATGGTATCTCATTGTGGTTTTGATTTGCATTTCTCTGATGGCGAGTGATTACGAGCATTTCTTCATGTGTCTGCTGGCTGTATGAATGTCTTCTTTTGAGAACTGTCTGTTCATATCCTTTGCCTACTTTTTGATGGGGTTGTCTGTTTTTTTCTTGTAAATTTGTTTGAGTTCTTTGTAGGTTCTGGATATTAGCCCTTTGTCTGATGAGTAGATTGCAAAAATTTTCTCCCATTCTGTAGGTTGCCTGTCCACTCTGATGGTAGTTTCTTTTGCTGTGCAGAGGCTCTTTAGTTTAATTAGATCCCATTTGTCAATTTTGGCTTTTGTTGCCATTGCTTTTGGTGTTTTAGACATGAAGTCCTTGCCCATGCCTATGTCCTGAATGGTATTACCTAGGTTTTCTTCTAGGTTTTTATGGTATTAGGTCTAACATTTAAGTCTCTAATCCATCTTGAATTAATTTTCGTATAAGGAGTAAGGAAAGGATCCAGTTTCAGCTTTCTACTTATGGCTAGCCAATTTTCCCAGCATCATTTATTAAATAGGGAATCCTTTCCCCACTTCTTGTTTTTGTCAGGTTTGTCAAAGATCAGATGGCTGTAGATGTGTGGTATTATTTCTGAGGGCTCTGTTCTGTTCCATTGGTCTATATCTCTGTTTTGGTACCAGTACCATGCTGTTTTGGTTACTGTAGCCTTGTAGTATAGTTTGAAGTCAGGTAGCATGATGCCTCCAGCTTTGTTCTTTTGACTTAGGATTGTCTTGGCAATGTGGGCTCTTTTTTGGTTCCATATAAACTTTAAAGTAGTTTTTTCCAATTCTGTGAAGAAAATCATTGGTAGCTTGATGGGGTGGCATTGAATCTATAAATTACCTTGGGCAGTATGTCCATTTTCACAATATTGATTCTTTTTATCCATGAGCATGGTATGTTCTTCCATTTGTTTGTGTCCTCTTTTATTTCACTGATCAGTGGTTTGTAGTTCTCCTTGAAGAGGTCCTTTACATCCCTTGTATGTTAGATTCCTAGGTATTTTATTCTCTTTGAAGCTATTGTGAATGGGAGTTCATTCATGATTTGACTCTCTGTTTGTCTGTTACTGGTGTATAAGAATGCTTGTGGGCCGGGCGCGGTGGCTCATGCCTGTAATCCCAGCACTTTGGGAGGTCGAGACGGGCAGATCACGAGGTCAGGAGATCGAGACCATCCTGGCTAACATGGTGAAATCCTGTCTCTACTAAAAATACAAAAAATTAGCCGGGCGTGGCGGTGGGTGCCTGTAGTCCCAGCTACTCAGGAGGCTGAGGCAGGAGAATGGCGTGAACCTGGGAGGGGGAGCTTGCAGTGAGCAGGGATAGTGCAACTGCACTCCAGCCTGGGCAACAGAGCGAGACTCAATCTCAAAAAAAAAAAAAAAAAAAAAAAGACCGCTTGTGATTTTTTGCACATTAATTTTGTATCCTGAGACTTTGCTGAAGTTGCTTATCAGCTTAAGGAGATTTTGGGCTGAGACAATGGGGTTTTCTAAATATACAATCATGCCATCTGCAAACAGGGACAATTTGACTTCTTCTTTTCCTAACTGAATACCCTTGATTTCTTTCTCTTGCCTGATTGCCCTAGCCAGAACTTCCAACACTATGTTGAATAGGAGTGGTGAGAGAGGGCATCCCTGTCTTGTGCCAGTTTTCAAAGGGAATGCTTCCAGTTTTTGCCCATTCAGTATAATATTGGCTGTGGATTTGTCATAAATAGCTCTTATTATTTTGAGATACGTTCCTTCAATACCGAATTTATTGAGAGTTTTTAGCATGAAGGGCTGTTGAATTTTGTCAAAGGCCTTTTCTGCATCTATTGAGATAATCGTGTGGTTTTTGTCTTTGGTTCTGTTTATATCCTGGATTACGTTTATTGATTTGTGTATGTTGAACCAGCCTTGCATCCCAGGGATGAAGCCCACTTGATCATGGTGGATTAGCTTTTTGATGTGCTGCTGAATCCGGTTTGCCAGTATTTTATTGAGGATTTTTGCATCAATGTTCATCAGGGATATTGGTCTAAAATTCTCTTTTTTTGTTGTTTCTCTGCCAGGCTTTGGTTTCAGGATGATGTTGGCCTCATAAAATGAGTTAGGGAGGATTCCCTCTTTTTCTATAGATTGGAATAGTTTCAGAAGGAATGGTACCAGCTCCTCCTTGTACCTCTGGTAGAATTCAGCTGTGAATCCATCTGGTCCTGGACTTTTTTTGGTTGGTAGGCTATTAATTATTGCCTCAATTTCAGAGCCTGCTATTGGTCTATTCAGGGATTCAACTTCTTCCTGATTTAGTCTCGGGAGAGTGTAAGAGTCCAGGAAATTAACATTTCTTCTAGGTTTTCTAGTTTATTTGCATAGAGGTGTTTAGAGTATTCTCTGATGGTAGTTTGTATTTCTGTGGGGTCGGTGGTGATATCCCCTTTATCATATTTTATTGAGTCTATTTGATTCTTCTCTCTTTTCTTCTTTATTAGTCTTGCTAGTGGTCTATCAATTTTGTTGATCTTTTCAAAAAACCAGCTCCTGGATTCATTGATTTTTTGGAGAGTTTTTTGTGTCTCTATCTCCTTCAGTTCTGCTCTGATCTTAGTTATTTCTTGCTTTCTGCTAGCTTTTGAATGTGTTTGCTCTTGCTTCTCTAGTTCTTCTAATTGTGATGTCAGGGTGTCAATTTTTAGATCTTTCCAGCTTTCTCTTGTGGGCATTTAGTGCTATAAATTTCCCTCTACACTCTGCTTTAAATGTGTCCCAGAGATTCTGATATGTTGTGTCTTTGTTCTCATTGGTTTCAAAGAACATCTTTATTTCTGCCTTCATTTTGTTACGTACCCATTAGTCATTCAGGAGTAGATTGTTCGGTTTCCATGTAGTTGAGCGGTTTTGATTGAGTTTCTTAGTCCTGAATTCTAGTTTGATTGCACTGTGTTCTGAGAGACAGTTTGTTGTAATTTCTGTTCTTTTACATTTGCTGAGGAGTGCTTTACTTCCAGTTATGTGGTCAATTTTGGAATAAGTGCGATGTGGTGCTGAGAAGAATGTATATTCTGTTGATTTGGGGTGGAGAGTTCTGCAGATGTCTATTAGGTCCGCTTGGTGCAGTTGAGTTCAATTCCTGGATATCCTTGTTAACTTTCTGTCTCGTTGATCTGTCTAATGTTGACAGTGGGGTGTTGATGTCTCCCATTATTATTGTATGGGAGTCTAAGTCTCTTTGTAAGTCTCTAAGGACTTGCTTTATGAATCTGGGTGCTTCTGTATTGGGTGCATATATATTTAGGATAGTTAGTTCTTCCTGTTGAATTGATCCCTTTACCATTATGTAATGGCCTTCTTTGTCTCTTTTGATCTTTGATGGTTTAAAGTGTGTTTTATCAGAGACTTGGATTGTAACCCCTGGTTTTTTTTTGTTTTCCATTTGCTTGGTAGATCTTCCTCCATCCCTTTATTTTGAGTCTATGTGTGTCTCTGCATGTGAGATGGGTCTCCTGAATACAGCAAACTGATGTGTCTTGACTCTTTATCCAATTTGCCAGTCTGTGTCTTTTAATTGGAGCATTTAGTCCATTTACATTTAAGGTTAATATTGTTATGTGTGAACTTGATCCTGTCATTGTGACATTAACTGGTTATTTTGCTCATTAGTTGATGCAGTTTCTTCCTAGCATCAATGGACTTTACATTTTGGCATGTTTTTGCAATGGCTGATACCGGTTGTTCCTTTCCATGTTTAGTGCTTCCTTCAGGGTCTCTTGTAGGGCAGGCCTGGTGGTGACAAAATCTCTAAGCAGTTGCTTGTCTGTAAAGGATTTTATTTCTCCTTCACTTATGAAACTTAGTTTGGCTGGATATGAAATTGTGGGTTGAAAATTGTTTTCTTTTTTTTTTCAATAAGACAGGCTGTAACACATACACAGTATACTTTTCATGGCCACTGCTAACAATTTTAATAGAGATGTGGAAATAACACCGATAAACAACTTAGAAATAACATCAATGGTTTGAAATCAGTTGTATGTTTGCTATCATGGAGATAAATAACATGGAAGAGTAAATAGATTTCAAATTATTAAACTATATATATATATAGGCAGAATCATTGAGGTATACAGTTTCCTAGATTATATCTGTACATTAAACGCCTATCAGCAACTGTATTGTCAATCTGAAATCAATATATCTTCTAGATGAAGCACAGTTAAATATGTTCGTTATTAATGCATGAATGTATTCATGCATCTCTTTTTGTAACACTGAGCTTCTAAAGAGGAACCTTAATGGAACTTTAGAGAACTACCTTAGGCTTACTTGGTGCTTTAAGAATTTATGTTTGCCTATAAGAGTTTGGATTCCTTGTTCAAATGATCAATAATCCTTAAAATGATGAATTCAGGGTTGCATTACAACCCTTTCTTCAAATAATCCAGTTTATATTCTTCTTTAACCCATTAATTTTTTTTCTAACTTTTTGGACTTGCCGTCACAGTATATCTTCCTTTTATTAAAGTATACATTTATTTTACCAGAAGGTCTTTTACACTTTTCTTAAGGACATTTCAAGTGTTTTATTCTATGGTTACCCATTTTATTTACCTCCATAATCACAGCAAACATACAACTGACTCCAAACCTTCGATGTTATCTCCAATGTCTGATCTTTTGTGTGTACTCACTTAAGGATCCTGTTAAGTTTTTCCATATCACCTCTTATATGGAGCAACTTTCTGATTAATATGCAAAACTTTAATTTTTCCTTCCTTTTACAAATCTACATTTTTAGTAAAATGAAAATTGTTTTCTTTAAGAATGTTGAATATTGGCCCCCACTCTCTTCTGGCTTGTAGAGTTTCTGCCAAGAGATCTGTTGTTAGTGTGATGGGCTTCCCTTTGTGGGTAACCTGACCTTTCTCTCTGGCTGCCCTTAACATTTTTTCCTTCATTTCAACTTTGGTGAATCTGACAATTATGTGTCTTGGAGTTGCTCTTCTCGAGGAGTATCTCTGTGGTGTTCTCTGTATCTCCTGCATTTAAATGTTGGCTTGCCTTACTAAGTTGGGGAAGTTCTCCTGGATGATATCCTGAAGAGTGTTTTCCAACTTGGTTCCATTTTCTCCCTCACTTTCAGGCACACCAATCAGACATAGATTTGGTTTTTTCACATAATCCTATATTTCTTGGAGGCTTTGTTCATTTCGTTTTACTCTTTTTTCTCTACACTTCTTGCTTCATTTCATTCACTTGATCTTCAATCATTGATACTCTTTCTTCCAGTTGATAGAGTCGGTTACTGAAGCTTGTGCATTTGTCACGTATTTCTCGTGTCATGGTTTTTATCTCTATCACTTCGTTTATGGCCTTCTCTGCATTGATTATTCTAGTTATCCATTCTTCCATTCTTTTTTCAAGATTTTTAGTTTCTTTGCGCTGGGTATGTAGTTCCTCCTTTAGCTCTGAGAAGTTTGATCAACCGAAGCCTTCTTCTCTCAATTCGTCAAAGTCATTCTCTGTCCAGCTCTGATCCATTGCTGGCGATGAACTATGTTCCTTTGGAGGGGGAGATGCGCTCTAATTTTTTGAATTTCCAACTTTTCTGCCCTGCTTTTTCCCCATCTTTGTTGTTTTATCTGCCTCTGGTCTTTGATGATGGTGATGTACTGATGGGGTTTTGGTCTGGGTGTCCTTTCTGTTTGTTAGTTTTCCTTCTAACAGTCAGGACCCTCTGCTGCAGGTCTGTTGGAGATTGCTTGAGGTCCACTCCAGACCCTGTTTGCCTGGGTATCAGCAGTGGAGGCTACAGAAGATAGAATATTGCTGAACAGCGAGTGTTGCTGTCTGATTCTTGCTCTGGAAACTTTGTCTCAGGGGTGTACCCCGCCATGTGAGGTGTGAGGTGTCGGTCTGCACCTAGTGGGGGATGTCTTCCAGTTAGGCTACTCAGGGGTCAGGGACGCACTTGAGCAGGCAGTCTGTCCATTCCCAGACCTCAACCTCCGTGCTGGGAGATTCACTCCTCTCTTCAAAGCTGTCAGACAGGGGCATTTACTTCTGCCCCGTAATTTTAACATCAAATAAAATGATCATGCTGTGCTGCACACATACTTTCTCCATTTGGAAAGTTTCTTTTTCTCTGTCACTCATTTTTTTTGTTATATAAACTTTACTTTTGAATAATTTGTTGGACTTTGTTTTCTAATACCAAATTTCAAAATTTTAATACTACAACATTGAGCTTTAAACTTATTTGCATGGCAAGAGTTTGCTGAGAGGCCTCTTTAGGTTCCTGTATATACTTTGGTTACATGGTCCAAATCACAACATGCTCAAATTCTTGTTACTTTTACTTCCTTTAATTTAGCCATGTGACTTAATGGCCACTGAATAACCCAAGTGTTGAGATAAATTTATTTTCTTGAGTCAGTTTGTGCTAGTTATGTTATAGCTCCATGTCCTGGGAACTTCTGACTCAAGATATATAGTTCTATTTGTAATATGTTTTATATTTTTTGATTATAAAACGTGAAGTTACATGTATATGAGTTTGAAAATATAGAGATATTAAAAAACAAAAAGAACCATTCTTCTTAGAGATAACCTGTTATGTATGGACATAATTATATTTTGAACACAAATAGAGGCAGACTGTTCATGGTGATTTGTAACCTAACTTACTTTTTGTGCTTAACACTAAACTGAACATTTTTTCTTTTATCTTAATATTATCCTTCCAAGCTGCTATTACTTTTTGCTTTGTAACTTGCCTCACTGCTTCCTCCTCTTGCCACTTGCTGTCCGTTCTCAACACATCAGTCAGATCATTTCACTCCTCTGTCTAAAACCCTCCAGTGGCATTGCACCTCATTCAGATAAAAGAATGCTCATGATATTCTTTTAGACCATACTCTCCAAAATTGACTTGTTGAATCCAATGGAAAGCAAAATTCTCAGACTTTAGAGTCATATTGTCAAAATACACTCCAGAATTTTTTTCCACCTAACGTGTCCATTAACAGTATATGAGTACTCATTTCCAGAACCTCCTCTAACTGTTACTATAAAACACTGAAAAATACCCAATTGATATGCAATTTTTCATACTTATTTACAGTTCACTGATGTTACATACAGTTGACTATGTTTCCCCTTACTTTGCTCATGTTAATATTAGGATGTTTATAATCTTCTACTGATTTTGAAGATACTATCTTTTTCTACACATTCAGCATAGATATTTTGCCTTTTAATTTTGTTTTTAATTTTTCAGACAATGATATCAATCCTTTTCTTTGTAATTTCTGCCTTGATATTAGCTTAAAATGATACTATTGAAAACAAGATTATATTTATATTTGTTCTTACTGGGTTTTTCTTCATTTACATGTAGTTTTATTCATTTGTTTTTACATTCAACACTGTAATTCATCTGAAATACACTTGATTATTAACAAATTTTTGTAATATTCTTTATGTATGTGATTTTAAAGTCTATGTAAATCAAAAGATGAAGAGTAAAAACAAATAGATAAAAGTTATAAAATGGGCATAAATAAAATCTTAGAATATTTTAAACAGTTAAAATTGTGATTAGTATTTCATAGTATTTGTGGTATTTCAAAAATAAAAACAAACATTTTAGGAGTTAGAAGCATTTTTAGAGTTAATGTCTTTATCTTTTCACTTCATTTTTTGATGACGATCAAGCCCTAAATGCACACAAATTAATTTACCCAAACACACTTAGCTAGATAGTTAGAATCCAATTCTTTTGTACCTTAATCTAAGATTTATATATCAATGCCTAAGACTTCCTTCTTGCTAGATTATAAATTTTCAAATAAAAGCAACCTGAAACTATACTGATTGTTATCTTAATAATGCATTCTTCCTTTAAAATTTTTCCCCATTTCACACATATGTAGTTCTAAATTTTAGTACATAGCAAAATTACAAAGGGCAAATGAAAATGGAAAATGCACTAGAGTGGCAGTCTTTAGTCTTTCAGAATTTTAATTTTGTATATCTACAGAGCACAGATAACCACGGCTCATTAACCATGAAATTTGGGCAATTTGTCAAAAAGATATCAATGTTGCAAAGCACCATTTGACTCAGCATTCTAATAATCCCCCCAACTCCCTACCTGAAAACTAAATAATAATCTGCCACTCTAGCAGTGACCTGAAGTGAAGTATGGGTCTTTCTCTCCATTGGAGAAAGACCTAATTGAAGAACATTAGGAGGAAAGGTCCTTAAATGTTTTGTTCTCATTTCAGAACCTCAGCAAAGCCGCTTGTCTGATGGTTTTCTGATCCATTACCACAAGACTGATAATCTCACCTCCCTTGAGGGAAAAGAAAACATACACCAGAATTACAGGCCTGAAAAATGACACAATATATAACCATTACAGTCCCACTGTCAGCCTTTAATCTGCTCCCTGCATCCTTCAATTTTTGGGAATCTTATTTTAAAATATTTTTCTTTTAGCAAAAATATCTGGCTCCCCACATGATGGTTTTTCTTAAATCAAGCTTTCAGAAAGCAGATTTTTAGGGAAATGTTTGTAGGAACAAATTTCCAAAACCTTTGGTTAATTTTCAGCTAGGATACTAACAAAATCTGCCTAAATAAAAGTTGTTCTGGACTGCAACACTGGCAACCCTCAATTTGTGATGTAGCATTAACAAGGTGAATATCTCTAGAGGTGAGAATGTTGATTTTTGAAAAAATGACCACTCAAATACTCACAGCCCCATGCATGTACGAAGATGAAAAATCAGTGCAATTGGAGAAAAAAACAATGGTTTAAAACACTTTGGAAGAAAAGAAAGTATCCCAATAAATCACCTGTCATTGTGGATAATAGAATACTGCATCATCTTCTATCAGCTAGAATAAAGGTTAAAACACTGTGCTTGCTCTCTAAACTCTATGATCTTGCTGGCATATTCAATAGTGGATTCTATCATTACTGCCCTTTTGGTAATGGAAACACTTCTCTCTCCTGTAATTGTTTATAATTCCTGAAAACCCTCAGGGAATGTCATCTGCTTTAATAAGTAATAAATTCTCTGCTGAAGGTGTTGAGAGATATCAATAATAAAATAATGAAGAAAATTTCTTTTCCCAACAAGCACAAAATACTGATAGAATGCTTCAAAAATTATTTAAAGAATTTTGCATTGAGGAAAAAGGAGTTTCAAAAAACAAAGGTTATCTCGCTCTGAAAAATGATAGATTTAAAATGCAAGGGTAGAGCATTGAAAACTCAATTTGAAAACCTTGAGATGTTCCATCTAGACCATGATCAGGAGCCATTTATCACTCAGTCCAAACATTAGTTCTTCTGAAGTTCATCTCCTGACTCTAATCAACTCTTCTCAGATTCTTTTCCATCACTCATCCTCTTTTCAAAAATTTTCGAAGTTGTCATTTCAGTCAAGATTTTACATGCACATTAATTTAAGGAGTTGAAATATTCTGCCAGGTTTACTACAAAGTATCAATTTCCAGCCATGCTTCCCACCATTCTTCCTACCCAAGAGGTAGCTCCTTTCACCTCTTAGCCAATTATTTTGCTATTTATTTGATGTGCTGACATAAAAATGCTTACATCACTGCATTCAGTGGTTCTGTTTTAGGCATCATCTCTTAACATCCCACTAAATGGGACAAAGCTGTTTAGCCTCTTTTCTTTCCCTCCTTCATATGTACATTTATTATGTATAACTTGCCAGCCTCTCAATATGGTTATATTACAAGTTGGTTAGATAAATATTCAGTGGTTACCCGATTGTAACCATATAAATAATGTTTAAGGAAGCATGTTAGTAAACTATGTTTACATTATTTTTCCCATACAAGTTTTCATTTTCCTGGAAATAAATAATTGTCTCATTTATTCATTTTTTTGCTCTTCTTTGTGCCTTCTATTAACTAAACCTCAAACTCTCAGCAATTGCCTAAATCGCCTCTTTAGATGTCCAGATGTTTCTGATAGTCTATCAAATTAATATTTTTGGAGGCATCTCTCCTAGGGCTTGCTCTAGTTTGGGCTGTTTTCCCTCTACATCCGGGGTGTAACTGGGGCTTTTATTGACCATCCTGCTGGGAACTCTGTCACCTCTTCTTTGTTAGATCTCCTGTTTTTTCTATTGCAGGTCTTCCTCATTGTTGATTTGCTCTCGCATTCTATGGAATACCATACCCAAGTAGTTTTCATAGAAAGCAAATAATTTGTGACCTCACATGTCTAAAAACGTGCTTTATTCTACCCTGACACTTATAATCTCAATTAAGCCCTTTAAATTGTACTGAGGTATAACATATATATAGGTTGCACAAGGCTTAAATGTAGTTCCCATGAATTTTTTCACATATGTATATGCTTGTACACCCCACCCAAATTAAGATATAGAACATTTCCATCAGCTAAAAAGGATGCTTAGTGTCCATGCCTTTTAATATGTTATTACTATTCTGATGAGTGTAACATAGATTAATTTTGCCTTCTTGAACCTCATATAAGTAGAATCATACTGTTTATGCCTTTTTGTATTTATATTTTTTCATTCAATATTTTTTATTTACTCCTGTTGTTTTCATCCCATATTTTTTGATGCTTTTGGACATAGGTTTTCTTCCTTTATTTTCTGGAAACAGGGTTTCACTCTGTTGCGGGGGTGTAATCATAGGTGACTGAAGTCTTGCAGTCCTAGGCTTAGGTGATCCTCCTGCCTCAGCTTCTGAAGTAACTAGGACTTAACAGGCTTGCACCACCACACCTGGCTAATTATTTTTTTGGTAGAGATGGGGTCTTGCAGTGTTGACCACGCTAGTCTCAAACTCCCGGCATCGAGTGATCCTCCTGCCTCAGCTTCTCAAAGCACTGGAATTTGAGCCATCACACTTGGTCTGGAAATGGTATTTAAAAAATTTTATTTCTCAATTGTTTTGTTGGTAGTATATAAAATACAACATAGTTTTGTATGTCCAATTTGTGTCCAATGACCTTGCTCAATATGCTTATTAAGTAGTTTATAGAATTTTTTGGATTTTCTACATGCATAGAAATATCATCTCCAAATAATGACTATTTAACTCTTTCTATTTAAATATTTATATCTTCTATATATGTTTTCCTCATTTTACTAGAAGTGGTGATAATGACCATTCTCCTTATTTGTCTCACTTTGCTTGTCTTAGTGGGAAAGTGTACAATATTTCACCATTAAGTTTAGTATTCTCTGTAAGTTTTTCTTTGATGCCCTTCAACAGACTAAGAAAGTTCTTTTGTATTACTGACTTGCTTTGTTTTTTTAAATCATGAATTGATATTAAATTTTCTCAATTGCTTTTTCTTGGTCTACTGATATGTTGTTTTTTCCCTTTATTCTGTTGATGTGGTAATATATATTGTAATATATATTGATTGTATTTCAAATGTTAAACTAACCTTGCCTTCTGGGAATAAACTGTACCCGGTGTTGATGTCTTATGCTTTTAATATATTGCTGGATTTTTTTTGCTAATTATTTCATTTAGTATTTTTTAATCTAAGAGAGATGTTGACCTAGATTTTTATTCTTATTTATGTTTATTCAAGATGGAGTCTTGTTCTGTCACCCAGGCTGGAATGTAGTGGCCTGATCTCAGTTCAAGCAGTTCTCCTGCCTCAGCCTCCTGAGTAGCTGGAATTACAGGCATCCGCCACCATGCCCGGCTACTTTTTGCATTTTTGGTAGAGATGGGGTTTCACCTTGTTGTCCAGGCTGGTCTTGAACTCCTGATCTCAGGTGATCCACCCACCTTGGCCTCCCAAAGTACTGGAATTACAGGCATGAGCCACCACACCCAGCCAGATTTTTATATTTTATAGTGTCTTTGTCAGGTTTTGATATCAGGATTGCACTAATTAGGTGCTTGAATAGTAGATTAGTTGGTTAGGGAACACTAAGTTGAAAATAATTTCCTTAAACTGTTTGAAGTATTGATTCACTGTCTTCTAATGTCCAGTGCTCTTGAGAAGAGGGAAGTCATGATTTATCCTGTAGCCTATAGGATCTTCATACATCTCTAATATTCTAAAAGTTCACTGTACTGTGCTTGTTGTGGCTCTGTTTTCATTCCTGTGCTGGGTAGTGGGATGTCTTTTTTATCTCCAAAGTAAGATCTTTCAGTTGTGGAAAATTTCCATGAATTATTTCATCAGTGGTGTAGCAGGCTGAATAGTGCCCCATCTCTCCCTGCCATAGATGCCCATGTCCCACGTCTTGGAACCTGGGAATGCTGCCTTCTATGGCAAAAAAGACTGTGCAGATGTGGTGGAGTTAAGCGTCTTGAGATAGGAAGTTTATCCTGGGTTATCTGAGTGGGCCTGATAATTCTTGTAAGCAGACAACAGAGGAGTCAGAATCAGTGAAGGTGATGTATACCAGAAGCATAGGTTGAAGTAATGCACTTTGAGGATAAAGGCACGGAACCATGAGCCAAGAAATACAAGCAGTTTCTATAAGCTGAGAAAGTCAAGGAAATGGATTCTCCCCTAGGGCCTCCAGGAGGAACGGGCCCTGCAAATACCTTGACTTCAGCCTAGTGAAGCTGATTTTGGATTTCTTGCCTCTTGACTGTAAAAGAATAAATTTGTGTTGTTTTAAGCCACCACGTTTGTGGGAATTTGTTTAGCAGCCATAGGAAACTAATACAAGTGGTTTTTTCCTCTGTCTCTTTCCTGTTTTCTCTTTGTGGAACTCCTATTTTATTATAATTTATAGACCAGACCTTTGATTTTCTTATTTATATCTATTCTCTTTGTCTTTTTTTCCCCAGTTCTCTAGAATATTTCCTAAGTTTCTCCCCAAACTTATCTTTTTGGATTTTTAATTTCTGCTCTCAAATTTATAATTTTTAGAAATGCATCCCTATTTTTGTTCTTGAAATGTTCCCTTTAAAAAATGATATCCTGTTCTTACTCATGGTTGCAGTATGCTGTTTTATTTTCTAAGAATATTAAGAGTAATTTTCCTGGGAATTTTATTCTGCCTGCAAAATCTGTCTCCTCCAAGTTTTAGCTGTCTGCCTTGGTTTTTGTATTTCATAGCAAAAGCTCTCTTTTGTGGCCTGGTAATACTTGGTTTGACTGTTCAAACTGAAGGGTTGGCAACTAATGATTTAAATGGAGGCACTGAGCATGTGGGTGGAGCTTTCCTCCAGCTCCGAAGTATATAGCACTGCCAGTTCTTACTGAGGCGTCTGGGGGATTCGGTTATATAAATTGACTTGGATCTTGGACATTCTGCATACTGGATTAAGATTTCATTGTGGTATTTCCCCCCAGGCTTGCTAAGTTATTTATCATTTGTCCAAATGTTTAATCCCTTTCAAAGTTTTGTACTCTTTTCTTCTTTCCTTGTCTTGCTCCTGTTCTGCTTGTTCTTACGAGTTATCCTTTTAAATACAATTCCTGTATTTTTTATTTTAATGTGGTTTATAGATGGACTGAAAATAGACAAATGTGTTCAACCTTCTGTTTTTGACCAGCAGTACTATGGCTTTGATTCTTCAGCCGAATCCTTACAACTGGGGCTCTTGAGGTACTGTCCTCATTTTTTCTTTCCCTTTTCATTCTACATACTCTTGCTTCTCGATGTTATCCATTCCTGTGACTTCAACTATCATTTGTAGGTCAATGACTTTCAACTTTCTATTTTCACTTCCTACTACTGTCCTGAATTTTCAGAGCTTTACTTTTAGTTGGAGGCTCTCAATCAGCAGTTGAATCTCCTGCTGTGCCCTCAAACTAAATGTGTCCAACAGATCTCATTATTTCTTTACAACCTTATTGTAACTTCCCTGCACACAAGCTTGCTGATCTTTTCGTGTTTCTTCTTTTATTGACATCACTAACCATCTAAGATTTAAAATTGGGAATCATTTTAAACTCCCTCTTCTTTACCTCCAACATCCAGTTAGTTACCAGGCTCTGGCAAATTTACTTTCTATATGTCTTTCACTATATCTCATTCATCCCTCACCCATTATTTGTACTCCTACCTTAGTTCAAGCTTTCAACACCTATTATTATATAGAGTATTTCAGTAACCTAACTTGATACCTTTCTCTGATCTCTCTAACACTCCAATCTATTGATATAAATTGATCATTCAACACACATTTACTGAGTATCTAATCTGTACCAGATGTGGTTTGCACTAGAGATATCACAGGAGAAAAGACATGGTTACCCCTTTTGTTAAGGGAGAAAATAATTCACTGGTAAATTATCACATTAATGAGAAATTATAAAACAGTCTGCTATGTGTTATGGTAGGGGAAGTACAGAGTTCTAGATAGCTATATATGAGAGTAATTCAATCTACACTTGGGGACACACGGAAGTACTTCCTAGGAGAAGGTCATGTATATAGAGACCAAAACAATTAGACAGTACGTTCAATACAGAGGATGCAGCCACTGCCAAAGACCCTGATGTGGCAGGTACAATTGATGGACTAAAAGAAGTTTAATATGGCTGCAGTGGAGAGTGGAAAAAAAGAAAATGGGAATAAAGCCGGAGAGGTAATCAGCATTCAGACCATTCAGCATCTAAACTAATTTAAGGAGATTGGGAATTTCTTCTAAGAAAAGCAGGAGACTAACGTGAAACTTCAGAATTTACTTTGCATTTTAGAAAAATCTATACTTCTGTGAAGAATGGATTGAAATAGATCAAGCTGGAAGAGGGAGACCAATTGTAGTAATCCAGTTGGGAGATAGTCATGGTACAGAATAGGAATGGGCAGTAGAAAAAGAGGAAAGTAGTTAGCTTTGCAGGATATTAGGAGGTAGCCTTAGAAGATTAAAGGAGCAGGAGAAATTAAGAAACATGGAAATAGCAGGTTTGAAGTAATGGTTCAATGAGTTAAATTTTCATCATGTTGAGTTTGAAGTACTGTAAGACATCCAAGTGAAAATGATAAACAGAAATCTAATGATATATTATCAGGCATAAGCCTACCCCATGGTTCCCTCTTGTATCCGACATAAAACCAAACCCCTGTGCATGGTATACACAATACTTCCTATTCTGACACCATCTGTCTGGTTTTATCTCTTAATAACAACTCCAGACCTCTTCAGCTACATATTCACACCCTTCATGCCTTCTTGTCTTTAAAAATATTATTGCACTTTCTGGGCGTGGTGGCTCATGCCTGTAATCCCAGCACTTTGGGGGCCCGAGGTGGGTAGATCACGAGGTCAGGAGTTCGAGACCAGCCTGACCAACATGGTGAAACCCCGTCTCTACTGCGAATACAAAAATTAGCCAGGCATGGTGGTGTGTGCCTGTAATCCCAGCTACTCAGGAGGCTGAGGCAGGAGAATCGCTTGAACCCGGGAGGTGGAAGTTGCAGTGAGCTGAGATTGTGCCATTGCACTCCAGGCTGAGTGACAGAGTGAGACTCCGACTAAAAATAAATAAATAAATGAATGAAATTGTTGTATTTGTCCCATACCACGTCAATGCTTTTGTGAAACTTAGTTTTGTCATTTTCCACAACACAAATTCCTCACATCAAGCATTCATGAGGATGGTGGGGTTCACTGAAGATTGTGTGGGTTTGTGGGAGAGATCCTATGACAGAGTGCACACGCTTCTACCATCTTACCCATTCTCCTCTCCTCTTTCATTTGCTAGATCCACACTGTCCAATACTCTAGGCACTAGTCACCAGCGGTCTCTGGTGACTCTTGAGCAGTTGAAGTATAGCTAGCATGAGATCAGACGTGCAGCAAGTATCAAATACACAACAGAGTTTGAAGACAGTTGGAAAAAGAACATAAAATGTCTTAATAATTTTTCAAATATTGATTGTTAAAATGACAATGTTTTAGATATATTGGTTTCAATAAAATATATTATTAAAATTAATTTCATCAGTTTTGTTCTTTTTAAATGTGACTCAGATTTTGAAATTACATATGTGATTCACATTATATTTCTACTGGGCAGTGTTGTCCTAGATCTCTCTCCTGAATTGTCAAATTGTCCTACTTCTATGATGCAAAGAAATTTAACTCTTGAGCCTCTATTTCAACTTGCCTACACAATCCTATCAAGGACTTTCATTTTAAAGGCTCTCCTTATGAAGCAGTTGTAATTATATATCTCAAAACAAAATTCAAAATGCAAAACATTCATATTTTTACTTTGGTACTCACTTCATTGTAGTGTGTTTCTTGGTAAAATTGCTCTTTCCCTCACGAGGATATGAAGAAAGCGCATGTCATATTTATCTTTCTATACCCAATCCAGTGGCAAGAACATAGTAGGTCCTCAAAAATGTTTGTTAAGTGATAGGAATGGGTTCCTTATTAGCTGAAAATAAAATGTCTGAATTTGCAAATTACATTCATGGCCGTTGGTTTGGTGTAAATTAAGAATAGTGGTAAACACAGTGTGGTATACATATATCCCTTCATTTTTCCTTGACCTTGCAGATTGATCCCATAGTGATCACTTTAAGCTCTTTATTGAATCTTTGTCACAAAGTCTGTGCTAATATTATTCTCTTCTAGACATATGAATAGAAGCAGAGAAGGAATTTAAATCAATAAAGCTAACAAATAAATAAACTGGAGAAGTGGAACTTGTCACTTAAGAACGTGAGGTGAAGGGCATATTGGCAGTTTCTGATAACTAAGTAGATTGAGTATTGCATAGCAGAAGTCATTTTGAAATGAACACTTACTGAGATCTGTTTACATAAAGTTGTTATAGCAAGTATGTATTATAAATACAACTACAGCATTGTCCTTGGACCTATTAGGCCAGGGTTTTAGAGCATACTACAATTACGGACTGCAAATATAATTCCCTTAATGCGTATTTTAAAGTTTGAAACGCACTTGCTGACTTCACACAACAGTAGCCCCCTAATGACAGGAACTTTGCCTGTACTTCAGAAGAAAATTTCAAGAGAAACCAAGCATAAAGTAGAATGGGTGAAAAATGATAATTCAAATTGAGCCAGATTTCCCCAGTGGTTTAGGTACACCTGGTTTTACATTTAAAACTTTTGAAAGTTGCATTAACTTTTTAAGACCGCACATTTAGTAATCTTAAGAGGTGCCTCATGATTCCTATTCATGGAAGACTCCAGGTTCTAAGAGAATATATATGAAAGAAGAGTGAGGCAAATATTAGCTTACATTTTTGACAATTAATATATTAATGCCATCCTGAAACCATCCGATGTTTCAGATTGGGTGTGTATTTCTTTCTCCCAGAATAAAGGTTGCATATTTAGTGCTCAGTAGCTGTGCTGCAGGTAAATGGATGATATGATGTGCCTGGGACTTGGTGTAGTTCATAGCACAGAAAACTGAAGGAGAACCTGACTTGGTTTACAATAAACGCTGCAATGTTCACCTTCCCCTGTCTTGGTCTCTAAGAGGAAAGGAGCAATCTGATACCATGGCATTCCTTCTCACTCCCATCAGTGTTTAGGTTTTGTTTTGCCCAATTTAAGTGTGCTGAATAAATGAATGAAAAATTAAAAACCCGATAGCTTACAATGTGTCTGTTTTCATAAATGCCCTAGCAGAAAGTGCTTTGGGTTTTATCAAAACCAGTAAGTTTACCAGAAATAGAAGTAAAAATGTATAATATAATCTCCTTTTTGCTGGTCCCAGAATATCAAAAAGCCAACCAAAGAATGATCTTTCTAGCAGTTTAGAAAAGTTTTAGTATAGACAGAGACCCATGGAGAATTTATTGCAATATTACATTTTAGTGTAACAGTAAATTAAATTTGAGAAAGCAAAGTTTACCATAATAAAATTTTGTCAAATGAAAATCAGCAATCCTTCTCATCACTTAGAAATGTCTTTATTGAAGAGATAAATTGTACCGCAGCACAATGGCTTTTTTTGTTAACTTAGAGGATTGGTAAAAATCATTATCTTTATTTGTCATTCATTCCTGGAGATTGCAAATTTAAACAGATTCAAACTAAAACTGATTTATGCAGAGGAAATCCTTATTGATATCATGGGGGGAATGTTCTTGTCATACCTATCCACCTTATCTACTGATTTGTTTTCTTTTTAGCTAGAAAAAAAAACACACAAAAAAACAAAACAAACAAACAAACAAACCTAAGCAACTAATTTATTGCCTAGCAACTGATAATCTTTCATGTTTCTTTGCTAAACCTTTTGTTTTCTTTTTAGCTAGAAAAAAAAACACACAAAAAAACAAAACAAACAAACAAACAAACCTAAGCAACTAATTTATTGCCTAGCAACTGATAATCTTTCATGTTTCTTTGCTAATTTCGCCAGCACATTTCCAGGCTGCCTTTTGACTAGATAGTCTATATAGTAATAGTAATATGATAATGAATATCCAAGTTTCAAATTGCAGTATGACTTTAAAAAATCCCAGATTGCATGTATTTGACTGACAAAGAGTGAAAGAGAATGCATGAGAAAGACAGAAAGAAAAAAGTAAGAAAAATAGTTAGCGGGCAGAATAAATGATAAGCCGACTTTGTATAACAATGGCCACCAGAAAAATATCTCAAAAATATGGAAATTGGCTAGTGCAGCAAACCTGACTATCATCTATCACACAATGAGAAAGTAGAGTAGGAGGGAACAGCAATTTTCATTCTAATGCTTTTCTAACTCAAAAGCCATTTCCATTAAGAAAAGTTTTTAGTTATTCATAATATTCATTCTCCCTGAAATTAACAAACTTTTTAATCCCTAAACTTTTTAATTTTCTCTGTTCTAGCTGATCACTTTCGTGGTTGTGATCCAGCAAAAGCCTGGAGTAAACATTTCTTGCAGAGTATTTATCTACAGGCATACCACAGTGGGAAACAGAGCAAGCTGGTAGACTAAGCAGAACCGTAGGAGCTAAAAGCCTTACTGGTTTTCCAGAGCAATTCACATCATCTTCTCCACTCCTTGAAACAATACTTACCTATAGCACTGTACTCAATTAAGCTGAATGGCTGTAGTTTAGGATTATTTCTCCTTCATAGATCCTAACTGAATCTTTTATATTTAAAGAATATGATTCAGTCATACTGTACAGCCCTCATGTTTTCAGCATTGCTGAAGTGCAATATTGCACAGTGATTAATATTCATAGAAGTCCTCAGATTTAGGATTAGAAATGGAAAATCAGATCAAGAAACTCTAACTTCTCAAGGTGGGTGATAAGGATAAGCAGAATTACGATTTCAGTTTCCATGGGTAGGAAGTAGAGATCCGAAGACCAAATCTCCATGAAGTTCAAAGCAGCTGCGCCGGAAGCAATCAACAGAAAAATAATTAAGATAGTGGTTTGAAAAGGATCACATTTTAGAAACACAGGTAGGAATTTAAACTGCTAAATCCATGCTGATGGACTTTTATGGACAGGATGAGAATTCAGTGTGAGGTAACAAATTTTGGCTAAGCATTAAGGTAAATGATCATAAAAGCTAACTTGCATATAACTGAAACATCTAGTAAAAATCTGCAATTTAATTTTTATGTCAACTCAGATAATTTTCATAGAAGGCAGTTGCAGGGGTTTTTTATTTTTAGTTTTTGGCTTCTGGGATTTTTTTAGTTCTTTTCTCTGGCTTTGAATAGAAAAGAGAAAAGACTTGATAAATCTTCAAAGGAAAACCACAGAGCAGGGATGACTTCAGCAAGGAACTTCCAATTAATTTATTTATTTGTATAAATTTGAAAAGTATGAACAAAGTTCCGTTACATGGATATATTGGGGTGTGGTGAAGTGTAGGCTTTTAGTGTAACCATTGCCTGAATAGTGTACATTGTATCCACTAAGTATAATAATTTTTCATCCCTTACCATCTTCCGCACTTCCTAGTCTCCACTGTCTGTTATTCCATACTCTATGTCTGTGTTTACTTTCTTTAGCTCCCACTTATGAGAACATGCAATATTTGACTCACTGTTTCCCAATTGTTTCACTTAGGATAATGGCCTCCAGTTCCATCCACATTACTGCAAAAGACAGGATTTCATTCTTTTTTTTATGTCTGAATAATATTCCATCATATATATGCCATGTTCTCTTTATTCAATCAACCATTGATGGACAGTCTTGTTGATTCCATATCTTTACTATTGTGAATAGTGCTGCAGTAAACATATGAATGCAGGTATCTTTTTGATGTAATCATTTCTTTTCCTTTGGGTAGATACCTAGTAGTGGGATTGCTGAGTCGAATGGTAGTAGTTCTATTGAGAACTTTAATCTCCAACCTCAAGAAGCCTGATGTGCCCACTTTCCAGAATATAATAGATTCAAAGAAAAGTCTCTAAAGAGGAAGGCAGTCTTTGCGTCAGTTGTTTTCTCTTAATCAGACTCAGTGGAATTAAGGAAGGTATCAGGAGGTAAGAAATCCAGATGATTGTCCAATATCAGTGTGCTAAGATCAGTAATATGGGAGACAAAGGAGGCATAATCTGCCATGTAGTTCTGGAGAGAGGAAGAGAGAGCTTGGCCAAAGTTAGAAATACATTCTGGAGGTCAGTTACCTGAACTGAAATAAATTAGTCAGATATTATGGCCTCATCTGTATCTATTAATAATAGGCAATACTGCTACATAAAATAGCAACCTCATTTCCCCCTGCTCCAACCTTGTACTCACTATCTCTTCATTCTGTTTTATTATTTCCTTACTTGACTAATCTCTGTTGAGTACCCTCTACACTTACTTGTTTATTTGACTTTTTCAGCACACTAGGATGTAAGTGAAACAAGGGCCAGGGCTTTGTTTTATATGTATCTCCTGCACATGGTAGAAAAATATTTGTTGAGTAAGTGAATCATTTATGTTTAGCTTATTGAGAATGTTTAGAACATGGCTCCAATGTATATTTTGGATAATCAATGTATTTTCTTAATAGTTATTCTGCACAAACTGCTATCAGAATTCTTAGCTGCAGTTTAAGTGATGCCTGAAGATAATATTCAAGTCTGAAAATCTGAGGTTATTTTAGTAGAGAATGTCCAAGTGAAATTACAAAAGGTCGGGAGCATGGGATGTTACATAGCTTTAAACAATTATAGGCACAGAAAATAACAAATGCTATTTCTAAACAAATAGCTCCAATCATAAATTATATTGTGTGGTGTTTTACTTTTGGGCAGAGCCCATGGATTCTGGAGACTAAGGACATACACCTGAGAAATGAAGTTAATTTATCTGCTCTGACCCTATTTCTAGCAAAAGGAATCACAGTGATGGTTTGGTTACTTCATTCAATTTGTTTTGGTATGTGAAATGAGTGCTTAGGAAATCTATTATAAAAGAAAGAAGTATAGCCATTTTTAGTTCTCTTTATCATAATAAATCAGGGCTAAGATTGTAATAAGAGTGTAAGATGAAACACAAATAGCAATTTCTTTTTTAACAGAAGTTATTCTCTAGGAAGTTAATTGTAAGTGAGTTCTGTCAAATTTAATAAAAGCAGCTCTTCTTGATCAAACCATTCTGAGGTATAATTCAGAAGATGATTATAGTATATAATTAAACTTGCCAATTAAAATGTGTGATCACTGTAAAGTAATATAGTTTTTCCATGGGATGAAAAAGTAGAATATACAGCAATGTCTCTGGAAATTCTCCCAGTAACAAATTGTAGATGGGTAGGAGGCAAGCTATAGCCCCAGGTCAAATCATTTATTCTATTTTATAGACAGGTGAGTGAATCACTGATGTGTTAAACTGCAAGTCATTACTGAAGTCATAAATAAAATTCAACTGCTTTGATTTTCCAAGAAACTTCATAAATATTTCAAAACATTGGTTTAATCTCTTTACTCCATCTGACCCTCGCTCTAGCCATAGGGGGGTTGTTGGGATGGGTTAGTTACTAAGAGACACAGAAGCAGAATGGAACCAGAAAGGGAGTAAAATATTTCTGAGAAGAAGATTCCTAGGCTATGTTAGACAAACTGTGATAAGAGGAGAAAATGTAGAGATACAAGTGAGAGGCAAAGCAAGAGGTCAGGTCTTGGAGAATTTGTTAATTAGGGAAGAAGTGGTGCAAAGGAGGAGGGAAGTGATTGAGTCCAGGAGGTTATTTATAAATGGGGCAGGAACTCTTACAGCTTACTCTTAGTAGGTGCTGATTTTATGGTGCATGAGTAGGTGATAAATTAAATGTGGCTATAAATTCTAGATATTGGAGTCTGAGCCAGATGCTTTGAATGAATGAGACTTTTTGGGAGCTTGAGAGGGGTGAGCACATTTTGCACGTGCAAGGACTGTACAAGAGGGTGGCTAGGGGGGTAGACTGTGAAACAGATTCTTTGCAGTACCCTCATTCCACAGGTGGAGTACATTTCTTCAGCCCTTGAATCTGGACTGGCCTGTGTCTGTCTTTGACTGACATATGCAGTAGAAGTAATGCTGTGTGAATGTTGAAGTCTGGAAATAAGAGATCATGCAGCTTCTACCTTCACACACTTTGAATGCTGCCCTGCATTTGCCATGTAAGGAAGCCTGTCTAACTCATTACAAAATGAGAGGACAAGTGAAGGAGAACCAAGGCATTCTAGCTCACAGCCAGTACCAACTGTCAGACATCCAGGTGAGGCCTCACTTTCATCCCAGCTGATCCTGCAGCTAAATGCAGCTGAGTGGATAATCCCAGGCAAATCCAGCAGCAAATCTGCCCAGCCAGCCCACAGAATCCCAAGAAATTAAAAAAAAAAATTGCTATTTTAAACCATAGAGCAATAGTTCACTGAAACAAATGAATCATATTGAATTTGTTAATTCTTTTATTTATTTGCCCATCCATCCACCCCACATTTGTTGAATGTCTTCAATATGTGAGATGCTGATGGCACAAAGAGGATCCAGATAGACATATTATGTCTTTTCATTTCTGCTTGTGTTGCACTTTTGAAGGTAATTAGAGCTCTGCAGATAGTAAGTGAGAAAGAATGCATCTGAAAATTTCTGTGAAGAGCTGAGACTAGGACTTGAATGGTGAGAAGATGGAAAAATTGCTGTTTCTAAGTTGCTGTTTTCTATATTCCCCAGGGACTAAAGTTTCTCCTTGGGGAAGACTAGTTATTTGTTCAGGAGATAAAACTAAAAGAAAAAAAAATCACACATGCATAAGCCAAAACCACAAAAATAGCTTGTTTAGTTCTAGGAAGTAAATAATCTATCAATCATTTTGGAAAAATACTGTGAAATAACTTGAATGTAGATATTCTAAATTAAAAAGATAAGTATTCTATTTAAGTCTATATAGAGTTATATACATTGGGTTTATATTTGATGTGTTACATTTCTGAAGATCCTTTTGCTTTTGGTGGGAAGCAGAATGAGGATAGAGAGAATTGTTTGTTTATATATAGATTTAAAGCACTCCACAAACAGCTATCATTGTTTGGTCCTGGTACGACATGTACATTCTCTTCTTCAAGCAATTGCTTGTAGGAGATTAAGCAGAAAGTCTGAAAACTGCAGGACGATCACATAGACGTTGTCTGGGGCTGGAGAGAGTCCTTTTAAAAGGGAATGGATTGGGCTGGCTCCACATGACCAAGTGGGAATAGATCACTAGGGTTTTATAAAAGATGTTGGACATAGCACCAAACATCTAGAGTTGGAGGAACCAACTGTGCATTTAAGGAATTTCCCAGTTGATAACGATGGACCAAGTCTTCCTCCCGGATAGAGTTATTGGTATATCATGGTAGAGAAAGTAGACTTTTACACTCCAAAAAAGGACTTGCTCTCAGAAAGAAAATAGGAATTTAGAAAGTAAGCATGAGGGGGGAATAAAGGGAGATTCCTTTCCTGTTGATTAGACTTAAACTCTGGGTAGACAGACACACTTGCAGACACTCTGGTTGTGGGACTGGGCTGGTGCCTGCCATAGGAGGAGGTGGTCAGCATAGAGGTACTCTATAGTAGCACAGGAGGAGGAGTCAGATTTACCTTTCTGCTTCCCCTGGCTTTTAGACAGTCTTTTAAAAGGCAATGACCTTGTTTTAGTTCAACCATGGAGAATGAAGAGAGAGATCTATGCTCATGATCTTTGCCATTCCTTACCTCGAAAAACCTGGGTTAGTCATTTGTCTTCCATAAACTCTAGTTTTTTCATTTTTCAAAATGGGAATAATACATGACCCAGGATTATTATATGGACCACATGGAATAATTTATTCCAATGATCCTCTGAAACTCCAAAGAACCATGAAAATATAAAGAATTATAATAATCCTCATATTAGGTTTTAATCCTTATAAATCTTTCTGATTCTGACCCAGCCTCTTTGAAATCTTAATCAGTTGAGCTTTACACTTATGCTGAACATAAGCCCCAGGAACCAATACTCAGAATCCAGTGTTCTATGACAAAACTAGTTTTAATACAACATAGATTTTAAATAGCTCATAAAACTGAGGGGGAGAAAAGAAAAATTTTGGCAGAATTCTATGCTTCTCTACAATTAAAGTTTTTTTGGGGGGGATAATGAGATTTCTTAAATGAAGTAATGGAGCCAGTGTAGTTAAAGAAATACTTCTTGACTGTGGTTTTATCATTAACAGCAGAGGAATCCAAAGAGATCCCTTTTCCTTACTGAAAGAATGGCCAAACTTTCAGATTAATTGAGTGGAGAGATGTATTAATTGTTTTCAGTATACATATGCTGGCACTTTTACAAGACCCATAGAAGTCTGAGTTCTGTCATATTTTGAACAGTAAGTAAGTATTTATGATAAGTCATTTGAGAACATAATTTATTGAGGAACCACTCAAGTGAGTATGTCTTTCTCTCCATTGTGGAACCATCTTAAAAAATATTTGTGTTTGCATAGTTGGAGGAAAATTAAAAATACTCTTCAGAAAATAACATAAATGTACCTTTATGCATAATTAAAGTTGGTATAGTATATTCAGTATTTGTTTCCTTGTGTCCTAGAACTATCTTAATTTGATTTTTTAATATTTATGGACAGTAATAAATGTATTTTAACAGTTATTACTTTAAAAAAATAATATACCATAACACTTAAATAAGAGAAAAATTTAAAGAAAAAACTTCAAGAATACAATGATAGATGAACTATCAAGTAAAGTAGAATTAAGAGATGCTCTCAGGAACATAGGATAAGTTGGTTACTACAATTGGATATTACATTTGGCCCCGAGGTCCCCCAGGACCAAATAATAATAATAATAATAATTGAAAAGCAAAAACAAAAAACAGGATAAAGGAATGGAGGAGTTAATATAAACAAAGAGTAAAGAGCTCAGAAAATCTAGAGGAATGGCTAGAAAATTCATTTCTCAGGAAGTCTCTCAAGTCAGCTTTTGGCATTGATTATCTTAAATGTATTTGTGACTTCTCTGAGGAGAACATGAAGAGTTGAATTCTGGGTTTCTGACTAATGCAACACCCAAAATATAGAAAGCAAATTTACAATCAGTGTGAGAATTTACATTCTTCTCTCGAGGTAAGTCTTCTCATTTTCTCATAGAATGGGGTTCATACAGTAACTGAGGTTGACCATGTATTAAGAGAAAAAGTTATGAATCTCATCAAACACCTATAATATATCTGATTTTATGTCATAAAGCGTAGAATAAATAATAACAGTATTTTTATTACTGGACCCATGTTACCCACTGGTTTTCTAACTATAAAAGTACTTCAATAAAATTTTTAAGTAGCTGCAGCTGAATGATTTCATTGATATAGAATATATACAAAATAGCTAAATGATTTTACCTGTTGGTTGGGATTATTTTGAATTTTCCTTTTAGGTGATTACACAATTTTAGTTTTAAGTTTAAGCTCCGGTAAATATTTGTTGAATAAATGAATACATTAAAGTAGGAGTAAAGTGGCAGGATTAGCTGCTGCTTTTATAATATGCTTTATACTACACAGGTATATAAAGGAAAAATTATTAGTTTCCTATTCTATCTATAATCACATCTCCCTGAAATAACCAATATTAATATTTGGCAGTTTTTTTTCCAAATTTTTCTAATATATGTATTTACATGAATGATACGTGAATTATATGTACATACATATATGAATCTGTACATATTTATAGAGGTTTTTTCTTTGAGTCATAATATATTATACATATTTCTCTACAACTTGTACCTTTTTAATTAAACTATGTTATCTTAGAGTTTCAGGCTAGTACAAATCTCCAGCTCCTCAGTGATAACTGCAGAATTGTCCGTCTTGTGGATGTACTTTAATATATTTAACTATTACTTTATTGGTGGCCATTCCGACTGTCTCCAGTTGCTTTGGTATTACAAACAATGCTGCAGTAAACACTCTTCTACATATATCATTTTAGGCTTGTGATTTCGTTTTCATAGGTTAAATTTCTAGAAGTAGAGTTGCTGAGTCTAAGGTTATGCCCTTTTAACATTTTAACAGAAACTACCAGATACTTTCCGAAAGAAGGGAATTCAAGCTCCCATCATAATTGCATGAGGCTGCCTGGGTGCCACATCCTTATGAGCACTGATGCAACCTGTCTTATATGTTTGTAACAATAATGAGTTAAAAATGTTATCTTGTGGCTGCGCTTTGCATTTTTCTTATTATTGTGAGGTTGAGCATTTGTGTCTTAGAGAGTTCCATTTCTTCTCTAAATTGCCTTTATATTTTCTTTAATCACTTTTCTATGACAGAATTTGTCATTTTGCTGATGAATCAGTAGAAGCACTTTGTGTGTTATTGATGCAAAAATCCTCAATAAAATACTGGCAAACCGAATCCAGCAGCACATCAAAAAGTTTATCTACGATGATCAAATCTACTTCATCCCTGGGATGCAAGGCTGGTTCAACATATGCAAATCAATAAATGTAATCCAGCATATAAACAGAACCAAAGACAAAAGCCACATGATTATCTCAATAGATGCAGAAAAGGCCTTTGACAAAATTCAGCAGCCCTTCATGCTAAAAACTCTCAATAAATTAGGTATTAATGGGACGTTTCTCAAAATAATAAGAGCTATTTATGACAAATCCACAGCCAATATCATACTGAATGGGCAAAACCTGGAAGCATTCCCTTTGAAAACTGGCACAAGACAGGGATGCCCTTTCTTACCACTCCTATTCAACATAGTGTTGGAAGTTTTGGCCAGAGCAATCAGGCAAGAGAAAGAAATAAAAAGTATTCAATTAGGAAAAAAGGAAGTCAGATTGTCTCTGTTTGCAGATGACATGATTGTATATTTAGAAAACCCCATTGTCTCAGCCCAAAATCTCCTTAAGCTGATAAGCAACTTCAGCAAAGTCTCAGGATACAAAATCAATGTGCAAAAATTACAAGCATTCCTATACAACAATAATAGACAAACAGAGCGCCAAATCATGAATGAACTACCATCCACTATTGCTTCAAAGAGAATAAAACACCTAAGAATCCAACTTATAAGGGATGTGAAGGACCTCTTCAAGGAGAACTACAAACCACTGCTTAACAAAATAAAAGAGTACACAAACAAATGGAAGAACATTCCATGCTCATGGATAGGAAGAATCAATATTGTGAATATGGTCATACTGCCCAAGGTAATTTATAGATTCAATGCCATCCCCATTAAGCTCCAATGACTTTCTTCACAGAATTGGAAAAAACTGCTTTAAAGTTTATATGGAACCAAAAAAGACCCCACATTGCCAAGACAATCCTAAGCCAAAAGAACAAAGCTGGAGGCATCACGCTACCTGACTTCAAACTATACTACAAGGCTACAGTAACTAAAACAGCATGGTACTGGTACCAAAACAGAGATATAGACCAATAGAACAGAAGACAGCCCTCAGAAATAATACCACATGTCTACAACACCTGATCTTTGCCAAACCTGAAAAAAACAAGAAGTGGGGAAAGGATTCCCTATTTAATAAATGGTGCTGGGAAAACTGGCTAGCCATATGTAGAAAGCTGAAACTGGATCCCTTCCTTACACCTTATACAAAAATTAATTCAAGATGGATTAAAGACTTAAATATTAGACATAAAACCATAAAAACCCTAGAAGAAAACCAGGACAATACCACTCAGGACATAGATATGGGCAAGGACTTCATGTCTAAAACATCAAAAGCAATGGCAACAAAAGCCAAAATTGACAAATGGGATCTAATTAAACTAAAGAGCTTCTGCACAAAGAAACTACCATCAGAGTGAACAGGCAACCTACAGAATGGGAGAACATTTTTGCAATCTACTCATCTGACAAGGGGCTAATATCCAGAACCTACAAATAGCTCAAACAAATTTACAAGAAAAAATCAAACAACCCCATCAAAAAGTGGGCAAAGGACATGAAGAGACTCTTCTCAAAAGAAGACATTTATGCAACCAACAGACACATGAAAAAATGCTCATCATCACTGGCCATCAGAGAAATGCAAATCAAAACCACAATGAGATACCATCTCATTCCAGTTAGAATGGTGGTCATTTAAAAGTCAGGAAACAACAGGTGCTGGAGATAATATGGAGAAATAGGAACACTTTTACACTGTTGGTGGGACTGTAAACTAGTTCAACCATTGTGGAAGACAGTATGGCGATTCCTCAAGGATCTAGAACTAGAAATACCATTTGACCCAGTCATCCCATTACTGGGTATATACCCAAAGGATTATAAATCTTGCTGCTATAAAGACACATGCACACATATGTTTATTGCAGCACTATTCACAATAGCAAAGACTTGGAACCAACCCAAATGCTCATCAATGAGAGACTGGATTAACAAAATGTGGCACATATACACCATGGAATACTATGCAGCCATAAAAAAGGATGAGTTCATGTCCTTTGTAGGGACATGGATGAAGCTAGAAACCATCATTCTCAGCAAACTATCGCAAGGACAGAAAACCAAACACCACGTTTTCTCACTCATAGGTGGGAGTTGAACAATGAGAACAGTTGGACACAGGAAGGGGAATATCACACAGCAGAGCCTGTCATGGGATGGGGGTAGGGGGAAGGGATAGCATTAGGAGATATACCTAATGTAAATGACAAGTTAATGGGTGCAGCACACCAACATGGCACATGTATACATATGTAATAAACCTGCACATTGTGCACATGTACCCTAGAACTTAAAGTATATATATATATATAAAATAACCATTTGTCAGTTATAAGTTTTGTACATACTTTATTCCATAATATAGTTTGTTTCTTGGCTTTTTTTGTGTGTTTTATGCCAAAGAGAATTCTTTTTATTTTAGTATTAGAAAAACCATTATAGTTATATTTTTAATGGTTTCTTTCATTGCTTAAGTTGTGCCCCACCTTGAGGTTTTATAGATAATCAATCTCCTATTTAAAACTATGTATATATACACACACACATATATTTAAATACATATATATACACATATATATATTTAAAATTATATATATATATATATAGTTTTCTGAAAAAAAAAAGTTCCTGAGAAGTCCCTCAGGGATGAGTTATTCTAATCCCAAAATGCAATTTCCACAGAAATTTTTGGTGCTACAACATTTAACAAAGAGAGCATTCTCAATTTTATGTAGTAGAATTGCTAAGGCAAAATAGCAACAACAGAGACAAAGAAATAAAACAATGCAGAAGATGTACAAGATCACCACTACTGTCAAACTAGTAAACCCTGAGCACTTGGAGAGAAGAATGAAAGGTTCACAGGCCAATCATATCACTGTGAAATTGGCAGCATGATGGTCCTTATCTCCAGGCACTTGGCTGCTACTGAGGACAGGGTTCAAGTGAGTCTGGATAGTTTTGTAGAGATACCTCATCAACTTAAACAGATTGTTAGCCTATTCTTGCAGCATAAAGACCTCTATAAACCTTTTCAACTTTTGTTGTGTATCCCCATCCAGCACCCAGTATAATGCTTCTACACTGTAGGTAAAAACAAGTTTACAAATGTTGTAAATTGAGTCATGAGGAGAGTAAGTGAAAAGAGTTAATTTCTGTAAAATTGGCAGAATTGTTTTGCTTTCATAGTTTCTCTTGCACCAGCCATCTTGTAGGAACCATATTGTAGGAGACAACATTGCAGCATGCACACTGACCTTTGTCACTGCCAGCTCTCCTCCAGACTTCACATTGAGATCTGTTGTAATCCATATTGTGAAAGGATGCTGTACTTTATATAACAGGTTTAATTTAGTATATATTCATGATGGCATCTGAGTTCCATTTGGTATATTATCCTCACCAGGATTTTCTGGTTTCTAAGGAGACTTTTCTTATAGAAACAACTCCAGGACTTGGGCAACCCAGTATGAAGTGCCCATCTAAGGTATGAGCACATTTGGGAGGTTATAGGGTTCAAAGTCGGTGTTGATTATAATTTTAATGGCCTTTAGATATAACATTCAAGTAGGCAGGCTTCTGATTGGAGGTCAGAATGAAATATATAAAGATCCTCTTGATGAAAAACTAAGAGTGGGAAAAGATACAAATAGAGAGACTATTTTAATTCAATGTGATAAGTCACTGAAAAGTAGGCACGTATAAAGGTTATCCAACTAATTATTTTGTGAATCAAGACAGGATCAGGAGAATCAGCTACAGGTTTTGATCAGAGATGAGTGAGGTTCCAATAAGCCAAAAGGAACAGTTGGGAAATATGTTTCTGGACAGTTTAAAGAGAAAACTTTCTAAAAGACTGTGGCTACTTAGACCTTCAAAGCTTACTTTCTGTTTGTTGGAGGTATTGTTGTCATAGGAGATGACAAGTTCATGCATGTTATTGCCTCTGAAAACCTCCCAATGGGACAAGATGTGGAGACTCAAGACAGTGATAGTGATGATCCTGTCCCTGCGCAGGCCTGGGTTCATGTGTGTGCTTGTGTATTAGTTTTTTAACAAAAATTTAAAAAGTAAAAAAAAAAAAAAAAAAAAAACCAAAAAAGAAAAAGCTTTAGAATAAGTATATAAACAAAATATTTTATAGCACAAAAAAAGATTACGTAGACTACTTGCTCCTGCCTCTTTTACTGCTTTGTCTGTGCAAACTTCCCTTATTAGACTCCAGCTGACCACTCCTACCTGCTTAGCAGAAAAGACGTACCTGCTCCAGTGGCTGTGGGAAAGGAGGATGATGAGGAGAGTAGGTCTAGTAGAAATTGGTTGCAATCTGTCAGCCTTACTGTTGATCTGGCCAGTGATGCTATTCATGGTGTCACCTGGTAGAGTCTCATTGTTGCCTGAATCACGGGTAACCCCATGAACACATGGTGTCCCATTCTAATAAAGCACTTTGCTTTCCCAACTAGCCTGAGCTTCCTCACAATTGGGCTGGTTCCCTTAGGTCTGTTCTATGGAGGAATAGATTGATGTCAGGTTTCTACAGCTTCAACCAGCCCATCTTGAGAAATAATATTTTCACTCTGTCTTGAACTTTGCAATTCCTACAGTTTAAATATGTATAGCAGTTTAGTTCAGTATATGATTATATTTGCAGCAACATTTGCACTTGGGAGCCTAAAAAGTCTAGAGAGAAGTCACATCCAACTGAGTAAAAATAAAAATTAACATTTGTGTAGCACTTTTACATGTATAAGCATTTTCTATGTACATTATCTTATTTGATACTCCTAATAAGTCATGACATTTTTCATTTTTTAAAAAGCAGACTGATTCTACAGTATACAGAAGGAAGAAATAGCCAGAAAGGAGTTTTATTAAAGAAAAATTATTTTCCAGGTTGAATTTCACTTTCGTGTTGATTTTTGAGAAGGGTGTAGAGGGTTTTGGTATCTTGTGGAATTATTTGTGTTGTGAATCTGTTCATGCTTTTATTGGGCATACAGCTTTGGGGCATGCCAATGTATATTTTATAGAAAATAGTTTCAGTTTAGTTATGCACATGTGTTAATAAACAGGTTCTATTGTGTAACCTATATACTAAAAGGTATACTTTTGTCATGCCTCAGCATTAGCATATCAATTTTCTTTCTGTAATAAATGGAACAGCTGTCACGTTATGATTGTGAGGCTCTTCCCTTTCTTGTACCTTGTGCTTAATGGGATGGGGAGGCTAATTATCAGACTGAAAAAGGACTGGTCCCTTCCTTCACTCATTCAACATGGTTCCACTTACAGAAGCCAGTGCAGCTGGCAGAGCTGTGGGAGGAACTGGTCCTTGGGCAGATGTCAGCCAAAAGTCTAATTACATGCTAGACTAATCTAGAGTAAAGTGAATTGCCTTATCAATACCTTTGGTCTACTCTAACAACAATGCACAGAAAGGTAGGACCTTAAGAATGTCTCATTTTTTTTCTACTCTGGGTGCTGTAGACCCCTTACTTTATAAAGTTAATTTGTCTTCAGTGTTTAGGGCAAACCATGTTTGTATGTTTTTCAAATTTATAAGCCACTAACAATTATTGTTTGAAAAAGTTCTGAAGTCTTCTGGAAGAGTCCATCTTGTCTGTTTTTCAGGTCTTCTTTAATTGGTATATTATCATTATATACCATATGTGATGTAATGATGTCCTACCTAATTCTATCTGGTTTGTCTTCTGAGTCAAGGCCTCTATTCTACAAAAGGATCTTTAATTGACTGGCTCATTTTCTCTGTTGATTTTGGTTTTTTGGTGTGTGTACTGTTTCTTTTTTTGATCCCTTACTATTTTCACTTAAATCGTGCCAATTATTAGATGTTTTACAGTATTTTTAAAAGGCAGAATTAGGAAAAGTATTGGCATTAATTTGTACCACTCTCATTTGAAGGCTTAATGACTAAAGGATCGACGGTGGCTTAATTTCCATAGTGAAGCCTACTTGTAAACTGTATTTTTTCTCCCACTAAGGTGTAGCACTTAGCTTTAATTTGATGGCAATTGTCCTAAGGATTAGAAAGTACTACTTTAGAAGATGTGCCATCCTCCATACATAACCTTTCGTGATATTTACTGTATTTACTGAATATGTTTACTATATGCAGTTCAGTTCAATAAACAGTTAATGTTTGTCTGTTGTGTTGTGCATTTTGCTAGGAGCTAAGGTTATAAATAAGTATACTGGTGTAAAGACATTGCAGTCCAATTGGGGAAAAGATGATATAAATTCTTATTTTGAGTGTGGACTATACTATCTAGACTTAACATGTTAAGAATTCTTTAAAATATATTTAAAAAGCTATTCTTTTCTATTGAGTATTTAGAATATACCTTTTACTAGAGTATATAAGGATTGGTTCATGGCCTTTTATTAAATGTTGAAATTCCTGGTCACCTATCCATTAATTTATCTGAAGTGTAGATACATATTATTCATATATTGAATGTTATCTGTAGAATACAGAGTTGTACAGTTATTACATCGTATATTTTTTGATCAAACATAAATAATCAAGGCCAAAGTGGTCATTCTTTCTTCACTGTTATTCAGTCATGTGTTTAGCGTTCACTACACTCTGACATTGTGAACAGTCTCCACATTATTATGCATAGCACTGAACCTCAGCGCACTTGCTGCATGTTCATGGCTGAGAAATACCTTGAGTTTTCCCTGAGGGCTATAAGAACAGTTTTCCTTTTCTTTACACAAGAGTCAAAGGGTACCTGTTCCAGCAATAACCACTATACAGACATATTGAGTAAATTTTAGAAAGTCTCAGAGCTCCCGCCGACTTAGGATGTTTTCTAGAGAAAACCAATTCCTGCCTGTCTTTATGTTTTTAATTATCCTGTTTTATGGTCTCTAGCAGATGGAATTTCATTGTGTACTGTCTCCTTTAGACAACTTGTTCACTAAAAAAGGATTTGAATTTATAGTAATTCGATATACTCTATACAGACCAATTCACCATTAATTCTTTGGATCGTTATAGCAATAATGACGCTCATGACAAACTATTTTTCTACTCTAACAGTGTGTGAAGTAGAAGTGCAATTTTCATAGGCTTTCTTCTGAATTTGCCATTTTGCTAATGAAACTCTCATTTTAGTGTGACTCATTTCTCAATAACCAATAGACATTCTATATGTGCTCTAATAACCATTGATACTTGCAAATATTTTGATTTTACAAAATATATTCTCTAATGCCGGGTTTCCTAATACAGAAAGTCACCTACAAGACTTTTTCTAGGGCTATAATAACCCTCCAGGTTTGGCTATTCTTGTCATCACAGTTTCCTGGAGATGGCAGCAAAGTACGCAGAAGCAAGGGCACCAACCGTAACACATAAACAAGTGGTGAGATGAATGGCGCTGTGCAGTTCTGGGGATGACTGACGAAATGCATCGGACTCTTCTGCTCTCAAATGACAGGGCAGGTACATAGAGAGCTGATGTATGTATTAATTTTATTTTTAATTATGTTGGGTAGGTTTCAACAAACCCTGAATAAACTGCTTTTATTTTATTCCTTACCTGTGGTCAAGTCCAAGGCTTTCCTGTCTTTCTATTTATCCATTGCTCTTGTTTCTTTTCCAGTAAAAGTATTGAGAGATCTCCAGAACAAAAATCTTTTGAAGCCTTTATTTTATGGACCAATCTACAACATTTGTTATCCTTACTTCGTTTTCATACAGCTATTGCTAATCTTGTAGCACACTGCATTTCAATCCCTCTGGGTTGTCAGATTTTCTGAATCTATAATGGGATGATTAACTGGCAAGGCAATGCACAGGCTAATAACAGATTGCAAAGGACATCATATTAGACATTGTAAAAGCCCTCTTTATTCCAAAGTATACATCCAATAATGTCCCAGCAGACATGAGTAATGAGCATTGTATCCAGAATAACAGGAACCCTTTCGCTTTGGAATTCGTGCAGAAATGTTATTAAAATGAAAAAGAGAGAACTTCTTTCTGCGGAATTGCTACTGTTCGTTTCAATGCTAAACTTGTTTGTCAAAATGCTGTTGCCTGGAATCAGTGAAAGCTTATATATGACTGAAATATTTCACAAGTTGGTCGAGTACTATAAGAAATCTTGTTTGGGAAGAAGCTAAATGAAAGATTTTTTAAATTTAAAGATCCAGTGTTTTTCAGCTAAAATGTACAACTATCTTTTAAGGCTATTATTGGAGTAAACTTTACTTTTAAGATGAGAGAAAAAGAACATTCTTGATGATGAGTAAAAATTTCTAACACTAGTCTTGAACATAAAGTTGAAGAAAAAGAAGGATATTTGCTCTTACAGACAATAGATAAATACACTGCATTGATCAAATTGTTGGTTTTTGGTCAGATTGTTTGGTTAGTAAAATAAAATATATTTTGTTGCAAATGAGAACTTGCTTTTTAACTGGAAATATACCAAAAGCATTATTCCGTATTTATGTGCTATGTAAAGTTCTGAAGCACTCATTTGCATTCAAACATGTGATGGGTTAAATACAAATCATTTTCATCTCTCTACTTGGGGGAGAGAGCTTGGGATAAGGTAAAGCAGCCCCAAAAGGAAGGCCTGGAGGCTTGGCTTCAAATCTGTGTGTCATGTTTTTTGTGCAATCGTCTAACCCAAAGACATTTTGTTATTGGGTAAGGGCTTGCCTACATGCCATCTGAGCTTTCTGAATCTTTTTGTTTCTTGATCCAGATACAATCAAGTAAGCTGACAGACTTGAATAGACCTTGAATAGTCCTAATGGAAAGCATATTGAAGGATGTACATAGTCACAGTATAAAGGATAGGCTATTTAAAAATCATTAACTAGTACTAGTATCTTCTTTCCCCATTCTTATCCTGTGGAAGAAAGTCTCAAAAATTTTGAAGGGCCCCAATTTCCCTTCTCCCACACTAGAAATTTTTTTTGCTTCAGAATCTTTGATAGGGAGGCAGGTAGAAGAGAGTTTATAATGCAGAGGCAAAAGTGGACAAGTTTTGGGGTAACAGGGATGGAAAATGTTGAAAGTCCCTGAGATTAAGAACACGGCTGAGGATCTGTGACTGTACTTGTGTTCCAGGCCCTGCTACAGATTCTTGCAATAATAATAGTGAGGGTGAGAGTGATTCTTTATTACACAGGTGCCAAGTCTGCATTTTGGGTGTTTTATGAGTATTAACACATTTAATGCTCACAACAGTCCTCCATGGTAGATTCCAGTACTGCTATATCATAATAATTTTACAGAGAAGAGGCCACAGGCAAGTTAAATAACTTACTAATGTAAAAAAATGAGTGACCTCAATATGGTGGTCTGGGCCTGTGCCCTTGATAACTGGAAACATTGTGGCCTAAAGACCACACGTGTCTCTCTGTGGACAAGTTTGAGACCTCTGATGGCCAGAGGACCAGTTCTTGATGGCAGCACGAAGGAGAAGAAACAACTGCAATGTTTAGAATCATCATGGACTGAGGGACTTGGTCCCTTCCTGGTTTTCTGGAATAATGTAAACCTGTGATTCTAGCATTCAATGACTGAGATTGGATTACTGGCCAGCCAGCCAGGGAGGAGCCTGCAGCTGAATATGTCCAAACCGTATATCCAACTGTCTTCTTGACATCTTTAGTTGGCTGCCTAATAGGCACTTCAAGCTAAACATGTCCCAGATTGGACTTGACTTTTCCCTCAAATCAGTTCCTGTTATCGTCTTTTCCACTTCAGTTATGGCAACTTCATTTTCCCCCTTGTGTAGCCCAGAACCTCAATTCCTCTCTTTCCCTCACACTCCATATCTGAATTTTCAGCAAATCCTCCTGACTCTCCTCTATCAGAATTTGACCATTCCTCCTAGTTCCCAAGGACACCAACCTGATCCAAGTCACATCATTTCTGAATTATTCCAGTACCTTTTGGACTGGTCCCCTGCTTCTGCACTTACCTTTCTTTAGTCTATTCTCAGTGTAGCAGCCAGACTGCTCTGTTAAGCACAGGTAGACTATGTCACCCTTCTGTTCAGAATACTTTAGTGCCTTCCCATTTCACTCAGAGGAAAAGCCAATGTCTTAACTGTGATCTACAAACCCTATGGCAACTGGCTCCTCGTTTTCCCTGATTTTATTACTACTACTCTCATTCAATTTTTTGTTTCAGTTCCCACTACACCCGTCCTTTTATTTCTGCTTGCAATCCCAGGGCTTTGGAACTTGCTGTCCTTTCAGTATGGAATGCTCCTCTTCCAGTTATTTGAATGGCTAATCTTACTTCCTTCCCATCTTAACTAAAAGTCACCTTTGCAGTTGAGACCTTCCCTGGCCACCCTGTCCAGAATTTAATCTCACACCTCCAATAATTTTCATCCCCTTTCCTGCTTTGTGTTTCTTCTTGGAGCACAACCCTATCATATATATATATATATATATAAGATATATATATATATGTGAGTGTGTTTATATGTGTGTGTGTATATTTTATTTACTTATGTGTGTTGTCTATATTTCTCACCAGAATATTAGCCCTCCATGAGAGTAAGGATTTTCTTTTTAATCATGCTTTGTCTTTAGCACAGTGCCTGGCACATAGTAGGTACTCAATAACTGCTTTCTGAATAAATTTAGAGAAATAAAAGAATGCGATATAAGTTGCATCTTAGGGATGTGTACAAAATTCATACTCACTGCCAGACTGTTTAGATTATAATGGTTCTCAGTTAAATTTTTAATCTAACTTTACCAGCAGGCTGAGAAATGAATGAATAAGCAGTATAGTTGGACAATTAAATTTCCAAGGTGTTTAAAATATGTGATGTAAAAATAAAGATGATTTATTACTTGACCTTGTCAGATTGGCTTAAAACAGAGAAGAGACAAAGGGCACTCTCTGTGTATTATTATTTTCCCCTTCCCTTTAATTAATTAATTAAAATTTATCTGGACTACTATCCAGTTAGTTGATGACCCCTTTGATTCCTCATGATTTGTCAGTTACTTTGTGATCCAGGATGATGTATTTAATTCCATGTGGTTATTGGATAGATTGGAGCAATGGCTAAGGGGCTGCAGGTTGGTGTGGATCTGTCAAGAATCATTATGCTCCTGCTCAGTAACTACTTTCCTATTGTTTAACTCTGTCTCCTTATTTCATACTGGACCCATATACGAATGCCTTTTAGGGTATAAAAGGATACACTAAGAACAAAAATACATAAGATAACAGTGGATGCCCCAAGAAGCCTGTATTTCTGGCTTAACTTTGCTTAGTTTATTATTAACTCTGCATTAAATGAGAAAAAGGGAAAGTTTAAGATTGACTCAAAACTCTCCTGGAGAAAAAGGGGAGATTGTAAACAATGAAAATACTCTAGAAAGAACTTACAAGGGATGTGAAGGACCTCTTCAGGGAGAACTACAAACCACTGCTCAACGAAATAAAACAACTTACAAACAAATGGAAGAGCATTCCATGCTCATGCATAGGAAGAATCAATATTGTGAAAATGGCCATACTGCCTAAGGTAATTTATAGATTCAGTGCCATCCCCATCAAGCTACCAATGACTTTCTTCACAGAATTGGAAAAAACTACTATAAAGCTCATATGGAACCAAAAAAGAGCCCGCATCTCCAAGACAATCCTAAGTCAAAAGAACAAAGCTGGAGGCATCACGCTACCTGACTTCAAACTATACTACAAGGCTACAGTAACCAAAACAGCATGGTACTGGTACCAAAACAGAGATATAGACCAATGGAACAGAACAGAGCCCTCAGAAATAATACCACACATCAACAACTATCTGATCTTTGACAAACCTGGCAAAAACAAGAAGTGGGCAAAGGATTCCCTATTTAACAAATGGTGCTGGGAAAACTGGATAGCCATAAGTAGAAAGCTGAAACTGGATCCCTTCCTTACACCTTATACAAAAATTAATTCAAGATGGATTAAAGACTTAAATATTAGACATAAAACCATAAAAACCCTAGAAGAAAACCTAGGCAATACCATTCAGGCCATAGGCATGGGCAAAGACTTCATGTCTAAAACACCAAAACCAGCAGCAACAAAAGCCAAAATTGACAAATGGGATCTAATTAAACTAAACAGCTTCTGCACAGCAAAAGAAACTACCATCAGAGTGAACAAGCAACCTATAGAATGGGAGAACATTTTTGCAATCTACTCATCTGACAAAGGGCTCCTACAAAGAACTCCAAAGAACTCAAACAAATTTACAAGAAAAAAACAACCCCACCAACAAGTGGGCAAAGGATATGAACAGACAGTTCTCAAAAGAAGACATTTATGCAGCCAACAGACACATGAAAAAATGCTCATCATCACTGGCCATCAGAGAAATACAAATCAAAACCACAATGAGATACCATCTCACACCAGTGAGAATGCCAATCTTTAAAAAGTAAGGAAAGAACAGGTGCTGGAGAGGATGTGGAGAAATAGGAACACTTTTACACTGTTGGTGGGACTGTAAACTAGTTCAACCATTGTGGAAGACAGTGTGGTGATTCCTCTAGGATCTAGAACTAGAAATACAATTTGACCCAGCCATCCCATTACTGTATATATACCCAAAGGATTATAAATCATGCTGCTATAAAGACACATGCACACATATGTTTATTGCAGCACTATTCACAATAGCAAAGACTTGGAACCAACCCAAATGTCCAACATGATAGACTGGATTAAGAAAATGTGGCATATATATACCATGGAATACTATGCAGCCATCAAAAAGGATGAGTTCATGTCCTTTGTAGGGACATGGATGAAGCTAGAAACCATCATTCTCCACAAACTATTGCAAGGACAAAAAACCAAACACTGCATGTTCTCGCTCATAGGTGGGAACTGAACAATGAGAACACTTGGACACAGAAGGGGGAATATCACACACTGGGGACTGTTGTGGAGTGGAGGGAGAGGAGAGGGATAGCATTAGGAGATATACCTAATGTAAATGACAAGTTAATGGGTGCAGCACACCAACATGGCACATGTATACATACGTAACAAACCTGCACTTTGTGTACATGTACCCTAGAACTTTAAATATAATTAGAAAACATAATAAATAAATATTGTGTAGGAAAAAAAAATGCAGAAACAGGAAACCAAATACCGCACGTTCTCACTTATAAGTGGGAGCCAAACAGTAAGAACATAGGAACACAAAGAAGGAAACAACAGAAACTGGGGTACACTTGAGCAGCGAGGGTGGGAGTAGGAAGAAGAGCAGAAAAGATAACTATTGGGTACTAGGCTTAATACCTGGGTGATGAAATAATATGTGTAACAAATCCCTGTGTCACATTTACATATGTAACAAAGCTTCACATGTACCCCCAAATCTAAAATAAAACTTAAAAAAAAAAAAGAATGCCTCTAGAAGGAACATGGTCCTACTGACCTACTTTAGACTTCTGACCCCTGGAACTGTAAGCTATTAAACTTCTACTGTTTTAAGCCAGTAAATTTATGGTTATTTGTTAAAAACAACAATAGGAAATTAATACAGGCCCTGAAAGTAGATCTTAAGATTTGTTGTGATTGAGTCAAGATAATTTCCTCAACTTTATTTATCTTTTCCTTCTATGTGATTTTCACAATAAGAACGTAAATACTATACCTCTTCTACTTAATGATGCCAAGTGGCTGTGACACCAATAATTACCTGAATTTACAAAGTGCTTTTTGCATATATCAGATATATGTTTTGAGTGACTTTATAGTCTTTGTTGAATGATTATCTAACTTCTGTCCAGCAGGCTGATAAATAAATAAATAAATAGTATAGCCAGCCAATTAAGTTTCCAAGACATTTAAAATATATGAAGTAAAAGAGATAGAGAGGGAGAGGAAGAGAGAGAGAGAGAGAGAGAGAGAGAGAGAGCGTACTTCCAGAAATCTTGCAATTTTCAGTAAGTTTAAAACACCAGTTTTTTAAGCCTCATTCTTGTGATAAAGAGTGTAACAAAATCAGGAAAAATGGTACTGTTTGAATCTGTTTTTGAGTTAGAGACTAGAAGAAGAATGGACAAACAGTATGAAACCTTTGTACTATTTTTACAAGTCATTCTCATTAAAGCCTGAAGACTGTAAAGCTATTGGGCTCCTTCTAGGATAATGTCCCCCCTACTGTTATATTTCTTCCAATGAAACCCATCTGTGAGCTTTTGTAGGATGTTCATGACATGCATTTAAATTGCCTGTTGTGTTCCAGAAACCTCTTCTTCCTGCAAACAAGTGGTGACCTCTCTGCACTATGTTCATTCAAGGGACAGACACTGTACATCATCCCAGGCAGGCAGCCAAATGATGGCCACATCCTGTTCAATGCAAAAATACACATTTTCATTAAACCAAGATAATTAGAAAAAGTAGCATAGAGGAATATGAGTAATTCCATCAGTAATTACAGCAATTATGCCCTTAATTGCCATGCCACCTCCAGTGTCACATTATATATATGTACAGGCATTTTACAGAGAAAACACTCATATGTTTTATATTAAAGATGTACCTGGTTATATCAGGGATCTCTAGTGGTTAAAAGATAATTGCGGTAGTATTTGTTCATCCTTGCAGTGATCAAAGCAAAATACACTGTATTTTCTTAATCACTGTTGTTATTGAGTGCTTTTTCAAGACATGAATTTCTATGTATTTTAGAAACACAAATAAAAACTAGTATACTAAAAACCATCATTTCATACTGTTTTTTTTCCCAACTTGGTAAAAAACAGTCTGTCAAATTTCCCAATAAAGATAAAAAATGCCTGCCCCAGATGTTTCTTCAATTCTGTTCCTATAGCATATGCTTATAGTTAGCCTATTAAATATTTAAATATCTACCTCTGGGTATGATTTTCCAGCTTCTCATTTCTCTGTTAGTATATATATATTTGAAAATTGTGACGTACACCCAGTATTCTTGAAGTGGGAAAGCTGAGAATGGCTGCACTTCTTCCATCTGCCTACCGAGCTGATCTCTCTTCCTCAGCCTGCAGCCCAGCATAGGGGGTAAGTGAAAGGCTTGACGTTCATCTGTCTTTCTGCTGAGCTATTAGGAGTCACTTTGGACTTGGCTCGTTTGCTGCCAAGCTTCCTGGTGAATATCAGCCCTCAGAGATGTCATACAGTTCATCCCAGCAAGGAAGGAGGTACAGCTAAGCTGAGTTGGAGAAGATGACCTGATTTGCATCCCCACCTAAGGCCGATTTTCATAGCATTTGCTTTTTGGATTCAAAATGTTGTATTTGATTGGGATTATTTGATAGTTTCATAATAAAAGACAACCTCGTGTTCTTATTTTTCCCATCTACCTATCTTTACTGCATTGAGTGGTCTCAAGTTTCTTTGATGGCTGCAAGGCCAGGGAGAGAGTCATGGCAGCAGTATGCCAAAACTGCCAGCCGCAACATGGGGAGAATGTGCTTTTCACTCTTCCCTTAATCTGGGGCTTCACTTTATGCAGTAGCTGTCCATAGAACAAGTGAAGTTATGTAAATTCACAAATGTCTAGTTTATTTCCGTTAAAGCCTAAGACTGTGTCAGTCTGACCTATGATGTGACCATGGTACCCAAGAAGTTCTGTCAGAGAGAATTCAATCACAACGTACAACTTGAGACCGTCTGTTGTGGAAGTCTTCTTTATCCAATGCACAACCCCCTTCCAGCCACCTTCTTAGGCCTTTTCTTAAGGTAGCTATAGCTGAAACATGGGTAGCTCTGTCTCTGATTACTCTCTGCTCGCTTTGCTTGTGGCTTTTCTCATTATGACATTCTTTTTTTTTAAATTTTTTTATTTTTTATTATTATTATACTTTAAGTTCTAGGGTACATGTGCATAACGTGCAGGTTTGTTACATATGTATACTTGTGCCATGTTGGTGTGCTGCACCCATCAACTCGTCAGCACCCATCAACTCGTCATTTACATCAGGTATAACTCCCAATGCAATCCCTCCCCCCTCCCCCCTCCCCATGATAGGCCCCGGTGTGTGATGTTCCCCTTCCCGAGTCCAAGTGATCTCATTGTTCAGTTCCCACCTGTGAGTGAGAACATGCGGTGTTTGGTTTTTTGTTCTTGTGATAGTTTGCTAAGAATGATGGTTTCCAGCTGCATCCATGTCCCTACAAAGGACACAGACTCATCCTTTTTTATGGCTGCATAGTATTCCATGGTATATATGTGCCACATTTTCTTAATCCAGTCTGTCACTGATGGACATTTGGGTTGATTCCAAGTCTTTGCTATTGTGAATAGTGCTGCAATAAACATACGTGTGCATGTGTCTTTATAGCAGCATGATTTATAATCCTTTGGGTATATACCCAGTAATGGGATGGCTGGGTCATATGGTACATCTAGTTCTAGATCCTTGAGGAATCGCCATACTGTTTTCCATAATGGTTGAACTAGTTTACAATCCCACCAACAGTGTAAAAGTGTTCCTATTTCTCCACATCCTCTCCAGCACCTGTTCTTTCCTTACTTTTTAAAGATTGGCATTCTAACTGGTGTGAGATGGTATCTCATTGTGGTTTTGATCTGCATTTTTCTGATGGCCAGTGATGATGAGCATTTTTTCATGTGTCTGTTGGCTGTATGAATGTCTTCTTTTGAGAACTGTCTGTTCATATCCTTTGCCCACTTTTTGATGGGGTTGTTTGTTTTTTTCTTGTAAATTTGTTTGAGTTCTTTGTAGGTTCTGGATATTAGCCCTTTGTCTGATGAGTAGATTGCAAAAATTTTCTCCCATTCTGTAGGTTGCTTGTTCACTCTGATGGTAGTTTCTTTTGCTGTGCAGAAGCTGTTTAGTTTAATTAGATCCCATTTGTCAATTTTGGCTTTTGCTGCTGTTGCTTTTGGTGTTTTAGACACGAAGTCTTTGCCCATGCCTATGTCCTGAATGGTACTACCTAGGTTTTCCTCTAGGGTTTTCATGGTATTAGGTCTAACATTTAAGTCTCTAATCCATCTTGAATTAATTTTCGTATAAGGAGTAAGGAAGGGATCCAGTTTCAGCTTTCTACTTATGGCTATCCAATTTTCCCAGCACCATTTATTAAATAGGGAATCCTTTCCCCATTTCTTGTTTCTCTCAGGTTTGTCAAAGATCAGATGGCTGTAGATGTGTGGTATTATTTCTGAGGACTCTGTTCTGTTCCATTGGTCTATATCTCTGTTTTGGTACCAGTACCATGCTGTTTTGGTTACTGTAGCCTTGTAGTATAGTTTGAAGTCAGGTAGCGTGATGCCTCCAGCTTTGTTCTTTTGACTTAGGATTGTCTTGGAGATGCGGGCTCTTTTTTGGTTCCATATGAACTTTAAAGCAGTTTTTTCCAATTCTGTGAAGAAAGTCATTGGTAGCTTGATGGGGATGGCACTGAATCTATAAATTACCTTAGGCAGTATGGCCATTTTCACAATATTGATTCTTCCTATCCATGAGCCTGGTATGTTCTTCCATTTGTTTGTGTCCTCTTTTATTTCTCCTTGTAGTGGTTTGTAGTTCTCCTTGAAGAGGTCCTTTACATCCCTTGTAAGTTGGATTCCTAGGTATTTTATTCTCTTTGAAGCAATTGTGAATGGAAGTTCATTCATGATTTGGCTCTCTGTTTATCTGTTACTGGTGTATAAGAATGCTTGTGATTTTTGCACATTGATTTTGTATCCTGAGACTTTGCTGAAGTTGCTTATCAGCTTAAGGAGATTTTGGGCTGCGACGATGGGGTTTTCTAAATATACAATCATGTCATCTGCAAACAGGGACACTTTGACTTCTTTTCCTAACTGAATACCCTTGATTTCTTTCTCTTGCCTGATTGCCCTAGCCAGAACTTCCAACACTATGTTGAATAGGAGTGGTGAGAGAGGGCATCCCTGTCTTGTGCCAGTTTTCAAAGGGAATGCTTCCAGTTTTTGCCCATTCATTATGATATTGGCTGTGGGTTTGTCATAAATAGCTCTTATTATTTTGAGATACGTTCCTTCAATACCGAATTTATTGAGCGTTTTTAGCATGAAGGGCTGTTGAATTTTGTCAAAAGCCTTTTCTACATCTATTGAGATAATCGTGTGGTTCTTGTCTTTGGTTCTGTTTATATGCTGGATTATGTTTATTGATTTGCGAATGTTGAACCAGCCTTGCATCCCAGGGATGAAGCCCACTTGATCATGGTGGATAAGCTTTTTGATGTGCTGCTGAATCCGGTTTGCCAGTATTTTATTGAGGATTTTTGCATCAATGTTCATCAGGGATATTGGTCTAAAATTCTCTTTTTTTGTTGTGTCTCTGCCAGGCTTTGGTATCAAGATGATGTTGGCCTCATAAAATGAGTTAGGGAGGATTCCCTCTTTTTCTATAGATTGGAATAGTTTCAGAAGGAATGGTACCAGCTCCTTCTTGTACCTCTGGTAGAATTCAGCTGTGAATCCATCTGGTCCTGGACTTTTTTTGGTTGGTAGGCTATTAATTATTGCCTCAATTTCAGAGCCTGCTATTGGTCTATTCAGGGATTCAACTTCTTCCTGGTTTAGTCTTGGAAGAGTGTAAGTGTCCAGGAAATTATCCATTTCTTCTAGATTTTCTAGTTTATTTGTGTAGAGGTGTTTATAGTATTCTCTGATGGTAGTTTGTATTTCTGTGGGGTCGGTGGTGATATCCCCTTTATCATTTTTTATTACAGCTAATTTCAACTGTGTTCTTGGGAAGTAGTGTATCATCTTTGAGTTTGCAGGAATATAAATACCCTGCAGATTTCTTTTCTTATTTTGTCTGTTCCCCAATGTCTTTCTGATTTCTATCACTTACTTGCTGTGTATGTCTATCAAATGACTAAAACTTTCTGCCGCAGTTTCCTCATCTATAAAAATGAGAATAATCAGACCTACTTAATAGGACCATTGTTAGGCATTAATGATTAAAATTCATTAAGTGCTTGGAAAATGTCTGATATATAGTTAGTGCTCAATAAATTTTAGCTATCATTATCATCACGACTAATGTTACCTTGAATTCACTAACCTAAGACATTCTGTTTCTCTTAAATCCTTCACCTCTTAGATACAATATATCTTTTTCCCATCAACATTTCTCATCAATTCAAGCATAGGTATTGAATCCTTCCTAAGCCCAAACAAGTGCTTTTCAGATGATTCATGTTGTTTAAGAGCCTGGTTTCTATAGTTAGACGGTCAGGTATAGGTTTTTACGTATTAGTTCTGTCATCCTGAGTGAATTATTTACTGTCTTCAGGCCTCAGTTTCCTCATCTGTAAAGTGTGATGATGATAATAAAATGTACCCTCATAGGTTACCCTGATGATAAAATGAAAAAGATTCATTAACTGTACTCATTCAAAAAGGTTCCTAGTGACCAGGTGCTATGGCTTATGCCTATAATACTAGCACTTTGGGAGGCTGAGGTGGGAGGATTGCTTGAGGCTAGGAGTTTAAGACCAGCCTAAGCAACATACTGAGATCCTGTCTTTACAAAACGATTTAAAAAAATAAATTAGCTGGCTACAGTGGCATGCTCCTGTAGTCCTAGCTACTCAGGATGCTGAGGTGGGAAGATTTCTTGAGACCAGGAGTTTGATTGCAGTAAGCCATGATCATGCTACTGCACTCTAGCCTGGGTGACAGAGCGAGACCCTGTCTCTTAAAACACACACAAACACCACCAACAAGGTTCCTAGCACATAGCAAGTGTTCAGTGAGTACTTACGTAGATTATTAGTTTGCAATTAGATGATATTTTATGTTTTGAGGTGTGGACAATATAGAATTAATATTCAGTATTTTCCATGTGATGATTTTTCTTTCATTTTTCTCTTCTTTTTTCTTGGGATAAGAATTACATATAGCAAATGCACAAATCCTAAAGCTGCAGGTGAATGAGTTTAGACAAATGTGACCAACATTTGTTCATATGACCAACTACCCAAATAAGGTATAGAACATCTTCACCAGCTCAGAAAGCTCTATAAAGGCCCTTTCCTATTAATCTCTACCCCTTGATAGGCAGCCACGGCTCTGGTTTCTAGTATTATAGATTAGAACATTTTGAATGTTCTCTAATTTTATTTGTATGATGTAATAATTGATTATATATTTTTGTATCTATGTCCAAGCATAATGTTTTTGACGTTCATTTGTGTTGTTGCACATGCCAGTATTTTGTTTTAAAAGATTACTGTTTTATATTCTATTATATGATATATAACATTTTGCTTATCCATTTTTTCCTGTTGATAGCTTATGTGATGGTTTTCACAGCTATCATTTATATAGCTGCTGTGAACATGTTTGTATAAGTCTTTGTGTGGACACAAAGAAATGTTTTCATTTCTTTTTGGTAAATACCTAGTAATGGAATTGTTAGACCACAGGTTAAGTATATGTTTAAGACACTGCCAAACAGTTTTCCAATGTGGTTGTATCATTCTACATTTCTGCTATCAATTCATGAAAACATTTTAAAATGTTAACATTGTAGTGAGTGTGAAGTGGTACTTTATTCTGATTTTTGCAGTTCTCTTATGACTAATGATGTTGAAGGTCCTTTTGTGTGCTTATTGGCCACTCTATCTTCCTGGCAAAGTGTGTATTCAAAACTTACCCATTTTAAAAATGGGTTGTCTTCTTATTATTGAGCTCTTTACATATTTGGGATATAAGTCCTTTGTCAGATAAGATCACTGCAAAATTGTTGCCCAGTCTGTGGCTTGCTTTTTCATTTTCCCAGGGGTGTCTTTTGATGACTTTTAAATTCTGATGAAGTTAGTACTTTATGGTTAGTACTTTTTTTGTCCCCTAAGAAATCTTTTCTTACCTCAACTGATATAAATATTCTGTATTTATATTCTAAGATATTTAGACTTTTAGCTTTAAGTTCAGGTCTGCATAGTATTTCAAAATAATTTTGTGTATGGTGTGATGAAGGAGTCAAGATTCTTTTTCTTTTTTTAAATACATTTATACAGTTATTCCAGTGCTGTCTGTTGAAAGGACTAGCCTTTCTCCATTGTTTTGTCTTAGGTTTTTGTCTAAAATATATTGATGCTATATATGTGGGTCTATTTCTGAATACTTCCATTCTGTTCCATTCACCTATTTGTTCATTATTTTAATACTACAATGTCTTGATTTTTGAACTCTTGTAAATGGCATTGATTTTTAAATTGCTCTTTTCAATTGTCTGGTGCTAGTATACAGAAAAACAGTTGACTTTTTGTATTTTGACCTCATATCCTTACCTTGCTAAATTTATTTATTCTAGAAGTTTTCTTTAAATTCTTTTTTTTTTACATTGATAATTATTTACTTTGCAAATAAACATCAGTTTTAGTTCTCTCTTTCTAATCTTGATGGCTTTCTCTTTGCTATCCCTGATGAACAAAGATGCAAAAATTGCCAGCAAGATATTAGCAAACTGAATTCAACAGCACATTAAAAAGATCATTCACTATAATCAGATAATATTCATCCTGCAGGTGCAAGGATAGTCTAACATGCAAATCAATAAATGTGATATACCACATTAACAGAAAGACAAAAACTATGTGATAATTTTAACAGATGCAGAAAAAACATTTGACAAAATTCAACATCCCTTCATGATAAAAACTCTCAACAAACATGTTGTAGGTATGTACCTCAACACAATAAAGGCTATATATGACAGACCTACAGCTAACATCATACTGAGTGAGGAAAAGCTGAAAATTTGTCCTCTAAGATCACCTCATTTTCACCACTTTATTCAGCATAGTACTTGAGTCCTAGCCAGAGCAATTAGGCAAAATAAAGAAACAAAAACTTCCAGTTTGGAAGTCAGATTGTCCTTGTTTGCAGATGACAGGAACTTATATATAGAAAACCCTAAAGACGCCACCAAAAAACTGTTAGAACTAGAAAGTTCAGTAAAGTTGCAGGATACAAAATCAACATACAAAAATCAGTAGCATTTCTATATGTTAATAGCGAAGTATCTGAAAAACATTAAGAAAAAAAATTCCATTTACAGTCATTACAAAAAAAAAATAAGGTACCTAGGAATAAAGGAGGTAAAAAAAATTGCTGCAAGGAAAACTGTGAAAGAAATTAAAAAGGATACACATAAAGGAAAAGATATTCCATGTTTATGGACTGGAAGCATTAATATTGTCAAAATGACCATCCTACACAAAGCAATATATAGATTTAATGCAATCTCTATCAAAACAGTATTGGCATTCTTTTTTTTTTTTCTTTTATTTTGATGAAGTCTCGCTCTGTCAACCAGGCTGGAGTACAGTGGCGCCATCTCAGCTCACTGCAAGCTCTGCCTCCCGGGTTCATGCCATTTTCCTGCCTCAGCCTCCCGAGTAGCTGGGACTACAGGTGCCTGCCACCATGCCTGGCTAATTTTTTGTATTTTTTAGTAGGCACAGGGTTCCACTGTGTTAGCCAGGATGGTCTTGATCTCCTGACCTCGTGATCCTCCCACCTCGGCCTCCCAAAGTGCTGGGATTACAGGCGCGAGCCACTGCACCCAGGCTGGCATTCTTTACAGAAATAGAAAAAACAATACTAAGATTTATATGGAACCCCAAAGACCCTGAATAGTCAAACCAATGCTGAGCAAAAAGAACAAAACTGGAGGCATTTCACTAGCTGATTGCAAAATATACTACGAAGCTATAGTAATAAAAATCGTATGGTACTGGCATAGAAACAGATATATAGACCAGTGAAACAGAATAGAGAGCCCAGAAATAAATCCAAGCACTGACACCCAACTAATTTTTGACAAAGGGACCAAGAACACGCATTGGGGAAGAGACAGTCTCTTCAATATATGGTACTGGGAAAGTTGGATAGCCACATACAGATAAATGAGACTAGACCCCCTACTTCTCACCATATACCAAAATTACCTCAAAATCAATTAAAGACTTAAATATAAAACCCCAAACCATAAAACTATTAGAAGAAAACGTAGGGGAAATGCTTCAAGTCGTTGGGCTGGGCAAGAATTTTTAAAAATGAGCCTTCAGAAGCACAGGCAATAAAAGCAAAAATAGACAAATTGGATTACATCAAACTAAAAGAGCTTTTGCACAACAAAGTAAACTATTAATACAGTAAGAGGCAGCCTGCAGAATGGAAGACAATGTTTGTAAACTACACGTCTGACAAAGTGTCAAGATCCAGAATATATAAGAAACTTGAACAACACAATAGTAAAAAGCAAAAAAAAAAAAACAAAAAAAAAAACAAAAACCAGTTTATAAATGGCAAAATACCTTAATAGATATTTCTCAAAAGAAGACATACAAATGGCCAATAGACATATAAAAAATGCTTAACATTGTTAATCATCAGAGAAATGTGAATCAAAACTACAATGAGATGCCACCTCCCTCCAGTTAGAATAGCTTTGATCAAAAAGACAAAATTAAACAAGTGTTAGAAGGGATGGGGAGAAAAGGGACTATTTATAAACTGCTGGTGGGATTGTAAACTAGTACAGTCATTATGGAAAAACAGTCTGGAGATTCCTCAAAATATCAAAAATAGAAATAGGATCCAGCAATCCTATTTGGTATATATTCAAAATAAATGTTTATGACAACACTATTTACAATAGCCAAGATATGGAATGAACCTAAGTGTCTATCAATGGATGAATGGATAAAGAAAATGTGGTATATATACACAATGGTATACTATACTATTCAGGCCTAAAAAGAATAAAATCCAGTAATTTTTGACAACAAGGATGAACCTGGAGGACATCATGTTAAGTGAATGAATTAGGCCATTCTCAAACTGCTGTGAAGAAATACCCAAGACTGGGTAATTTATAAAGGAAAGAGGTTTAATTGACTCATAGTTCTGCACTGCTGGGGAGGCCTCAGGAAACTTACATTATAGTGGAAGGGAAAGGAGAAGCAGGCACCCTCTTCACAGGGCAGCAGGATGGAGTGAGTGCAAGCAGGGGATCTGCCAGACTCATAAAACCATCAGATCTCGTGTGACTCACTATCATGAGAATAGCATGGGGAAAACCGACCCCATGATCCACTTACCTCTACCTGGTCCCACCCTTGACATGTGAAGATTATGGGGATTATGGAGATTACAATTCAAGGTGAGATTTTGGATGGGGACACAGCCAATTCATATCAGCGAAATAAGCCAGACAGAGAAGGACAGATACCATATTATCTTATTTGTATAGACTCTTAAAAGAAACAACAAAGTTGATATCTTAGAAGCAGAGTAGAACAGTTGCTACCAGAGACTTAGGAGGGGAACTGGGAAGGTAGGATGGGAAAAGGTTGGTCAACAGGTACAAAGTACAAATTTTGTACAAGGTACAAATTTTAGGTAGAAGGAAAATTCTGGTGTTTTAATGAGCGGTAGGTTGACTATAATTAATGGTAAAATATTGTATATTACAAAATAGTTAGAAGAGAAGCCTTTGAGTATTCTTACCACAAAGAAAGGATAAATGTGTGAGGTAATGGATACACCACCCTGATTGGATCACTATACAACAGAGATACATATTGAAACACCAAATTGTATCCTATAAAAATGTGAAATTATAATGTGTCAATTAAACAAATAGTTTTAAAATTTCAATGACTAATGTTTATAAAAAGCTAAACTTAATTTACCTGAGAAAAGGAAGTGTTGAACATCTGATTATTTTTATTGCTTATCAATCTAAAAAGGATTTAAGGGGACATGCCTGATTAGGATGTACCACAAAAATCACCTTCAAGAATATTTTGCTGAAAGAAAAATTCTTAATGATGGGAAAATCTAGAAATGAGTTTTCTTGATGCTGCTCTGGAGTAGTAACCTAGGGTGACTATGAGAAACCACATGATTTATTCTGTGAAAGTTGGGAGTAGATGTCCTATGAATCTGATTTGCAGTGTTAGGGTTTCATGTTGCTACAAAGCTTTGTTGAACTTCACAGCTTTTCATATCATTTAGTCTTTACTGTTTTTCTACAGGTATTAACCTCATTTAACACAGAAGAAAATTTGGTAGAACATACTGAAATAAATCAGCAGCACTGCAAAAAAAAAAAAAAAAAAAAAAAAAGAAGAAGATTTATAAGAGTTTCTACCCTGGGCTACTCCCTCTTTTCCAGATACTGTGAGTCATTTAAATTAGTCCAAATGATGACTCTTCCTCACCCCAGAAAGAGGAAATTAAAACTTTAAATCAACCCATCATGTTTTCTGCATGTGCTTAGTCTCCAGTGGAGCAGGTTCCTTGGATGCTCTTTCATTATCTTAGGCAAATAAGCAGCAGGGGCTTCTGTGTAAATATGCAAATGCACATGCTGAATTAAGGCGTATTTTTTGCTCAGTTAATATGTGCTTTGGAGGAGGCATTATTTGCTTATAAAGCTCTGAAATCCCTTTGTAGATACATCGTCTTGGGCTGACAGCCTTGAGAAGTGGAAGTTTGATGGAGTACTTACTCTAGCAACCCTGCTGGATGTGCAGTTGGCACGGCTGGTGGCGAGGGGGTTGCTGATGGGTGATGCTTCTTTCTGTCACCCCAGCAATGGCACAACTAGAAATAGCAGACAGCATGTGAAGAGACGATGATAGAGTATGAAGGATACACAGAATGAAAATTATCCAGAATGTGGCAGGCCTTCTCCCTGAATAATCGAGAACTGGCTGAACAGTCACTTACAGAGAGGCACAAAGAAGGGATCTTCCTATGAGTTGTGCTTGCAGGAATTACTACCCATAGTCAATGGGGAGGGAATGTTTGAAGGGAAGATCTATGTTTATCTTCCCTCCCTGTCCAGCTCACAGCCTTGAAAGGAATGACAGGGAAGAGAGAGCTTTTGGTTTTGCTGAATTATGGCCATCTGGCTATTACAAGTACAGACAATTAGAGATAATCACAACTCCCTTTCTCCTCTCTTCTACAAGTTGGCAAGCTGAAATTTGGGCTGTGGTCTTGTATTTGGAAGCCTGGCAGGTGTATTCAGAATTCTTCCACGTAAATAAGTGTGACCTCAGAATAGCACTGCATATATTCAATTCAGATAAATGATTTCTAGGTAATCTGAAACTTAGCCCTACACAGTTAAATGTCATCTTGACCTAAGTTAGGAGTATTGGATTTGCATGAAATGACAGACAGGAAACCGTAAATCAAGAAGTGCTTGGAGAAAAGCACTGTTAGAGGTTGTCTCTTGTGGATGTGCATCTCATGGCTGATGACTCCATTAAAGTGAGTTGCAAAAACATCGTTTAGTCTTAAACTTCCTTTTACTTCCACCTCTAATGAATACTCAAGAATACAGGTTTTCATAACCAGATAGGAGAAGTTTGAATAAAAATTCAGGGGTGAAAAAAGAGTGAGCTTATTCACTTAGAAAAATTTGCTAAGAAAGGGATATCTCACTTTAGCACAATTTTTTCCTGGCCAATTTGTTTGAGAGGAAGTTACAGAATCAAAAGTTTTGAAAAGTCTGACACATCCAGTGAATTCATAAGCCAACTTTCTCTACAAAACAAAGCTCAAAAGCACAAAAGCACAAAGCAAGGTTTCTGTGCCTGCTACAAACTCACTCTCTTGAAGTTGTCCTATTGCTTTTATAGGCTAAATTGCAACATAGCCAATGGGTAGACAGAGGCAGGTGGGGTCCCATTGTGGACATATTCCATCTGTAGGCCATTAGGATTCTGCTGTAGCAGTCCTGTGTCATTCTCATTATGCACTAATCAAAAGGCTGGGGCTCATCTTTTTGCAGTGCTCCCTATTTCTTTTAATGCACCTGCAAATAAAATGAAATGGGCTTAATGGACTGAGGCTTTGACTGATTCTCATAGCTCTGCTGCATGGTCACTAGTTGCTTCTCCTGGTAATTTACAAGGTTTCCTGCTGTATGATAAAACACAGGTGCTCAGGCTGTCATCCAGAGCAATGATTTATTAGCTTTAGTGGTACCACAGACCTCAGGCAGCAGGCACTAAATCAAGAGAATATATACTGAAATAATATGTTTTCCAATGACGACCCATGGAGACTCTTTAGTTGTTCATGCCCTTTACCCACTGCTGTTGGTTTTGCCATTTCTCCTCATTATTTTAAAGCCCACAGGATTCACTTCCTGTCTTAATTTCTCACCTGCCAGGACAGCCTCAGCACCAGCTTTATTACTATAGATTTCTAGTTGATCCTTCACACCACCAAAGAGTTCCAGCTAATGAGTAGGAGAAAGGGAACCCCAGGGGCTTTTTCAGGCCTTAGGATGCTCAGAATCCATATTCCGGGCTTCACTTTGATATCGTTGCCAGACAATAAAAGCTCACATTGGCCTTTCAAATAATTCTGCTTTGAGGTTAAATATGTCTGGACATTCATTTGGAACATTTCATCTACTGAATTTTTCTTCATGGAAATTTGTTAAGAGGTCCTGCCTTCCTATTTTCGTGACAGAGACTATCAATCAAAGTGACTTCTTCTTGATTATCAGACAGCCCTATGAACATATTAGGGAAACCTTTAATTACTATTAAATGCCTGCCAAACATGGGCACAGGAAAAAATCACTCAGTCAATCAAAGTAGAAGCTTGGTGTGGACTCTGAATTTTAATGAGAGGACAGAGCAGAGTTGTAAATGGAGTCTTAGGTAGGAAAGTGAATATGTAGAGAAAAATGTCCAAAATCATCCTGAAAACTGAGAAAAGCAGGACTAGAACAGAAAAGTCAATAACATAAATGACTAAGTAAGATAACAAAAATTAATGTTAATTCTATACAACAGATCAAGAAACTAGAACTTTGATTTTCTCTTGTAATCAGTGCATATGTCACAGACAAGACCAAAATCTTCATGCATTTTCAAGTCTTTTTCATCCCACACAATTCATCTAAATTTTACCCTCTATTGGGTAACATATGGAAATCCAAAGCTTTGGCCAAAGCCTTGGGGGAATCAATGATCTTTATCTTGCACATGTAGCTGTAGGATGGCAAGTGTTAAGGGACATGGCAGAGCAGTGGGAGTTGGGAGATGTGAGAACGGTCATGGCTGCAGATACTTAGATTTGCCAACGCCAAAGTGAGGTAGCTGGTGATAAATATGGTGAAGATGGTGACTACTTACGAGACTTCTGAATGTCCTCAAAGTCAATGGCTACTCAAAAGAAAGAGATTAGGACATAGTGCTGACCTTTCAGAAGGACACTAGCCATAGTCCTGCAGCAAGGTCCTGGATGCCTCTGCTGGGACCAGAATCAGGCCCTTTGTGTCTGTACCATGGAGAGGTCTGAGAATGCTGGGGGAAGGAAGGGCAGTCAAGGCTATGAGAAGCATGAGAGTTTCAGTGGCTTCCTATCAACTGTGAGGAAAAGTTTCAATATGTTAACAACCTCTTAAGATGAACCAGTACATACAGGCTGATTTTCAGCCCTGCCAAATTTCCCTTTTCTTGATGTTAATTCATAATGCTTGATATGGTTTTGCTGTATCCCCACCCAAATCTCACCTTGAATTTTAATAATCCCCACTTGTCAAGGGTGGGGCCAGCTGGAGAAAATTGAATCATGAGAGAGGTCTCCCCCATACTGTTCTCGTGGTAGTGAATAAGTCTCATGAAATCTGATGGTTTTATAAAGGGCAGTTCCTCTGCACAAGCTCTCTTGCCTGCCACCATGTAAGATGTGCCTTTGTCCTTTACCTTCCTCCATGATTGTGAGGCCTCCTCAGCTATGTGGAACTGTGAGTCCATTGAACCTCTTTTTCTTTATAAATTACCCAGCCTCTGGTATGTCTCTATTAGCAGCATGAGAACAGACTAATACAGAGTTGCAGAGAATTTCTCTTTTATCTTTTCTTCTTAAGTCAGGTAATGGGAGAAAGAATTGAGAATTTTAAGAGCAGTAAACATTGGGGAGGCAATATTTTTTCTCTTCCAATTCTACATTCATAGTAAAAATGCAACATGAGTACTGCAACAAGAGTACTGTCATTCCTAACCAACTGCATAACTAATCTTTCACCACCAACTGGTGAAGTTCTACCTGTGTTGTTCCTTTCTGTTGGGTTTTTAGACTGCATATTAATTCTGCTGTTATATTAGATATGTTACCTGCTTCAGTTTTCTTAAATACTAAGAAATATCATCTTCGCTGTGTTTGGGAATGGAAATTCATTGTGTTTGGGAAGGTAAATCAAGATACCTTGATATGCTCAACCTTTCTTAAATTCTGTTTCTATGAAAGATTCTTCTAAGCATACTATGGGCTAAAGATTGAAGTGTGTTCACCATAAAGACCGTAGATTGTCTCTCACTGGAAGTCTTTAAACATAAATTAGAAAACTCCAGATGGAGGAAAGATTTAAATGTAAAATCATGAAAACATAGAAGGACTAGAAAAAATCTATAGTTATATTTTACTGTAATCATAGAGTGAGGAAAGCTTTTCTAAACATAAAAAACCATGACAAGATAATAAATACCCCAACATGAAGATTATAAATTTCTATACAACAAAATGTGACGTAATATGCCATAAATGAAATTGAACATAAGCTAGCAAAACTGCAACACGGATTACAGACAAAAGACTGGTTTACCTCATCTACAAAGGGGTCTTATAAATCAGTAATAAATATGGTACAAGCACCACAATTGAAAAATGGCAAGAGACATAAGCTAGAAATTCTTGGAAGAAACATAACATCACTATAATGCCACTAAAAGTGAAAAGGTTTTCAATTTCACTAATAGTTAAAAACATTTAGACTAAACAATAAGGAGATACAATTCTTCACCTCTCAGATAGACTGTTCTTGAAGCTTGTGTCACCAGTATTTTGTGAGGATGTGGAGAAACAAATATACTCACAAACTTCTGGTTTGAGTATAAATTGGTACAACATTTTGGTAATATGGTATTGGTAATATGAACTACAATTTTAAGTGTGTGTATGCTTTCTCACCTCAAGTATTTCTGTAAATTCCCCTCCTAGAATTTATCTTATACAAATACTTGTTCAAGTTCAAAGAAATGAACATTATATCTTTGTTAAGAAGATTAAAAATAAGAAATAAATCAAATATCCACCAGTAAGAAGCAGACTATGTAAATCCTATTTTTTTCTGTTCGATGGGAAACTATGCAGTGAAGAAAAAGACGGCCATTTCTATATTGCTTATACTTTTCATAACTTGTTTGTATTAATTTAAAAATACTATGAATAACAATATAGATGGCGATGAAGACAGATTATAAATTACATAATTAGATAGAATTCTCTGATTATATAATTTAAGTATAATTCCACTACATTCATTCACTCATTTATTTATTCAACAAGTATTTTCGGATACCTATTCTGTACAGTGCTCCATTAGAAGAAAATTGTGTAAATAGGTTTTCAAGTTTCCTAGTCAATTTTCCTTGTCAAATACAGTGAAGATGGTGTTTCTCAGTATTTAGTTTTCCTCACTCCAAGATTATAATAAAATATGACTATGTATTTTTTCTAGTCCTATGTTTTCAGGATTTTACATTTAAATCTTTGTTCCATCTGGAGTTTTTCAATTTATAGCTAAAGAATTCCAGAGAAAGACAATGTATGGCCTTTGTGGTGAACGCATTTCAATCTTTAGCCTTTAGAATGCTTAGAGGAATCTTTCTTAGAAACACAGACGTTAAAGTTAAAGAAATAATCTTAGTTATAGTAAAAATAAGGAAGCGGTCACCTTAAGAGGTTAATAGGCATAGCGACTTGCTGGCACAGCAGAAAACAGGCCCCCAGTCTCTGATTCCTGGCTTAGGAAACCTTCTCTTATGCTATGCTAACATTTAAAATATTTAAATAAATTCTTCAGGTCAAAGCACAAGTGCGTCCTTCTTGTTTTATATCTTCGGTTGGAACATACTTTATTTTTTGCATATCCATAAAAACCATGATGATATTAATTTCTATTTAGCCATTTTTTTCTTCACATTAACTGAATCGATACAGATATATATTTGAGAACTATGTATAAGTGTGAGGAACAAAAGTGTGTGTGGGGGGAATTTAGAATTCCAGAACTGTGTGATCATGACAACTCTTAGTCACATCTGACTGCAATCATTCCGGTTTTTGTCTTTGAGTTCACAGTTTCAATTTATTATGAAAATATTTCCATATGATGACAAACCTGAAAAGACAGGAGATGTGGAGCTACAGAGAAACAGTTTTGCCCTTTTATCAGAGCCACTCTTAGGGACAGATTTTACTTTGAAAATCCAATTTGAAAAACCACAAGTATTTTACATCATTAGACAACTGTCCAATCGCAATTTTTACCCTAAAGTTTGTGCTTAAAGCTTGTCATCAATATGATTTATAAGTTTTAAAAGTCTCAAATTTTTTCTGTATATCATGTTACAGATCTTGATTCACAACTATTTATCTTGGTCTGAAACTTCAATGTTCATTGATTACCTATAATAATAGTTACTCATAAATGTAGTTAATAATTAAATATAAAAATTATTATTTTTACATGTATATAAATCTCTTAAAAAGACCAAGTTTTGAGAAAGAGAGCAGGAAATTGCTTAGAAAACCGCAGGAAGCTTTAAGAACCTCAGTATCAGTCAAAGCAGGTACAACAAAAAACAATTTTAGACATTCATTTTTGCTCTAAGAGTGCTTACAATAAATGGATCACAGAATGAATAACTGATGTATGGCAAAATGAGTTTAAAACTATATAAGCTCCAAGGCCCCAATGTGTACAATTCTTTGGAAGGGTTTTAGTCATTCAGTTTTGGAAAATATTAGTGATCCTTTAGGAAGCAGCAAAAAACTTGTTCAAACGAATATTTTAAATCATTGTTCATTTGAGCTATGTGTCTATGTAGTTTCCTCATTTGAGGAAGGAGAAAATGGACACTAAAGTACAATGTTTGCATTTACTAAATAGCACATTCAATTGCAGAGTAACAGAAAGCTTCAGAATTCAGTGTGAAATGAGTTATTTTGTTAGAATCAATATTCCATTTTTGCTAGTTTTGTGCGTATACAGGCACAAATATATTATAAATCTGTACATGTCTCTAAATCTGTTTACTCGCCTATTTTGCCCTTTCCTTTCACTCTCTGTGAAACTCCCCATCCTGTGCTGCTGGTCTGGGGCTTTGGCCATCTGCTTTCCTTTGCTCTGTGATAGTTATGACTTCTTGGCTTTGGCCTGCCTGCTTGATTTCTGACCCTGTGTTTGCCTGAATCTCCGGGAGCTGTGAGGCTCTGCCTTCCGTGTGTCTGCCTGATTCCTAACTCACTGCTTCTGCCTGCCCTTTGACACACCATGCAGTCCTTTTGGACTCTTGCCTGCCTTACTGCTAAATCACTGTTGAGCTTCGAACATTTCAGCTTCAGTGAATTCTTGGCTCTCCCAGTTTCAGATTATCAGCATCCCTACCCTTTGCATTTCTATCTGAGTCTACAATTCTAGCACTAATGTCTAGGACGCAAGACCACTTCTGTTGCTTTTATTGATTGCAGAGGAGAATATATGAGTTCAACTTTACCAACCTTCCTCAGGCATGTGAACTTTTTAAGGGATGGGGGACAAATCACACACAAGGGAGAGAGTTCACAGGACTACCTTCGAGTCGTTCCTTCAGTTAGGTATAGACTTTAGATGCATTAGTATGACTCTTCTGGGTTTCTTTTGCTTATTTTTTTTCTTAATTCTTGAAAGCATCGTCCTTTAAAATTTTTTTTTTTTATCCTAGTTTTTCCTGAAATTCTAGAATGACTTTTTTTTTTTTTTTTTTTTTTTTTTTTTTTTTTTTTTACATAGTATTCCAACCTCCAAGAGATGTCCTCTTGGTACCAGGTCAAAACATTTCTTTTTGAATCCATTTGCCTCATGTCTCTGGCGTGTGAGCATTGTGCCCACAGAAACATCTCTGAAAAATCTGGGTTCCTTCTGTACTTTTCAGTAGCCTGAGGTACGACCCCAAATTTTAGTTATACATCTTGGTTTTACCAGCCCTTTGCCCTTAATTCTCATTTCATCCTTTTTAAAAGTCACAAGTCCTTAAGGGCTCTGGGTTTCTGGATAATTTTGTTCATAACATTATAAACTTCTTAATATGGTGGAGTTTCCAGATATCCAGGCATTTCCGCTAACCAAAAACCATCTTTTGCTTCTTATATGCCACATACTCTTTGTTGTGATGTTACTTAACGTTTCTGAACCTTATTTTCTTCATCTATAAAGTGATAACAATGGCAACAGCAACAATAATAATAATGACAAGGTGTACTGAGCACTCCATAAACAATACCTTTTATTATTACGTTTGCTGTCTCCATGATTATTACTTTTTTAAAGAGATGAGCCAAATCTTGACTGAGCTAATTTGTTTTTGTATAACATGCATAATGTGTGTCTTTTCTTCTAGTAAAATAGTTCATCCAAAATGAATCATACACATGACATAAAAACTGCAGAGGAAGGAAAACTTAAAAATCACTGCTCTTGAATAAGGTATTGTAAATGGATAGTAATTGTATACTGCCTGTTACTGTTTATTTTAGATGTGTAAAATACAATTGCCATCTTATTTGTGTACTGGGTTTTTTGTTTTTAGTGAATGTAAGGTTGTTTTATTTTAATGGGTTTCCTCATAATTTCAGTTCCCTCATCCTGATTTCCTTTAAGGCTGAAGTTTTCAGACAGACCATGAAAAGGTAGAACATCTTTCACAGCTCATGGAGGCCTTTCCCTCTGTTTCTTGCACTTACTGTTTTAGAATCCTGGCCCCTCCCACCCCCACCTCATACATGAATTTTCCAACCACCGGGGTTTTCAGACCCCTGTGGTTGGAATCCCCACAGAGATTCAGTTAATCCCAGAGGCCAGCCTGTGACTGAGGTGATATGGGAAAAGAGCCTAGTCTTGGGGAGCCGGGAAGCCAGGCCTGGTAGGGGGAAGAGGGTTACAGTTGCTGAGTTACTCATTTCATTATTGATCCCAGAGGAGAACTGGCTGGAAGCCAAGGCAGAAGTCAAGTCAGGCAGAGCTGTTTAAACTCCACACAGAATGAGCTTGAAATAGAGTACTGCAGCTGGGGGCAGGGGGGTTAGATTCCTTCTAGGCTGACTTCTCACCAGGAATGGGGCAGCAGCCTTCATCCAGACATTCACTTGGTGGAGCTGAAGATTCTCGACTAGAGCTTACCGGTTACAAATCTGTGCAGAATGAAGTTTGCAGGTAGAACAGCAAGAACCAAGCTCTTCAGAGCTCGTTTTCAGTCTTGCTCTATTTAGTGTCTTGGATGAGTATTTTCTCTTGTTCTAATTTTCTCTTGTTTTAATTTTCACACATGGTAATGGGTATAACCATCCCTATCTCATACGAAATTAAATTTGGTATCATTGTGATTAAATTTGGTAATACATGCAAAATACTTAGGACAGTGATTGATGCATGTATTCAATAAATGGTAGATATTATTATTGTCATTGTTATTTTAATTGTCATTTATGATTGAAGCTGGAGGGCCATGCAGAGGCAAGTAAGAAACCATACACAATGACTTTTAGGAATGAGGTTTTGTCACTGACACTTTATTGAAAATTTTTTATGGTGACATTTTGGCCTTTAGAAGTAAAGCTTTTCTGAGATGAGGTAAACAGTGCTCTTATCAATATCTTCTCAGAAAACCTTTCTAAGTTATTACATTACATCTAGTCCCTACAACTGGAATGATGTTGGCAAAGAACATATAAGGTAGGAATATTATATAAGGGGCTTCTGGCTTTTCAAGTTAATAAAAAGCACTTATATTTGAGCTCATTTGATTCTGGACATAGATAGGGGTTCTACCTGGCAAATACAAGATTTGAGTATTGCAGAGCAAATGAGGAGAAAATACAATTAACCTTAAGATTCCTTTAGTATCTGCTACATGTCTATAATTTCCTTCTCTTTTATTCAGCATTAATTGAGAGAATGGGATATGATATGCAGGTCTGTGAGAAATTGAGTCTGCCCTCAAGGATCTTATACCGTTGTAGGAAGAGAAGATATGTACAACTGTATAAAAAATATATTACTTCTGCCCTCCACCCACCAGTATGGCTAGAGTTCAAGTGGTGGACATGAATAGAAGACTTCTGCCAGGAATACAGAAATCTAATGGAGTATTTTGTTAAGTTATAGACAAAGGATGTTGGAGCCAGTATTACAATTACTCTTTTCATTATATTTATTTTTATTTAGGACTGAAACAGGAGGGCCAGGCAGAGACAAGCAAGAAAGTGATATAGTTATGACATTCAAAGTGAAGAAATAGTCCATGTAATGTCTCCGGTGGATAACATATAGGGGGAAAGCAACCAACAGTGGTGCTGAGGGTAATCTTATCCAAGCAGCCTCCTTGCTGAGTCTGTCTCCTGCTTGAGAAGACTGCATCGAATATCAGTCACATAGCACCAGGAGCATGCGATTGTGGAGACAGTGCTAACTAGCTGGCTGGCAGAGAGCCATGGAAGCCAGAGGCAGCAGGCCTTTGGAGAAATATGGCAGGGCCTGCTCTGTGGTGTCAAACGCATGAGGTGAACTTGTCTTTTTCTGTCTGTGAATCTTTGTTTTTTTTTGTTTTTGTTTTTTTTTTTTTTTTTTGAGACCGAGTCTCGCTCTATCACCCAGGCACGAGTGCAGTGGTGCAATCTCGGCTCACTGCAAGCTCCGCCTCGCAGTTCAAGCCATTCTCCTGCCTCAGCCTCCCCAGTAGCTGGGACTACAGGCACCCGCTACCACGCCCGGCTAATGTTTTGTATTTTTAGTAGAGACGGGGTTTCACTGTGTTAGCCAGGATGGTCTCGATCTCCTGACCTCATGATCCGCCTGCTTCGGCCTCCCAAAGTGCTGGAATTACAGGCGTGAGCCACCGTGCCCGGCCTTCTGTTTGTGAATCTTTAAATGAAACTGACACTCATTACCAGTGCTTTTGGAGTTGGGTGTTTGTGGGAGAGCTGGAAGGGTAGGCAGAAGTCTAGATTCACTGAGTCCAGCCTCAGGTGAATGTGGAATACAAGTCAAGGCTTCCCAAGGATGCTGGGACACATTTGGATTATAATGCAACATAGTTCATAGTATTATTCAATATTCATAGTGAAGTGTGGAATTGATAAGTATCATAAAAGAAGTACAGAGTAAACATTATCAGAGGTCTGAGTAGTGAAAGCTTACTTCCAGCCTAGGGATGGAGACAGGAAGGATAAAGGAGGAAGAAAGCTTTGCAAAAAGTGTTAACTGAATTGGACTTTGGGAGATGATGTGGTGGACACTGTGCCTAATTCCCCAGTATCTACCTCAGATGATTTGTCCGATTGTGGTGATTTCATGCCCTTTGTCAGGGATTGGTTCCAAGATGGATAAGCCCATGATAATTTGGACAAATAAATAAGATGGGTAAAGTGGCTTGGGGCTTTTGGGAAGAACAAGTAACTCTTTCTCCAATTGGATGGGAACAAAGAAGCATTTAGCCTAATTGCTACTGAAAATGTTCCTGCAACCGCAAGGAAAATAAATCTTCCCAGGAATCTATTCTCCAAAAATAATCCTCTCCACACCCGTTGGCCCTGGCTATATAGCATCTAAAAATAGTGTACAATAAACCATTTTGTGTCATTTTGAAGTTTTTAGTTATTCTCATTTTCTAATGGTGTTTTGTTTTTTGAGACTGAGTTTTGCTCTTGTTGGCCAGGCTGGAATGCAATGGCATGATCGCAGCTCACCACAACCTCTGCTACCTGGGTTCAAGCAATTCTTCTGCCTCAGTCTCCTGAGTAGCTGGGATTACAGGCATGGGCCACTACGCCCAGCTAATTTTGTATTTTTAGTAGAGACAGAGTTTCTCCACGTTGGTCAGGCTGGTCTTGAACTCCCGACCTCAGGCGATCCACCCACCTCAGCCTCTCAAAGTGCTGAAATTACAGGTGTGAGCCACCGCACCCTTCTTAGTTATTCTCACTTTCATAGTTTTTTTATTATTGCTTATTGAATTTGAACATGATAGGAAAAATCAATTATTTGTTGTTGGATCACTTTCATTAATGGTTAATTAATTTTGATGTGTTTTGAGAAACTGGTGTATCGGTAGCTGTATTTGAACTTCCATTGCAATTTTCTTAGTCTACTACTTTCTGACACAGCAAGATGCTGTGGGAAGAGCTTTGGAAAGAGTTACCTATGGCTTTGCATTCTGACTTTTCATCAACTTTTGAATATCAATTTCTTTTATTATACCTCAACAATTTTTTTTTTTGTTGTTAAATGAAATGAACTTTTGCTCATGTTCTAATGTTACTGTATTCTGCAGAGTCTTGACCGATTATTCTAGGTCTCTACTGAAAAAATGATCTGTCTTCCAGGATTGTCAGGCAGAGATGACTCTGAGAAAAGTCTATGATGCTACTGGTTGAACAGTTATTACTTTGGTGCCATGGACAAATTTCATTTGGAATGTTTGATTATATCCTATTAAAATTTACACAAATTTTAAAAAATTAATCATGTTCAAGTGGTTATATAATTCTTCCTTATTTCTTATTTCTTGTTTTATGAAATGATTTTCAACTGGTTGGAATATAAGTTCAATGAAGAAAGCTTGGAGCATTGTTGGCTCTCAATAAATGCTTGTTGTATGAATGAATGAATTACTTAGCACTATTACATACCTATTTGAGAACTATATTTTTTATTTTGGGAAGAATGATTTATTCATCATATTTTATTATTTTTGTTCATTGGATTTAAATGTTCATTGGAAATTTATTTTCTAGATGGTAAAATAGTTATATGAAGTCTAAGTATTTCAAGTTAAATTTCATAACCTTTTGTTTATTAAATTTTAAAATAAATTTAGAATTTAAAAGCAGCACTTTAATCTATACATATAGAGTATCTTCTTTGTTAAGAAGAGGCAGATGAATATCTTGGTTTAAGCAATACTGTCCATTTTGATTAGCTTACTTTTTGATGTTTTAGTGTAGAACAAAATAAAAAAAAATTTTTAAATAAAATTTAAAAAATAAAAAAGAACAACAAAAAAATAAAATAAACAATTTTAAATTCTCCTTTCTATGCTTAATCTGGATAATCTTATTGGCTGCCGTTGCCACCCTGATGCTAAGATTCAAAGGACTCAAAAATGAGAAAACTATCAATTTAGCAAAATGGAGATTCTCCTTTACTTGTCCTACCAATTGAAAAAAATAGAGAACCAAAAAAGAAAAAAAAAAGAGAGAGAAAATAAAAAGAATGTGCCCCCACCCCAGTTCCCAATGGCAAGTTGACTGAAACAAAAATATTTGAAATAATAAATGTCTCTGGATACCTGGATTTACATTCTATTTTCCTTGCTATAAATAAGTGGCTGCTGTAAGTTAGAGCAGGTGTAAATGACTGTGACTCACTGTATGTATGGTAAAGACATGTGCCTTGATGGGAAACAAGGGACAAGGAACATAATGAGATTCAACTGAGGGGGATTTGGGACTTAACTCCTCTTCACGTTGGAGTGAAGCCAGATTCATAGCAGTAGAAGGACTCTATAAACATAATTCACTGAAATGAGAGGGTGATAAAAAGGCCCTTTTTCTTGCCTTTTGCAGGGATAAATTACACCCGAAGCTACAGAAATGTTCCTTTCTAGCTTCAGATTAAGTGTGCTTGTATAATAAACATTTCTGTAACACTCGGCTTCTTTAACCTCGACAGCTCAATTAGGGCTGTGCGATAAAATACAACTTCTATGCACTTTGTGAACACTTAATGTGACTGAGGGCCTGTTAGCAAGAAATCTCACAGAAAATAGGTCTTGACAAGTGTTCAAGGAAATTGAATTGGCATTGTGTTTAATGAATATATATATACACACACACATACATATATGCATATACATATGTATATTCTTTAAAACTCTGTATTCTAATTATAATGATATATGTGAGTTTCCTTTTTTGTGTGAAAATCTCTTATTCATTATCTTTGCTATTGGCTGGAAAACCATGAGGAGATTTGGGAAAGTTGTTATATGTGGGTACAGATGTTTAAAGAAGTCAGAAACTCTGATGATTCACAGAGTTTGGAAAAGTCTTAATTCTAATCTCTAAATTGCTGTGAATTGGAGGTAGTCTCAGTGAGCCCCTTGACTTGGAGTTATGTTGCTTAATACATTTGCATATTTCTTTTCTGAAGGAGGATAGATATTAGGGCTCTGGCAGGATTGGTTGAGAAGACAACCTCAGATAGATGAGCAGTCTGTGCATAGCACTGTGCATGGGAGACGTCTGACAACCTGTCAGAATCACTCACTGTGCATTGACATTAGAAACCGCTTCCAGATAGCCTTTTTTTTGGTACTATTATGGTGTCATAAATTTTGTCATGATCATCTACCAAATAAGGCTTCAATTTCTTAGATTGGCTTTCAAGTACCTCTGATACCAGCCTTATTTCAATTTAACCTCTTTTATAGTTGGATTTTCATTTTGCCTCAGGTGCATAGAATTCCCAGATCCAGGGAAGGGGCTTTCATGTGATTCATCGATTTAGTTGGAACTTGCCTTTTACTAATACCACTTCATGCCCCCAGTCTTCAGGACAAGCTGTGGTCTTTAGTGTGCTTTGTTTACTCCCCTTGTTTCTCCACCTTTTTCTTGTCATTCCCTCTGTGCTCTCTGCCAAGCTCTGTCTCTCAGGTTGTTTAAAGCTCTGTGGGTGGACCTGTCAAGTAGACCCGCCCTAGAAAGCCTTTTCTGATCCCCCAGCCAGGGGGAGTCTCCCTCTGCACTCCTTTATTGCTTCATTTTTAGTTCTTTTATGACACATCAATTTCTGTTTATATTATTGTTATTTATAGACCTGTCTCTTCTCCCTTGAGGGCAGAGTGGGTAACTGATTCTCTGTCAGGGTTGGGACTAGCTCTTGTATATTCAGCTCTTATTTTTCCATTTTTATAGAGCATATTTGTAAACAGGGCCCAGCTTTCTGACAACACCAACAATAGTTTTTAAACAATACATAAATGTCATGTGTACATATAATGTATGCAAGTATCTATAATAATGGTGTAAGGAGGACCCAAGCTATGAAGAACGGAATACAAAAACACAGTTTGATTTGTAGAGAAAAAGGATCATAGTGTCTTCCTGAAAAGAAAAAAAAAAAAAAAAAAGAATAAGGAAAATTGTGATTTCTAGCTTAAAAGGGAAACCTTACTGACTAAACACAGAAAGAAAGTTTGGGGAAACATCAAAAGGAGAAAAGATTAATTTTTAATGTTACAGGATGTCTCTCGAAGGGGATAATTCAGATGTCAGTTGCACGTTTTCTTTACTAGACTGGTTTATCATCATGGTGAGGAGGAGATGGGGAAAAGCGCCTGAGCTTTTCAAAGGGCTTGTTTATGAGTGTTCAGATCAAACAAGATATGTGAGACTACCGGGAATTCTTTATTTGCACTTCTAATTGTTTCCTTAAATGTAACCATAAAAATTCATTCAGAAAACTGCAGCAGATTTAAGGAGATAAAATAAGACCTCAGATGGCTGTTAGTAATACAAATAACTTAAAGCGTTTTTGCAAATTGCATGTCAGCCACAATTAACAATATGATGTTTATTTTGGTGCGGATGGATACCCTCGGTAAGCAGTCTCTTTCAGTATATCAACGCTTCCTTTTATAATGTCGTCGTAATTGAAACATTTTGTCTTGCATAAGACAGATGGGTGCGCAGCAAGTGTTCACGACACAACCATTTATGCCGATAGAGTTTGCAGACACCAGCTCCACCTTGGCCTGTGTGCAATGGCTGTTCCCTTGTGGAGGGGACCAACACAAACATCGGAGCTTGGATCACAATCGCCACACACTAACATTTTGCCAGATTGCAGCAATTTTGGCATTGCCTAATTCACATGCAGTGCGATTGTGGGGAGGTTTTGAACAAATATTGATTTGTGAGAAGCAGATGAGTGTCATAATTCCCATTTTTAGTATTTCCTTTTCTCACTCAGTGTAAAAATTGTCTACCCTCTTGAGAAGAAGTAAATAAGGTATGGAAATGTTGCTCCACTGTGTGAGAAGCTAGACAAATATTTTCTTTTCTACCACAGAATGTTTTCTGCTGCTTGTCAAAATTTCTTGTGTGCTCTGTGATTCTACACTGGTACACCACAGCAGTGCCTGCTTCGTGACAGCACGGAGCTTGCACTGGGTATCAATAAAAATGGTATCTGGAGATTTATTGAAGTGGATTTAAAACCAATTAGTCCGGTTATTAATCTGCCATCCTTCTCCTCTTGCCCTGCCATTGCAATGTTAACCATAAACTACGACTGAACCAGCAACATCCTTTCTCTGATGGGGGATGGCTTAATGAGAATGATTTTACCTCTTCTAGGGGTGTTTTTTTTGTGCCCACACTCAATCATCTTGATGGCTTTGTTTTTACCATAAACATCAAATGGCATTATATTGGGAACATTATGTAACAATTAACCACATTTTAATTTGTCTGGCAATTATGGAGACATAGTGCTGATAGTGCTGTCATGGAAAGGACTGTCTCACTGCCATATTAAAGACTCTGAGTGGAATATCTTTTTGGTGCAAGATTTATAAACAGATTCTGCTTCCATCAGTTAAGAAGGGTTTTGACTGCAAATAATAGAAAACACTAATACTGTGTTTGAACATACTTTGTCATTCTTAGTATAGTTACAGAAACTTTGTTGGAAGTTGGTTGCTGCGCCTCTAGGATCCTGTCTGGGTTCCAGGCAGGCAAAGAGGAAGGGAGAAGCAAAGATCAGTGTCTGCATGAAGAAATCATCTCTTTCCAGAATTCTCATTTCATACCTTGTGAACCACTTAGATGCTCCTAGCTGCAGTGGAGTCTGGGGAAATACCGCACCAAGCCAGAGGGTGATTCCGCATCAAGTGAAGAATGGATAATGAGATTTAGAGTTGATTAAAGTCATACTGTTTAAAAATGATTTTAAAATAAGATGGTTGAATGCTTGCTGACAGTTGCTTTTCTATGTTGCAGAATTGACTCTGCTGGGCTGAACGTTCCTGGAGAGTGGGGCTGGGTTGGGGAGAGTTGCAGAGAGCTGGAAAACTGGAACAGATTGATATTTTTAGTTCTCAGGTCAGTTAGCTTAAAAGTCAAGGAAGCAGAGAGTAAAGTCCTCTGGTGACTGAAATATGACTCCTTGCTTATTTTCATCAGTCTTTCACTTTTATGCAGTCTAGCCTTATCCTTGATATGGGGAAGCTTATAAAAATTGCCACTCCATTGCTCATGACCTGCCCTATGAAGACAAATATTTTCAGAAGATAGATAGTGTTCAGGTAAGAAAAGCCTAGACTAACATCTCTTGTATGAGAAAGAAAAGAAAGGAGAATATACAGATAACGAACATGAAATGCTGGCAAATATGATCTGCCAAAGAATTGATGTTAGTAAACCTTTGCCTGGTTTTATTTTCTATGTTTATGATTTTGCTAAGATTACAGAGTCCTTAACATTAAGGTAGTATATCCCCAAGTAGTTTCTAAGGGAAAGGCAGGTAAGTGATCAGTTGCTTTAGATGAAAGTCATTCATTGACGTCAGACTAGATTTTCACAGTTAATTTTATATTCTGACAGTTACATAAATTAATCCAGTAAATCCAACAATGCCTACCAAGATTTGTCTGGATTTGTCATGAACATTAAAATGTCATCAGCATACATGGTAATTTATACTCCCTCTGATTAACAGTAATCCTTCTCATCTCCTGTGAGGATCTAATAACCAGAGCTAATGGCTTTAATGCTAAAATAAACAGCAGAGGATGTGAGCAACACCTCTGCTTTGTAGCTTTTGGAAATGGTCTTATGTGTGCAGAATATTTGTGTGTGTGTGTGTGCGTGTTTTTTTTTTTTTTTTTTTGAGACGGAGTCTCGCTATGTCGCCCAGGGTGGAGTGCAGTGGCCGGATCTCAGCTCACTGCAAGCTCCGCCTCCCGGTTTTTACGCCATTCTCCTGCCTCAGCCTCCCGAGTAGCCGGGACTACAGGCGCCCACCACCTCGCCCGGCTAGTTTTTTGTATTTTTTTAGTTTTTAAAGAATATCAACAGCTGATTCTTATTCCAAACCAGTGTTTCAATATATCATAAAACACATTATTTTATTAGGTGAGTTTCATCTTGTGTTCAGTAACATGGCAATTAGGGTTAGTATGGTAAACATTTAGAATGACCATAGCTCCTCAAATGAATCCATGACTGTAATCTTGACATATAATGTTTTAAGCCACTATTAACTAAATTACTGGTTTTGTCACTATAACATGGAGATAACAATAGTGATGGGACTACCACCAGTTATTACAGGCCTATGTATGAAATAATAATAATAATAAGAAAATGCCCCTAGTTAGACAGAGCTGGTGTCACGCGGGGTGGCAAGCAAAACTTGCAGTGCCTTTGAGTTCCTGACTTTCCCCCTCAGTGAGGTACCCTTGTGCAGGGCAGAAACCATACACAAATATGAATCTACCCTCACTGATAAGATTCTGCTTAAAGAGAACAAATGGCATACCTTTAGAAGAGTTTCTAGTGGGTGACACATCTGGATAACCACCTCGAACAGACAATATTATGTGATGATGATCAGTTAATTATCTATTTATTTGCTATGTAAAAACCATATAGATATTTTGATTTTGGAAAAGGTGTACAGGATCTTTTTCCTTTTTTTTGAAATATACCAAATAAATGAATAAATATTAACTCATCAGTTTTACAGACACTTTCCATATACACAATTCCATTTATTATTTACAACAAACCTAAGCTTGTTGTAAATAGATGATGGAGCCTGAGTTGAGGGAGGTGTGCCGGGCTAACTAGCAGGCCTGGGCTCCTCAAATCCTTCTATTCAAGTGTTATAAGAAGGGAAGGGCTACCAAAGACTAGCTTTTTCAGGCCTCTAGGGAAATGACCTCTCAGTCCTGGGACTATCCTCCCTGATAAGAGAGTGTTTGAATGACTGCCTCGGGTCACCAGATAGTTAATGCCAACAGTGTGATTTCTGGTGAATAGCTCTTTTTGCATGCCTGAAAATGTGAGACACTCTGTATCCATTTTACCCCTGGGAGGCTGTATTATATCCCTATGTAAATGACTCCCAATAAAATCCCTAGATGCCAAGGCTTGGGGGAGTTTCCCTTCTTATAACACTTCGCATATGTTGTCACAGATCACTGCAGAGAGAATTAAGCACTGTTCTTTTAACTCTGTTGGGGAGAGGGCAAAGGGAAACTTGTGTCTAGTTTCTTTCAGGTTCCTCCCTATGTATTTTTCCCTTTGCTGATTTTAATTTGTAGTCTTTCACTGTAATATGTCATTGATTTGGTTTGACTCTGTGTTCCCACCCAAATCTCATGTTGAATTGTAATTTCCAATGTTGGGGGAAGGACCTGATGGGAGGTGACTGGATCATGGGGGTGGATTTCTCCCTTGCTGTTCTCATGATAGTGAGTGAGTTATCATGAGATCTGATGATTTAACAGTGTGTGACACTTCCCCCTTTGCTTTCTCTCCTGCTCCACCATGATAAAATGTGCCTGGTTCCCTTTCACTTTCAGATAATTCTAAGTGTCCTGAGGCCTCCTAGCCATGCTTCCTGTACAGCCTGCCGAACTGTGAGTCAATTAAACCTCTCTTCTTCATAAATTATCCAGCCTTGGTTTTTTATAGCAGTGTGAAAATGGAATATACAGAAAATTGGTATCAGAGAAGTGGGGCATTGCTATAAAGATACTGAAAATGTTGAAGTGACTTTGGAAATGGGTAATGGGCAGAGGTTGGAATAGTTTGGAGGACTCAGAAGAAGACAGGAAGATGAGGAAAAGTTTGGAACTTCCTAGAGACTTGTTGAATGGTTGTGATCATTCTGATGCTGATGGTGATATGGACAGTGAAGTCTAGGCTGAGCAGGTTTCAGACGGGGATGAGGAAATTATTGGGAACTGGAGTAAAGGTCATTCTTGCTATGCTTTAACAAAGAGACTGGTGGCATTGTGCCCCTGCTCTACGGATCTGTGGAACCTTGAACTTAAGAGAAGTCATTTAAGGTATCCAGCAGAAGAAATCTCTAAGCAGCAAAGAATTCAAGATGTAGACTGGCTGCTTCTAAAAGCCTATGCTCATCTGCATAAACAAAGAGATGATCTGAAATAGAAACATATTTAAAAGGAAAGCAGAGCATAAAAGTTGGAAAAATTTGCAGCCTGACCATGTGGTAGAAAAGAAAAACCCATTTTCTCAGGAGGAACTCAAGTCAGCTGCAGACATTTGCATAAATAAAGAGGAGCCAAAAGTTAACAGACAAGACAATGGGGAAAATGCCTCCAGGGCATTTCAGAGATCTTCGCAGCAGCCCCTACCATCACAGGCTAGGTCTAGGAGGGAAAAATGGTTTTGTGGGTCAGGCCCAGGACTCTGATACTTTGTGCAGCCTTGAAACATGGCACCCTGCATCTCAGCTGTTCCAATGGCTAAAAGGGGCAAAGGGATAGCTTGGACTGTGGCTTCAGAGGGTGCAAACCCCAAGCCTTGGCAGCTTCCATGTAGTGTTGGGTCTGCAGGTACACAGAAGGCAAGAATTGAGGTTTGGGCAGAGGCCTAGATTTCAGAGGACGTGTGGAAACACCTGGATGTCCAGGAAGAAGTCTGCTACAGGGGCAGAGCCCTCATGGAGAACCTTCACTAGGGCAGTGTAGGGCGGATATGTGGGGTTAGAGTCTCCACACAGAGTAACTCCCCACTGGGGTACTGCCTAGTGGAGCTGTGAGAAGAGGGCCACCATCCTTCAGACCCCAGAATGGTAAATTCATTGACAGCTCACACTGTGAACCTGGAAAAGCTGCAGGAACTCCATGCCAGCCATGAAACCAGCCACAAGAACTATACCCTGCAGAGCCACAGGGGTGCAGCTGCCTAAGGCCTTGGGAGCCCACTTCTTGCATCAGCTTGCCCTTTATGTGAGACGTGGAGTCGAAGGCAATTATTTTGGAGCTTTAAGATTTAATGACCACCCTGCTGGGTTTCGGACTTGCATGGACCCTGTAGCTTCTTTGTTTTGGCCAATTTCTTTCATTTGGAATGGCAGCATTTACCCAATGTCTGTACCTTCACTATATCTTGGAAGTAACTAACTTGTTTACAATTTGACAGGCTCATAGGTGGAAGGGAATTGCCTTGTCTCAGATGAGACTTTGGACTTGGACTTTTGAGTTAATACTAGAATGAGTTAAAACTTTGGGGGATTGTTGGAGATGCAGGATTGGTTTCAAAATGTGAGAAGGAAGTGAGATTTGAGAGGGGCCAAGGTCCAAATGATGTGGTTTGGCCCTGTGTCCCCACCAAAATCTCATGTTGAATTTTAACGCCCAATGTTGGGGGAGGGACCTTGTGGGAGGTGATTGGATCATGGAGGCGAATTTCCCCCTTGCTGTTCTCATGATAGTGAGTTATCAGAAGATCTGATGGTTCAAAATTGTGTGGCACTTCCCTCTTCACTCTTTTTCTCCCCTGCACCAATGTGGTAAGATGTTCTGTCTTCCCTTTTTTCTTCCATCATGATTGTAAGTTTTCCGAGACCTCCCAGCTATGCTTTCTGTACAACCTGTGGAACTGTGAGTCAAGCCTCTTTTATTTAATTTTATAAATTACCTAGTCTCAGGTAGTTCTTTATAGCAGTGTAAGAACAGAATAATGCAGTCATATTGTGAGTATAACAGTTTTTCTGTTATATTAGCAAATTCTTGTTGCAAATCCTTCTATTAATAGTAAATTACTGAAACTGAGGATGGTCTTGGGGATCCTTGACAGCAGAGATTATGTAATTTGCTTTGATCATGCAGATAATTGTGGCAGATCCAGGATTTGAACAGACACTTTTGGCTCTGAATCAAATTTTTTTCTTTTTCCTCAATTATCTGTTAGAAACTCAATATCATCCCTTTCTATGCTCTCTCTTCTATCTTCAATGAGGAGCATTTCTATAATATATAGAAGGTAGATGAGAAAAAGATATCATATTATATTTGTTCCTCTGGAATGGCAGGAAGATGCATGGGCTTTAGCAGACATGAAATTTTGCAGTGACTTTCAGGATTTTTCCTACAGGTCACCTATCTTTTTGGTGGAGGTGCATCACCTTATTGTTTGTATTTCCCTACAGTTTCTACTACTTTCTAGCTTTCTCAGAGCTAAGAGCAAAGCCTAGATCTATGAGTGGGTGGCCATTCCTGATATTTATTCTTTCAGCATTTCCAGTGGTTTAGTAGTTATCTATTTCCCTGTGTAAAATATATTCCAATCTGAAATAACTAGATTGTATCTGTGTTCCTGGCTGAACACTGATTAAGACAGAAAATATTTGGTACCAGAAGAGACTCCAGGGAACAAACCACAAGCTAGAATTGTAATCTCTGAGATCATTGAGAGAAGAAAAACAAACAATATGATCTTTGATTGCTCTGATTTTCTGCTTGGAGAAAAATTTTTGGCCACATTGCAGGGAAGGGGAAACTCAAATAGAGTATAACAGTTTCACTGAGTTGAGGAGACAGAGATTGGAGTTCAGTAGGCACAGGGAGCTGAAACATGTGAGGCAGTGTTCTGGAGAGAAGGAAAATATATACAGAAAAAGCTCCAGAATTTTGTATGGTGATTTCCTGTAGTCTTTGCCTGAATATTAAGTTTTTTGTTTATAAAGTGAGACTCTGTGATGCTGGACAATGAAAAACTAGTAGGCAGCTCTAAGCTAAATAATCCCCAGAGTGCGTATAGTGCCTGGAAGACTTTATGTTTTGAGAAATGAGAGTGGAGAGACTTTGTTGAATACACAGAGGGTTTTGTTTAAAAATGTGGTTTGAAGGATCAAGCTGATATGATAATAATTCAGTTTCCTGTCAAAATAAAACTCCCTATTTTTTAAAGGGAGTCTATACAATCTAGACTCTGAACTATATAATTATCATGATATTGGTATCCAGTATAAACCATTAAATATGTGAAAAATCAAGGCACCAGAGAAAAACAAGTCATTAGAAACAGACTCTGAAATAATAGAGATGATGACATTACCAAGCAGGAATTTTTATTTTATTTATTTATTTATTTAGTTATATATTTATTTATTTTACTCTAAGTTCTGGGATACATGTACAGAATGTGCAGGTTTGTTGCATAGGTATACATGTGCCGTGGTGGTTGGCTGCACCTATCAACCCGTCATCTAGTTTTTAAGCCCCACATGCATTAGGTATTTATCCTAATACTCTCCTTCCCCTTGCCCCCCACTCCACTATAGGCACTGGTGTGTGGCGTTCCCCTGCCTGTGTCCATGTGTTCTCATTGTTCAGCTCCCACTTATGAGTGAGAACATGTGGTGTTTGGTTTTCTGTTCCTGTTAGTTTGCTGAGAATGATGGCTTCCAGCTTCATCCATGTCCCTGCAAAGGACACTAACTCATTTTTTATGGCTGCATAGTATTCCATGGTTTATATGTGTCATATTTTCTTTATCCAGTCTATCACTGATGTGCATTTGGGTTGGTTCCAAGTCCTTGCTATTGTAAGTAGTGCTGCAATAAACATACATGTGCATGTGTCTTTATAGTAAAATGATTTATAGTCCTTTGGGTATATACCTGGTAATAGGATTGCTGGGTCAAATGGTATTTTTGGTTCTAGATCCTTGAGGAATCATCACATTGTTTTCCACAATGGTTGAACTAATTTTCACTCCCACCAACATTGTAAAAGTGTTCCTATTTCTCCACAGCCTTGCCAGTATCTGTTGAGCAAACAGGAATTTTAAAACAACTATTATAAATATGTGAAAAGATTTAAAGGAAAACATAAACTTTATTCAAAAATAAATGGAAGCTATAAAAAATAAATAAAATTTGTAGGGCTAAAATACAATATAAAAGTAAAATAAAATAATTCCTGGTGGGCCTAAAAGGAGAGTAGACACTGCTGAAGAAAAGACAAGTAAATTTGAAGAGATTACAATTCAGGCAGAGGCATAGGAAATACAGTTGAAAAAAGTGAATAAAACCCTAATGGCCTTTGAGACAACATAAAGCAGTATGAAATATTGAATCGGATTGCAGAAAGGGATCAGAAAGCATATTTAAAGAAATTATAGCCAGAAGTGTTTTATATTTGGTGAAACTATACGTTCACATAGCCAAGAAACTCAGTGAACATAAGGCAGGGCCAGAAAGAAAGAAAACAAACACTATCCTAAAGTACATTATAATTAAATTTCTGGAGACTAGTGATAAAAGAAAGTCTTAGGCTGGTCGTGGTGACTGATGCCTGTAATCCCAGCACTTTGGGAGGCCGAGGTGGGCAGATCACTTGGGGTCAGGAGTTCGAGACCAGCCTGGCCAACATGGTAAAACCCTGTCTATACTAAAAATACAAACATTAGTTGGCATGGTGGTGGGTGCCTGTAATCCCAGCTACTTGGGAGGCTGAGGCAGGAGAATCACTTGAGCCCAGGACGTGGAGGCTGCGGAACGAAGATTGCGCCACTGCACTCCAGCCTAGGTGACAGAGCAAGACTCTGTCTCAAAACAAAACAAAACAACAAAGGGAAAAAAACACAAAAAACAAGAAAATCTTTAAGTACTTAGAGAATAAAGAACTTATTACATGCAGGAAAACAAAGAAAAGATCTGCCATTTCTCATTAGAAGCAACATTTGCTGGAAAACTATGAAATGACATTTTAAAATTGTTGAAAGTAAAAGAAAACAAGTGTGTAAATGTAGGATTTTCTATGATAAATTATTCTTCAGGATGGAAACAATTCAAATCATTTTCAGCGAGGCAAGTTGAAAAATTTTGTTCTAATAGATCAGCAATAACAAGAAAAGTTAATGAAATTTTTTTGTAAAATATATGAAATTTTTTTATTATTTTCAATATTTTTCTAAAAGATAATGACTCCCAAGGACAATATATAAAAACAATAAGGCATTTATAAGGTATTTAGAAATAACCAAAATAGCAAAAAAATAATGAGGTAGGGAGGGAAGGGACCTTATATTATGTATGAAGTGGTGTAATCTTATTGGAAGGTAGACTGTAATGTTTTAAAGATCAGGATTATAAAATCTACAGTAACTACTGAAAAAGGAGATGTGACTATTTGGCAATCGAGGAGATAAACTGAAAAATTAAAAAAACTAATCAATTAATCCAAAAGAATGAAGAAAAATAGTAGTGAAATAAAAGCTCAAAAATCATATGGGATACATAGAAAGCACATAGAAAAGTGGTAGATTCATACCCAAATAAAATAAGATATATCTCATATAAATTAGTTTAAACATGCAGTGAAAAAGCAGAGATTTTCAGAATGGGGGAAAAAGCAAGACGCAAGTAGCTTAAAAGTAAATGAATGGAAAGAGATGTGTGATGCAAACACTAATATTAGAAAGCAGAAGTGCATATATTAATATCAGGAAAAATAGACTTTAGGACTTTAGGACTAGGAATATACAGAGAGATGAAGTAAAATATTTCATAATTATGCATCAACGAGATGCATAATTCTTTATGTGTTTTTATCAGTTACAGAGCTTCAAAACACATGAAGCAAAAACTGACAACTGAAAAGAAAAATTGATACATATAAATTATAATTGGTGATTTTAGTTTTTCTTCTCAGTAATAGATAGACCAATAAATTACTATGAATACAGAAAAGTTAAAAAACAGCGCCAACTAATTTTACCTAATTGATATTTTTTGAAAATTATTACCCATAATGGCAGACTACACATCCTTTTCAGACACAAATGGAACATTCACTAATATAGTATATGTAGTAATATAGTGGTATATAGTATATGTAGTAATATAGTAGTATATAGTATATGTAGTAATATAGTATGTGTAGTAATATAGTAATATCATGGGAAGTAAAATAAGTGTCAATAAATATTAAAGGGTCAGAACTATATAGAGAATAATACTTGGTCAAAATAGAACAGATTTGTGGCCAAAAACAGAAAGTTACCTTTAATGTTCCAAAATATTTGGAAATTAAGCAGTACATTTCTGAATAGGCCATGGGTCAAAATAGAAATCATGAGAAAAATTAGAATATATTTTGAACTGAATGAAATGAAAACATGTTAAAATTGGTGAGATACAGCTAAATCACTGCATTGAATCAGAGGTGAAAATTTATAGCTTAAAATGCTATTAAAGAAGAAGAAATGTTAAAATCAGTCATCTAGCATTTTTACCCCAAGTACTAATATGTAGAAGGACAAAAATAATACAGTAATAATACAGCAAAAATAAAAGGAGACAAAAGGTAGACAAAATCAATAAAGCCAAACACTGTTTTATTTTGAAAAGATTAATAAAATCAATAAACCTTTAGTTAGACTGACCAAGAAAAAAGAAAATACAAATTATTGATAACAGAAATGAAATTGCATGAGTAGATACTACTACAGATCCCACAGAATATAAAGTCCAATAAAGAATGTTATGAACATCTTTATGCCAAAAATTAAATAACCTAACAAATTCTGTGAACAAAACACAAGTACTAAACTGTCTAAGAAGTAGAAGAAATGGAAAATCCAAATTGTCCTAGACCTATTAAAAATTATATTCATTAACATAGAAACAGAAAACCTCATAGTGCATGTTTTCCCTCATATGTGGGAGCTAAACATTGAATACACGTGGACATGAAAATGGGAATAATAGACAGTGGGGACTACTAGAGGGGAAAGGAGGGGTGAAAGGATTGATAAACTACCTGTTGGGTACTATGCTCACTACTGGGGTGACAAGATCAATTATACCCCAAACCTTGGCATCACACAATATACCCAGGTAACAAACTTGCATATGTACCTCCTGAATATAAAATATACGCTGAAATTTAAAAAGAATTACAATGTAACAACAACAAAACAAATGGAATTCATAGTGAAAATTTTTTTCCCCAAAGAAAACTCAAGAGAGATTGCTTTAAGGGAAGTTCTATTAAATATTTGGCAAGGAAATAAAATCAATCTTACATTAACTTTTTCAGAAATTAGAAGAGGAAACACCTCCTAGCTCACTTTATGATAATGCTAGTCTTACTCTGATACAAAAACTAGACAATACATTATAGGAAAATCAAATAAAAAATAATTATCCCCATGAACATAGATAAAAAATTTCCAACAAAATAATGCAAATCCAACCCAGAAATTTAGAGAAATCATAATAAATTATGACGAAGTGGAGTTTATCCCAGTAATGCAAGATTGATTCACAATTTGAAAAAATCAATGCAATTTATCTTATTAATAGAGAAAAGGAGAAAACTCATATGATCATCTTGACAGATGCAGAAAAATACTTGAACTACCATATCTAATTAAGCTCCCAGTAACACAGGAACTAAAGGAGACTTTCTCAATGGATTGAAAGAAACCTATGAAAACAACTAGCACCATGTTTAATACTAAAAGACTGAATGCATTACCACCAGGAACATGTTAAGGATGTTCGCTCTTACCATCACTTTAACATTGTAATAGAGGATCTAGAACTTAGTTCTAAGGTTAGGAAAAGTAATCACAACCATGCGGATTAGAAAGAAGTGATTTTTTTTTCTGTATTCACAGATGACATAATAGTGGATTAGAAATTTTAAAGATGTCTTTTGGAAAGCTGCTAGAATGAATAAGGTCTGAGAATATGAAGCCAATATACAAATCAGTTGTACTTTTGTAAGTAACAAAAAATTGGAAATGGGGATTTAAAATATCACCTATAATGACATCAAAATATGAAATATCTAGGGATAACTTTAACAAAATATGTGCAAGACTTGTACACTGAGAACTATAAGACAGGGATGCCCAGTTTACCACTGCTATTCAATATTGTACTAGACATTGCCTGTTGTACTGTGTTGTGAGCATTAACTGCAGAGCAATTAGTAGGAGAAAGAAAAGGCAACCAAACTGTAAAGAAAATATGCAAAGATATTTCCGTTAATGGATAACATGGTTATATATATGTAGAAATAAATATCTCACAAAAAACTAGACACTAGAGCTAATAAGTAATGTCAGCAAAGTTGCAGGGCACCACACAAACAGTAAGTTGCATTTCTGTATACTAGCAATAAACAATACAAAAAGGAACTTAGAAAAATTCCATTTTCAATAACGTCGAGAAGAATAAAACACTTTAGACTACATTTAAGCAAGGAGATGCAAGATTTATACACCAAAAACTAAAAAAAGTAATTACTGAAATAAAGAAGGCTTTAATAAATGGAAAGGCATCGTTTGGATGGAAGGGTTGGAAGACTTACTATGGTTAAAATTGCAATACTCCCCAAAGTGGTCTACAGATTCAGTTCAGTCCTTATCAAAATTTCAATGGCCTTTTTTTGTTGTTGTTTTTCAGAAATGGAAAGGCTGATTCTAAAATTTGTGTGGAATTGCAGGGTATCCCAAATAGATTTCCTTAGTAATCTGATCCAAAGATGCCTTGGTCCTCTCATCCCACAGAACATCTGGCTGGTATGCTACATTGATGACATCATGCTTATTAGACCTGGGAAACAGGAAGCAGGAAAACTTAAATGCCTTAGATACCCTGATAAAATTTCAAGGGGCCTGCATATGGCTCAAAATTCTAAAGTTTTAGTAGTCTGAGAATGCTGTAATGTCCTGTTCAAAGTGAAAGGTAAATTGCTTTGTCTTGTATCCCTCACTACTAAGAAAAAATAGACTCTCATTTGGATTAGGGAGACAATCTATACCATATCTGAGTAGCCAATTTTTGAATTACTCATAAGGATATCAGTTTTGAGTGGGGCCAATAGCAAAAGAAGTTTTAAGAGATACTTCGGGATATGATGTAAACTGTTCTACCATGTTAGCCTGGTGACCTATAGGATTCAATCAGTTAAAATGTCTGCAGCAGTTATGTATATTCTATGGCATCATCTGCAATCCCATCAGAATTTCATCTCAAATTCTTAAGGGTCTGAAACAAGCTATGCCCTTTTCACAAATAATTATTCTCTTTTTGAGAAAAATCTTGGTTGGATATTGCACCCTGACCATAGAACAAGTGACCTGTGACCTAAGCTGCTGTCATGAACTGGGTGTTACTTGAACCACCAAGCAATAACATTGAGATATGCAACAACATTCTATAACCAAGTGAGAATTTATTTATATGATATCAGTCTCGAGAAGGCCCTGAAAACATATGAGTTGCATGAGTAGGTACTTACACTACTCATGGCACTTACTCCCACTGCCTTGACATCTCTTCCCCAACCTACACCTGTGCTTCATGGGGAGTACCCTATGATGATCTAATTTAGGAAGAAGAACATTCAGGTCTGGCTTACCAATGAATCTGCATGGTATCCAGGCACCTGCCAGAATTCAATGCTGCAGCACTATAGTTTAACTTAAGAGCAGCTTGGAAGGACAGTGGGGAGGAAAAGTCCTGCCAGTGGCAGAACATCAAGCGGTATATCTAGTTATCCTAGTTGTCTGGCAAAAGACACAGACAGAAAAAAAGATCTATGCAGATTAAAGAGAAGCAGTTAACAGTTTAGCCAAATGGTCAAAGACCTGGAAACCACAGAACAGGAAAATCAACGAGGAGTTGTGGAGAAGAAATATGTGATTGTAGACCCAGAGTGTGAGAATATTTGTGCCTCATGTGAAAGCTCCAAAGCACACTCACTGCAGAAGTGTTCAGTAATCAGGAGGGCAAGATGATGTTTTGTGGAATAGCAAGCTTCTTTTCCTACCAGTTCTTGTGCTTGCTCTATAGGATCATGAACAAGGTGGATGTAACAAGGTGGATGTATAGAAGGAGACTATGTATGCTCAGAAGGGTATTTTTTTCCCCACTGAGACTAATCTGGTTACTTGCACTGCTAAATGCACAATATGCCAACAGCAGAAACCAGGGTTAAGCCCCAGATGTGCCACCATTCCCCATGAAAATCAGCTAGCCACACTGTGGCAGGTTGTTTACATTGGACTTCTTTTGTCATTGAAGAATCAGTGATTTATTCTAACTGAAACTTTGTCTTTTTTTGTGTGCAGCATTTTTGATATTATCATGCATGAAGGTGGAGCATATATGTTGAACCAGTGATTAAGATATGGTGCCATTTTCTTCATAGCCAGAACACATGGATGTGAGAATCAAGGGGTGGAAGTAAGACTGGCTCCATTTTACTATTACTCCTTGTAACTCACATACACAATTTGTTTTCCTGTCTCCACGTATTTGGGCTCTGGTACTTGAGTGGTCTTAGTTCTCAAAGGAGAAATGTTTCCAAAAGGGAATCCAACATTGATTCCATTGACCTGGAATTTGAGATTGCTCTAGCCACTTCGGGATGCTCATGCCAATCAGCTAACAAGCAAATAAGGTTGTCATTGTGTTGAATGCATGGCTGATCCTGATCAAAGAGTAGTGTTAATATTGGAACCTATTGACTAAGCACTTTAGCTCTTTGGGGGTCTTAAGCTCATAGGGTGACTCAAACCTGTACTTTTGAAAATATGAGCCATTAGTGGTCCTACCTACATTGAGCTGCTTTAATCTTTCCGTAAGCTTTACCACTGGCTGTTCTATTAGGGAAGATTAAAAATTATATAAGTACAACATAAAAATATAATTATAAAATATGTTAAGTGTTGTAGGAGGAGCATAATAGGGAGATCACATTTAGATCAAGGGATGAGGAAAGGACTCTGAAAAAATACAATCTAAGATGAGATCTTAATGATATATATGAACTAGCATATAGAGAGGAAGAACAGAGGACAGAGCATTCCAGGGAGAACAAAAGGCAACTTTCTCTTGGTTGCGGGATTGTGTGGACTAATGTAGCTGTAATGTGTGTGCTAGAGCAATAGTGGTAGTAGAGGCGGCTGGAGAAGCAGGCAAAGGCCAGGTCATGCAGAGCCTTGCATGTGGTGGTAAGGAATTTGAACCTTTTTTATCATCTGCTGGAAGACATTGATGGGTTTAAGGTAAAAGGATGACAAAAGGCAATTTATGTTTTATAAAGATATTTGCTGCTGAAAATGGAGATTGGGTTAGAGGTGGCAAGAATAGATGAAAGGAGATTAATTATAAGAATATTGCAATAATCCAACTAAGAGATAATGGTGCCTTCAACTAAGGTAATAACAGAGAATATGGAGACAAAGGACAAGTGGATGGATCTGAAACATATTTTTAGATAGAATGAACAAGTTTTAGTGATGAATTAGGTGCTGAGGATGAGGAAGAGGAAGTAATTAAGGACAGCTCCCAAACCAATGGCATGAAAAACTGGATAAACAGAAGGATCATTTACTGAGATGTGATGACAGGAAGTCAAGTAGTTTTATGGGAAAGATTGGGTTAACTTTTGTACAGATTGTTTTTGGCATACTTGGTGAGATATCGAGTAGAGATATGTAGTAGACATTTGGATCTATGGATTCTAGTCTGCTTTATTGATTTAAGGTCACTGGCAAAAATGAATTTTGAATCCCTGAGAATGAAAGAGGTGAGCTAGGGAGACCAAACTGGAAAGGAAGCTAAGTGGACCTAGAACAGAACATTGTAGAACTCCAATGCTGTGAGGAAAAGAAGCCAGCAAAGCCAATTGGAGTGAACAGTTTTGCCAATTGAATAATAACTCCAGTTATATTACACAACTTACGTTAGCAAATTATAAATATATAGCATATTATACTTAATTATCACAGTTTTATAATCTATTATTACATATAATTATACAACTACTATATAATTATATAACTGCATAATCAACAATACTGTTGATTCAGACTAACATACTGTATGTGTTAAAAATTCTTGCCAGTGTAATTGTTCCTTTAAGAGTTAAGAGCTTTTTAAGAGTTAAAAGTCCTGATCTAGAGTCAGAAACTTTAGTTCAAATTCCATCTTTGCCACTTAGTATCTATGTGATTTTGCAAGTTGGTTAACCTCTTTAAAACTCAGTTTCATTGTATGTAAAATAGATATACTGATACCTCATCTGAGGAGCTAGTGTCTAATATCCACAAACCACATTGACAGGTACAAAAAATAGTTTAACTATTATTGTGGTTATTGTCATTGTTACTCTTATTATCTTTAGAATATTGTGGCTGCTCAAGTTTCTCTTCTATTCCCAGAGAATCACTCTATTGTTGTCCTCTTCTCAGTCCTGACATCTTTTGTCTGGACTTCAGCAATAACAGGTTGCCCACATCACTGTGTACTTTTTTCTTTTCTTCTTATAGTAACCTTTTAAAAACACATTGAATCAATTTAGTCCTCTGTTTAAAATTATCCCTGGCTTCAATTTTCACTTTGAATAGCACCCAAACTCTTTCCTGTGGTCCAGCAGGCTTTGCATTATGTAGTCCCTGCCCAACTCTCACCCACGCTTCATGCCGCATTCCTTCTTGTTCAGGACTCAAGCCACACTGCCTTTTGGACATTGCACCAGGGCCTTTGATCTTGCCCTGCTCTATGTCTGGAATATAGTTTTCTCTTCCTTTTTGTGTGGCAGATTCAACTCATTTTAATCATTCAGTCTTAGCTCAGAAAACATCTTTGTCCACTCCACATCCTGAGTTACTCTCTACCTTGTCATCTCAATTACTCATTTACTTATCTCTGCACTCTAATGTGAACTTCATCAGGTCTGGAATTGTCTTAGTCCACTGGGGCTTCTATAACAAAATGCCACCGACTGAGTGGCTTATAAACAATGGAAACTTACTTTTCACAGCTTTGAAGGCTGGAAGTTTATGATCAAGGCACCAGCAGATTCAGTGTCTGCTGATGTTCCACTTCCTGGTTTATAGAACGGTGCCTTTTCACTGTGTCTTCACATGGTAGAAGGGGCAAAAATATCTTCTTCAAGCCCATTTTATAAGGGTGCTAATGGCACGCATGACAACCTGTCATCTCCTAAAGTCCCCACTACCAACTTGGAGGTTAGGATTTTAATATATGAATTTTGGGGATGCATAAACATTCAGATCATAGCAGGGATTTCATTTGTCATGTTCACCACTATATCCCCAAATTAGGCATGATGCCTGACACATATTAGGATCTTAGTAAATACTTTCTTGAGTATATAAATGACTATTGCCACCTCTTGGAATCTCTGAGGATGAGGACTCTGTTTTGTTAACTGTATTGCTAACATCTAACACATTGACCAACACATAGAACTACTCAAAACACATCTGCTGAATGAACAAATGCATGAATAAATAAATGAATCAACTAATCAAAAGTGATTCTCCAATCTTAACATCTCCAATAGTCAAGATTACATTTTTTATCACAAAAATGAGTATGTTAACAATTAGAAAATAAAATCAAAGCAAGAAATACTTAAATCACTGAGTCAAAGCTGTAAAATATGAAATCAGCATGCCCTAACTATGAGATTTTTGTGGACAGAGAAAGCTTTTGCTCTTTCCACCACCGTCTTCCAGCTCCTGGCACACAATCATATCTAGAATTTTCTCCTTTAGCTGTAAGTAAAGAAGACATATGACTATTATCACAGCACAGCCTTAGAAACATTTTCTCCAAAAATGCCTTCACACCAGTAGCTTCTAAGCAATAAGGAAATATATTGACCCACATTTCTGAGCAGTGTATTTTCTTCCTTCTCACCTGTGACTGTCATTCAAATATTGTGGTCCTTTCACAGACTGGATAAACTGAAAAGGAGAGTTAATCAAAGAGCTCTCAGCTGGAACACTTGACTTGCTACAAATATTCCCACACTTAATGGGGATTAGGTTATTTTAAAAATAAATCACTAGTGTGAAAGAAAAAGTCCAACTTAAAAGAACATACGAGTGTACAGATCTAAAGTCCCTTCACAATTCGTGCTTTCTGACATCTCTTGGGACTATCGTAACCCGTATTTCTTGGCTTGACATAATAGAAGGGTAAAATCTCATGTGTGAGAATTTATATTACACCCCTCTCAGGTGCACAGTTTCTTTCCACTCGAAGTTCAGGTGTACTCTGGGATTTCTTTGACTTGAAAGTCTTGAGTGTGTTAAAACTTTAGAGCTGCTGCTGGTATTTTAGGATTTTCTGAGATTTAAGTCTCTGATTCTAGACGCTGTGTCTAAAGATTTCCTCTTCGTTAGGAGAAGAACACCTAGTCCCAGACCGCCCTGCAGTGACAGGTTTGTTCTGAGGATTAATGATAATGTTTAAAAAATACAGAGTTCTGTAGATGAAATATGCTTCTTTGGTTCAAAACATTAGTGATCCAGTGGAGTCTTTTCAGTTATAAAAGTAGAATCAAATGTGTTTACCAGAGCAGTGCTTCCAGTGTGAATGCTACCCACACGGTTTTATGTATCTAACATATGCATAACTTATTAAAATCTTACAAATGCAGTTGGATGAAAATGATGCATTTGAAATTTAATAACATTTAATTTAGCAAGTACTGCATCACAGTCCTGGCATAAAAGACCTCAAATTCTGTTTGGTAGATTTAGCAACAGAACTATAGTAATATAACTGAATCTTCTAGATAATTTAGTCCTCTCATATCACTCTGTCCTCCTGGTGGAAATTGCATCCTTCCTTGGCAATTTTTTTACTTGACTTTAAGACCAATCTATATGATAATAACCGCCCGAAGTCTTCAACTTGACACACCCTTCCTGTGCCTTACCTGCGCTCTTTTAATTTATAACTGCTGGGTTTTCTGCATTGATTCAATGCTTTATATCACAAGTACCACAGAAGATTGCATTTCTTTAGACTCTGAAAATTAAAGCTTTTTTTTTTTTTTAATGTTTAGCAAAGCATCATGTATGCAAACAGGGAAGTTATTAGCATCTTTCTGATTATAAATTAGGCACAGCTGGAGGCTATATCAATTTCCTTAGGCTAATTAATATAGTGAAGCTGTAATTTGCTAATGATACTGGGCTTTGTCCACTGTTGAATAGGCTTAGTGTAAAACATTCTAGAACCATTTTGTTCATATTCTATATATTGCTTTCAGGATGCAGTAGATTTTTTTTGGTCTGAAAGAACTTGAGTACTTTTTAAAGTATGAATTATTCTTGGAGATATTGTGCTCTAGGAGAGTCAGGCTTTATAAGTACTGTATTGATGAACATGTTGGTCATTTGATAAGAAAAAAGATATATGAATAAACATTAAAGAATGCAAATACACATGAAAAAATTAGTACCTAACAAAAAGTTGTCATCTTTCATGGAATTAAGCCAAAAGCAAAATAAAAATCTCATTTCAATTCTTTAAAAAAGATAGTCCGTAGTCGATTTGTTTTAGATGTTGATTTAACAAGGTCCTCTTTGGTTAGGTTTTAGTAAATGTTTGTATTGTGCCTGTAAAGTAGTTTCTATCATTGAATATTATACTTAATAATATTATCAAATATTTATTGATTTTCTTGAATAATTCTTGGCTTATAGTAAGCATTAAACAAATAATTCTTGAATTCATTAAATTATATTGAATAAAATTAATTTTTAATATAGAAAGATAGCAGTAAAGTGTGTTTAGAGCTCCATGCAAGCAATGCATATAAAATTAAAATCCAGCTAGTGTATTTATTCTAGACCATATCTTATTCAGAACAGTTGTGTTTTGAATGCAAATATCTATTTTTTCTATTCCGTCAGCCTTACAGGTCAATGTAACATGTGTATGGAGAATGAATTTAGGAGCTAGAGTTAAGAACTTCTGCATGCATGGCCACAGTGTGAGGCTTAACAGTCACAGGAACTGGCAAAACCCTTGGGTGGAAGACTCCTCAGAAACCTAATATCCTTCTTTTCCCTGGGGTTTCTCAGAATGCCTTTCATAGAACTTGAAGTCCACCTGAGTTGTTCCATGAAGAAAAAAACAAAAAGATTCTATGTCCAGATAATTTTGGAAATATTATCTACTATAGCTCTCTCCTGGTGAGTCATAATACACATTAGCATATTAAAGCTCCAAGTGCCAAAAATAACATTTACCACATTTCTTGAAATATATTTGACTTTTTTTCAAATAAGTCCCATTAATATACCAAGGACCTAATGTTCTCTTCGGCGTATATTGGACAATGCTGTCTTAAGGTGCTATCAATAATTTACATTGATTCTGTAATCAAGATGAAGCAAAAGAAAACATGAAGATTTGGGATATTTAAAAAGTTGGAAGGAGTATCCCTAAAGGAGGAAAAATAAACAGAACAGGAAGCTATGAGGGTGCGGAAGGCCAACTTTGTAATGTATCAAGTGATAATCTGCTACCTGATTTTAGCATTACAAGTAGTAATCTGCTACTTATAACTGATAAGCACCATATATAAATACTAAGAATCTCTTTGTCATTTATAGTGATTCAGAAATGAAATTCATTTGCAAAGAGGTTTAGGATAGTTTATTTTGCAACACAAATTAAATCTAATTGGAGATTCAAACAATGAAGAAAAAGCACAAAATCATAACACTCGAGAGGCCTTGAAATATTCTGTTCCATCTTTATTCCAACTCAGAAGCTCTCTAAAATAAAACAATTAAATTACTTTGTTGATAAGTTTTCCCAGTTTTCATAACTATTATATCATGAAATTCGAATCCCCAATCCAAATCACTTCAATTAAAATTTAAGCCAGTTTATACCAGTCTATTTTCACTTACTGAAATTTTGTCATCCTTCATCTAATTTCTTTAAGCCCTTCTCTTTCTTAGAGAGACTTAAAACGTGTTTTTAAGTTCGACTTCTGCCACAGAGAAAATGGCAGCATTATTGTCTTCATTTCTGACTGCAGTGTTTTCAGAGACTCCCACACAAAACAAGAGAAAACTATACAGAAGTGCCTACTTGCTGGAAAGAGAACAAAAGAGACTTTTCAGTAATGCATTTGAGAAAGAACTGGGATTTCTCTGCATATGACACCTGGAAACACAAAAGTAGTTATGTGAGGATAAGTTATTGACTTAATAACTGCCCTGGTAAATAAAGTTAGGTAGCATGTGGATTTTTCATTTCTCGTTTAAGTCAAGTCTCTGGTTTAAAAAGAGGAACTTTGTTGGTGTCAGGTGGTGCTTCAAGGACAGTAAAAGCGCCTTGGAAAGCAGGTGCAGGTGCTCAGAAGGGATTCCGGATTGTGATTCTGCTCCCAGAGTGCTTTTGAACACCACGCAGAATGTATTCATCTACTTTCAGTTCAATAATTAATGTCACTATTCCTACAGCTACTCTTAGAATGACAAATACAGGCAACTCAAGACTTTAAAGAGATTTCATTTAAAACGCTTTATTTCATAACGTATTTTGGCTTTGATGGGAATATTGTTGTAAGTCTTACGGTGACATAAAGTGGAGATACTTTTTAAATGTTTCTGGGGAATTTTTGTGACCTCCACAAAAGGAGATACAGTAGACTCTTTGGGAGAATATTTTATTAAATTTTTATTTATTATAAAAAGGAGAGCAAAGCATTCAATTGATTGGCACAGCACTAAGGAACAGAGCTCTAATTGGAAGCGAGGTGATTCTTTGCAGTTGACATGGAAGACAACTTTTGCCTTCAGAATTCTAGAGTTGTTTCAGACACAGCTTGGTGCCCTTGAAAAGGAGTTAAGTTCAGAATCTCACCTGAATTCTAAGGAAATTCTGAAATTGAACCAGCTTCATGGAGAAAAGAACACACACATGCACACACATACATGCACCATCGGTCTTATTTTTCTAGGGTTTTGAAGAACATCCTGTTGTGGCTGCTGTTGTGGAGAGAAGAGCTGCCTCTGGAATGTTTCTCCGGAGGTCTACTTTTGGGAGTCTCTGGCTCAATGGTGGCTGTTTCTTACCATCTTCTCAAATGTGTTGTCTTTTGTAAATAAAGGATATTTTACTTCATATACAAAGGGATGTAGTCTTCAGATGTGATATGTGTTGGGCTTGATTTTCTACCACATATCAACTTTGTTACCATATTATTAAATTTTTATTTTGTATATTTTATATACAAAAATGAACTTTAGCACTGTAATTATTTTCGCAACTTGATTTTTAATGTATTCATCCTTGATTCATTGATGCACATGATATTGTTCTGAAAAAAACCTTTGAGATCATGTGCTCTAAACTGCCATTTTTCACCACTGTGGTAAAGTTATTTATTTGTTTCAGGTCACATGATAGGTAATGGAAAGAGTGGCAATTAGAATTCAGACAACCTAAAATCATATGTAATCACAAACCGTTGGGATGACCATTCTTTCTTTCTTTCTTTATTTATTTATTTATTTATTTATTTTTAAATTATTATTATTATACTTTAAGTTCTAGGGTACATGTCCATAATGTGCAGGTTTGTTACATATGTATACTTGTGCCATGTTGCTGTGCTGCACCCATCAACTTGTCAGCACCCATCAACTCGTCATTTACATCAGGTATAACTCCCAATGCAATCCCTCCCCCCTCCCCCCTCCCCCCTCCCCATGATAGGCCCCAGTGTGTGATGTTCCCCTTCCCGAGTCCAAGTGATCTCATTGTTCAGTTCCCACCTATGAGTGAGAACATGCGGTGTTTGGTTTTCTGTTCTTGCGATAGTTTGCTGAGAATGATGGTTTCCAGCTGCATCCATGTCCCTACAAAGGACACAAACTCATCCTTTTTTATGGCTGCATAGTATTCCATGGTGTATATGTGCCACATTTTCTTAATCCAGTCTGTCACTGATGGACATTTGGATTGATTCCAAGTCTTTGCTATTGGGGATGACCATTCTTAACCCAAGAAACAATTTCAAAATTCACTGACTCTAAATCTGCAGTACAGTGTTGGGCACATGGTGAGGTTTTATCCAATATTTGTAGAATTCAATGAATAAATAATGCTGAATTAAATCATAACTTATGTGCACTTGTTTTATTTAGTATTATAAATCTCAACCTATTTATTTTCCTGCACAAATTATACTTTTGTCTGCATGAAATGTATAAATTTAACCTCTTCTGCATGGAGACAAAAGAGTCAATCATAGTCTTCTCTATGGTTCAAGTAAATAATTTCTCAAATGTCCATTTGGCTACACATATCCATTTATAAGTATAGAAACCAGTCCTGTTTGAGTTGGCAATAATATCTTTTACACATTTGGGGGTGTCTGTTTGCAAACGGAAAGATTAAAAGTTATCCAAATCCCAGCTAGTTTTTTGATACCTAAAATATTGTGTAGGTTTGCATCATCCTTTTTACATGTCTCTCAAATAAAGAATATAAGAAAGCTAATTTTTAATCAGAAGTTTATGTTTGTTCAAAAAAGTTTATAAAGGCATTTTTTTTTTCCTGTTAAGTAATTATAATCTAACACTGATATGGCAAAGTCACCAGTAGGAGACCAATGACATTTGGGATTTAGATAGGCCTCTTTTGTCATTAACAAACATTTTTTAATAAAGAATGGAAAGATTTATTTTAGTGGTCTATTTGCATGGGAATCCTATATATCCATCATAGTTACATCATTTGTTATTTAAATAAAACCTAGCTGAACGGATACAAGTAACAGGGTGGAATCATCCATCTTTGTCTTAGTGTCTTCATGAGGACATTTATACATGCAGTAATAGAGATGGATAGTTAAAGGTGTATTGATGTCAATAGTATTTTAATGGAACATAATGTTTTTCAAACTCTGTATTATGCCTAGTTATTTTTATAAATTATTTTAATTGACATAATAATTGTACCTATTTATGGGGTTACAGTATGATATTTTGATCCATCTATACAATGTATAATGATCAAATCAAGGTAAGTAGCATATCCATCACCTCAAATATTCATCATTTCTTTGTGCTGGGAACATTAAAAATCTTCTCTTCTAGCTATTTGAAAATATACAATAAATTATTGTTTACTGTAGTCACCGTACAGTGCTATAGAACATTAGAATTCATTCCTCCTATCTAGCTATAATTTTGTGCTCGTAGACTAACCTCTCTCTATTCTTTCCTTCTCCCTACCCTTCCCAGTCATGCCTGATTCTTAAAATCTTGGTGCTAGGTAACATGAGTGTTCATTAATCCACTTCTATTGCTCTTTGCTTTTAAATCTCAAAAATGCCATAATCACCTTCTCTCTCAAAACCGCACTTACTGTGTTTCAGACCCCTTCTTTATGACATCTTCAGCATTGTCGGTTTCGAAACTGAGATGCACCATCTTGTGTTTAATTTGCTGTAACTCAGTTGGTATGAATACTATTACTGCTTTTAGATCCTTTACACCTTACTCTGCTATTCTCTCTCATTTTCACATAACCTGGTGTTCAAGCTCTGAAAGAGATCCTGTTATGTGGAAAGAGTCAATTAATTCACACTTTGATCTAATAAGATAGGCTCCATCCTTGGACAGGATTTATGGGCATGACAGTAAAGTCTCTCACTCTATCCCAGTAGAATCCTTCCAGTTCAATAAGCTGTTAGGCATTTGGAAATCTTTTTCTCTATATGGCTTTTCGGCCTAGCTTTCCAAACTTCTGTGGTATAAATTGTCCTTTTAAAAAAATCTAAAAGGTACTTGACGTATTTCTGAAAATTGTTTTTAATATAGATGGTGTTTAATTGAAGATGGAGCTGTAGTTTAAGTGCATTTTCCTGAATTGTCATAAGGTGTCTAGAACACCAGGCAGTAAACTGTCTTCTTTTCAGCTAAGTATCTATTAAAGCTACTGGCTGTATTTGTTGTAATACCAGCCAGTTGAAATGAAGCCATTCCTGACCGACTTAATCATATAGACTACATTTTGACCTACTAATTCCATGTAGCAATCTCACTGCAGTTTCCTTTTAAAAATTAGCCAGCACATCTAGTTTTAATCCTCAAGTTTCTTGAGCCTCTCTGATGCGCTTAGTGGACGAAAGTACAGAACAACACTCTTCCCAATTTATAGAGAGATCATATTCTGAAAGGTGATTTGTAAGCCAGTTGTTTGAAATTTCCCTTAAACAATGCTATACTTGTTGTTGTTCCTTTGGCAGTCTTTAGGTCATTACCTTTATCACTTACCACAACAAAATGCCTGGTTACAGAGTAAGTACTAAGAAAAAATTATGGAATGAAAGACTAAATGTAACACACTATAAAATTAATCACAATGTGAGACAATTATTCCTACAAGAAAATGCTTTCAGAGTTCCACTTCAGAATGATACCAGCTATAAACTTAGACACACTAGTACACTAGAGTAAGAGCTCTTTAACAATTTCCATCACTTGTGAATAGAAACTTCTCTGGTTCAAGTAGGTGCGTCTGCCTGGAAGCTCGTTTAAGTGATGCATGGCTTACTCTCCTCCCTTTCTTGTCTTCTTCTGGTTCTATGAATTGGTTTCCTGCTTCTCTGGCCTTGTACGTAGTTTCACATATTTTTAAACTACCACTCCTGAAATAAGGGGAACAATTTCATTTCTCAAGGGTTTTTCCCTTTCATTTTTTCTTCCTTCTTTGTGCTACCAAGAAGAAAGTATACCAAATACTTAAAACAGGAGAAAACAATGCATAAAAGCTCCCTCAACTTCCTTCTTATATTTTCCTCTTTGTATTTTCTTTTCTGATTGTTCACAAGAAGAAAGTAGAGTTTCGTATAAATTGTAAAAAAGAGAATCCTTTTTACTCTCAAAGGACAATGAAAAGATTTTTCTTTTTAGAATGTTTGTGGTTAGTCTTTCCTAGGCACTTTATCAGGCTTGAGCTGGAGTCTCAGAGTAGATGAATGGGACCAAGACTTTATGGGTCCTAAGCAGACTGTATCAGCTAACTTTGGCAGAATTGATGCTGATTAGAAACTACTGTGAAATTCAATGACAAGCAACAATAAACAATTCCCTTTTTCTCCTGTATCTGAGATTTGACTGGAGCCAAGCTGATTGAGGCTGAGCTTAGCAAATTGCTGGAGGCAAGGTTTAGGTTTGCTCCAGGTGTCTCTCATTCTGGGAATAGTGAGTTACTCAGGGGATGTTCTTTGCATGTTCATAGCAGAGCATAAGAGAACAAACCCAGTTACATAACTGCATCTCAAGCTTTGCTTGGTAATATTCCATTGGCTCAAAAGCCACAAGACCTAGCCCCAAGTGAAACATTGGGAAGTAAACCTTTTGCCTTGCAGGAGGAACTGCAAAGTCATACAGCAAAAGGTAGATTCCAGGAAAAGTGTAACATAGAGAACAACAATGCAGTCTACTACCTAGGACTAGATCGAGAACGTGTGTCTAATTGAGGGAGGCTAATGATTTTCCACCTGTTAAAACCAATGTTCTTGGCCAGGTGCGGTGTCTCACGCCTGTAATCCCAGCACTTTGGAAGGCTGAGGTGGGCAGATCACGAGGGCAGGAGTTTGAGACCAGCCTGACCAACATGGTGAAACCCGTCTCTACTAAAAATACAAAAATTCACTGGGTGTGGTGGTGTGCGCCTGTAATCCCAGCTACTCAGGAGACTGAGGCAGGAGAATCGCTTGCACCTGGGAGGCGGAGTTTGCAGCGAGCTGAGATTGTGCCACTGTACTCCAGCCTGGGCAACAGAGTGAGACTCTATCTCAAATAAAAACAAACAAACAAACAAACAAAACACACAAAAAACCCCCAACGTTCTTTAAATACTTGTTTGGCATTTATTTAGTGGAGGTGGAGAGAAACTGAACATCTATTGGAACAAATTGTGCAAAGAGAAAGATACTCAGTGTTTTACTTTTGCATGCCAAACCAGGGTCAATTTTTTTTTTTTTAAAGAGACAAAAATAATGTAATGGGTAAGAATGCAGGCTCTGAGCCAGATTGCCTAGGTTTAAATACCAGCTCTGTCACTTACTAACTGTGTGACCTACGGCAAGTCATTTAACTTCAAGTTAGATATTATTAATAAACTGCTGTTTTTTCTTTAGCTTTCTTCTGTGTATGCCAAGTCAGACAACTTGTTAGGAGGCAATGAATTCAAAATTTAGGCAGTAAAATAAATTGCACTCCAATCATCCTGCATCACTCAATTTTTGAAAATTCAGCTGATTGCAACTGACTTTCATCTGCCTTCATTGCAAATGTTCATTAAGAATACTCAATAGAAGCTAGGTCTGCAGCAGCGAGGGTTGTTTACCTGAGGATGCTGCATGTCTGCAATAGAGGATGAATTTAAAACCATTTATTCACGTTATATGTTAGCACTTTTATACACCTGCCTCTCATGTAGCTATTGGCATAACCTTCCCCTTAATCCTGCTCTGGTTCTCTCGGTCCCAAACAAGGGGACAGATTTGAATTAAGATCTATGGGAGACTCTGAAACATCACTATACATATAAGGGCGTGTGCTCTATTGGGTTGGAAGGAATATTTTTACAAGCTGTTTAGGATATGAGATTGTAAAAGGCATATTAGAAAATCAAGCTAAATTATCCTATAAGAAAAGAGGGTTTGTTTAACATAAGAACTTAATTTTTTGTGTGTGGGATAAGGAAATTTGGAACCAATGCTGAATTACTAGAAACAGTAGAAGCTGACCATGTTTTCAAAAGAAAGCAGAGGAGAATCATGGTGGCTGCAATATCCTCTCCTCAAAATGTGGTTAAGTATTGAAATACTTTTTGTTGAAAACAACACCAAACTTTTAAGCCTTTCTGAGGCATCCATGAGTCTTGGCTTTTTATCCCCAAGTTGTGGTTTACTTTTCCCCTTCTCATGTCAGTCCTCCTTCATGCATTTATCTTGGGACAAGGGGGCTTTAGCAAACATTTATTAAATGGTTATTATGTACTGGACATTCTCCTAGGAAATATAAAAGTGTATGGATCCTATTCTTGACAAGCTCATAGTTCAGTTGTAGAGTTTATCATGTAAACTAGTTACTTCAATACAACATGAAAAGTGTCTCATTTACTGAGGGCTTAGTACCTGGCTATACTAATCTATACTGTAATTTCTACATCAATTTAATGATAAATATTTGGACAATCCACTCATATCCCAGCCAGTCAGTGCCTTGACTCTCATTTCCAATGATCTTGTCTTCCTTATCACCCACTTGGAGGGTCGTACTTGATGGGCCTAGGGATGCCCAGAGAGCTGGTGAACATATGTGTAAGTGTTTCAGGAAGAGATTGGTATTTGAATTGGTGGACGGAGTAAAGAAAATTGCCCTTACCAGGGCAATTGAGCTATTAGAGGGCTCAATTAGAACAAAAGGCAGAATAAGGACAAATTCTCTCTTTCCTGAGCTAGGTCATTCATTTTTCTCTTGTCCTCAGACATTGGAGTTCCTCGTTCTCCAGCTTTTGGACCCTGGGACTTACACCAGTGGCCTTTCCCCCTGGTTCTTGGACTGAATTACACCACCTCTTTTCCTCATTCTCCAGACAATGAAACTTCTCAGCCTCCATAATCACATGAGCTAATTCCCAGGATAAATCTCTATCTAGCTCTCTGTCTATATCTATCTATCTATCTATCTATCTATCTATCTATCTATCTATCTATCTATCCATCCATTCATCTATCCATCTATCCATCTATCATCATCATCATCATCATCATCATCATCATCATCATCATCATGTCTCTAATGGTTATGTTTCTCTGAAGAACCCTAAAAACCTGTCTCTGGTAATAGTGATCTCACCATCAAAATATCAGTTTCAAGCATTAGTGTGAAACCATCACCCTGTCTTTCTAGCTCACTTTCCCTAGTACTCCCACTTCAACTGTTCTTGATGATACCAGGACCTTCAATCCATTGCCCCTCCCCTCACCACCTTTTCACTATTCATTTCTTCCCACCATCACCCACCTGTGTCCTCACTGCTCTCCTTTTCTAGCTTGGAATCAATAGATTTTAGTCACTGCCTAGGATACATCCTTAACTCCCCAGCTTTTCTCTTACCTGACAAAACTATTCTAGTTAAATATAACTCTGCTTTGTCTTATGGCTAGAATCAAATAGCTGAATGTGGCTGAAAAGAAATATCCAACTATATTTACAGGTCTGATTAAATGTATTACCAAAAATCTCAAGTGAGCACTCAGCTCTGCTAAGCAGTCCAAATATATTTCTCTAGTAAATTTATTTTCCCTCTCTCTGAGGCAACCATTTTATGATTTCTCTTTTAAAAACTTCCAATACTTTGTATCTCAGCCTTATTTCCAGCCGATGTCAGAGGAACTGACTCAGATAGAAACTGTTTCCACTTCCCATCACCAAATCTGTCTACATCTTTATTCCTGTACTCTGCTTTCCCTCTGGTTTCTGAAGATGAACTGTCCTAGCTTCTCCCCATGGCCAACAGTTCACTATGCACTGGGTCTTCCATTCCCACTTATTCACTTGGATTCTCTGCCACTGCAATATCCCATCACTCATCGGCTTCATCCTTCTCTACCAATCGGTAGATGAATAATGAAAATGATGAAGGTCTATTACACCGAGGGAGCGATCAGTAGAGAAGGAAAAATTCTTCTCTACTGATCGCTCCCTCGGTGTAATAGATTTTCATCATTTTAGGAAAAACCCTTCTTTGACTTTATTTTGCCCCTTCCTACCACTCCATTGCTCTGCTACCCTTCATGGTAAAATTCCTTGAAAATGTTGCCATATTTGCTGTGTCCATTTCTTCTCCTTACATTGTTTTTTTCAAAAATTTATTGTAATTAGTATTTTCTCCCCAACCCTCCACTGAAACTGCTCTCATCATGCCCACTCCTATCCTCCAGCTTGTCAAAATTAGTGTCAGCTATTTGTCTTCATCTCATTCAGCCTCTCAGCATGACTCCTCATCTGCTTCTGGAACCCTGGAAAAGCCAAGTTTCTTTGTCTCATTGGTTACCATCTTTACTGACTTTTCCATTTTCTAATTCATTCGTCTTTCTGTTTTTCTACACATTCCCTCTGGATAATTTCATTCAATCTCTAGTCATTAAATTAAATGTATAGGCTGATGACTCATAAATTTATAACACCAGCTTTAGTTTCTCCCTTGAGTTTCAGAGTTGTATAGTCAACTGTCCATTTGATTTTACTTTAATGTCTCATAGGTATCTCAAGTGTGGTATGTCCAAAACAGCTTGACTCTTTGCTAGCCTTCCTGCTTTTCCCTAGTTTGTTTCTTTTCAGTTAGTGTTTCTATACTTCCCCAGTTTCTGAGGCCTAGGAGTCACTTCTCCTCCCCCATATCTACTGACTTAAAAGTCTTGTTGACATCTACTTACTCTAAAAATCTATTTCAATTCAGCTATTTCTCTCTACCCACACTGCTAAAACCCCTGTCCAAGCCTCCTTCTTGTCTTTCTTGACTTATCAGAATCTTCTCCTATCTTGTTTCTCTGCTTTCACTCTTGCCTTGCTGCCATGAATTCTCCATAAAGCAATAAGAGAGATCTTTTAAAAATGTTAACAGGACCCTGCTTAACATTCTTCAGCATTGTGGGTATGATTTTTGCAGAAATGCAGAACTCTTGTCAATGGACTTGTTCTACATTCAAAGTTTGGTGAAAGAATATAATTTTTATTTTAGATGATAATTATATGTTATGTGTATTATTATATATTATATGTATGTACACTAATTTTTATTAATCTTCCCCTAACAATTATTTTTATTTACTAATCAAATATGGATTCACTTGAAGAAGAGGATTTCTGTTTTATATCATATATATCCAACTTGGTTGAGAGATGAGCATTTCCCTATCTAATCATTTGGTCAATCTCTTTGAATATTACTATATAATATTTCATTGAATGTATGTGCCATAATTAAACATTTTCCTATTGTATGATATTTTGGCTGTTTCAACATTTTACTATAAAAAATAAAGATGTTATGCACACGTATGTTTATTGCGGCACTATTCACAATAGCAAAGACTTGGAATCAACCCAAATGTCCATCAGTGACAGATTGGATTAAGAAAATGTGGCACATATACACCATGGAATACTATGCAGCCATAAAAAAGGATGAGTTTGAGTCCTTTGTAGGGACTTGGATGCAGCTGGAATCCATCATTCTTAGCAAACTATCACAAGAACAGAAAACCAAACACCGCATGTTCTCACTCATAGGTGGGAACTGAACAATGAGATCACTCGAACTCAGGAAGGGGAACATCATACACCGGGGCCTATCATGGGGAGGGGGGAGGGGGAAGGGATTGCACTGGGAGTTATACCTGATGTAAATGACGAGTTGATGGGTGCAGCACAGCAACATGGCACAAGTATACATATGTAACAAACCTGCACATTATGCACATGTACCCTCCAACTTAAAGTATAATAATAATAAATAAATAAATAAATAAATAAATAAATAAAATAAAAAAAAAATAAAAAATAAAGATGTTATAAAAATCTTTGTGTATAAACCACAGTCAGTATGTTTAATTAGTAGGTCAGAAATTAAATACATTTAAAGTCCTGTAATACATGTTTCTGGCTATTTGTTTAGAAGCTTTGTAGAAAATAATTGGCCCAGGATTGAAGGGTCAATACGAGAACAGAAGGTTGTGGGCTGCTCAATATCATCTTCTGACCTAGATTTTTTTTTTTTAACTGTTTCCCCCAATTCCTTTACTCTTGTGCTGGCACTCTTTGGAAAGAAGGCAGTGAGATGATGAACATTAGCATTTCAAATATTTGTAGAATCATGGGAGCAAAAAGGATTCTGCTTTATAGCCTCATTCCATGGGTGATGTGAAGTAACTGTTGAAGCATGGAGCTGCGAAGCAGGTGTGGGTCCACGAATTGAAATAGGAGCATCACCAATTCAGTTTCAAATTAGTATTTGGATCAGGGAGCAACATGTACATGGGCAGGGGAAGAGAGAATGATTGGTTTCTATTGTCTGTCAGGAAGATTACAGAACTAGGTCAGATCTCTAGCCTTCCTTTGTTGAACAGAACTTGAGAACATATTGATGAGATGAGTGCCTGGGAGTCTAACTTGATCTAACCATGAAGGGCCTTGCTGGGCAGAGCTGGGGAGAAAGGAGAGGCAAGCTGGTGTGGAAAGAGCCATGAGAGATACAGTAGGGCAGCTGTCATGTTTGGGAAAGTTGAGGGAGAGATGGAGAAAGCATATTTTGTTTTCTGTATTTCATGAATATTTCTGAGAGGCTGCAATGAAGATCTAAATTGCTTTAATTGTTTTTAAGTTGCCAGACTCTTATTTATTTGGATAAGATTCCATGCTGTGGCTTGCTTCCAGGCAGAGTGTACTTTGGATTGGATTAATGTGGGATACCATTATGACAAGGAATGTTTATCCTGGCAAACCTTCATGAATTTGAGTGGGGCAGAAATTCAAGTAGTGGCCATTCTGTTATTGTCATTGGGACTTAATTATATCTTCATGTTGACATGATCTAGGGAAATAGTATTATAATTTCAGAAATTTACAAGCTGTTAAAAGAGCTATAATATGGGTAAAAGAGTTTCTTTGATCACAGAATAGTCTGTGATTTTAATTAACATTGTATTACAAGCCATACTATTTTTAAATTTCAACATTTTGTGCATTTTGATGGATATATATGGAATACTTATAAATTCTGAGAAAAATAACACTAATATCATAACAGATTCTAATTAAAAGTCAGTAAATGTCATTCAGAATTATGAGCTACTTAACCAGGTAGAATTCAAAGTTTGAAGAAAAATTTAATGTGTATAAGGAAAAAAGTGACAGTAAATAAGCAGACAACCAAATACTTTAATATTTCAGTGATTTCAGTTAATTGTAATTTTTTTGTAAGAAAATAAGTATCTTTATAAATGCTTATTTAGTTTGCCTTCATGGGAATAAGACTCTCTTTTTAAATAGGAACACAGGTTTATTAAGTAAATAATACAGGTGTATCATAATTTCATAGCAATTAACAATAAAAACGGGAATTTTGGAATTTCTTCAATATATCCTGTTTACTATACCTCAGTGACACTATATGTATCTGAAACAATGTGATGCAAATAAGCCCAAGGCATGATTAGAGTTTTAAGTACCAAATCACAGATCAGGGCGATTTGTTTTTTCTAAGATGCAAATATAGAGAGCTTGCCCTTGGAACCTGCATCACCTTGTATATCCAAACAGTTCAAATGAGTTGTGATGAGTCGGCTTTTAATACCTTGGAACAACTGGTTTCTGAAATGTCATGATGGGAGATTGTGTGGTGTCATCTAATGTGAAATAAAACATGAAAGGGTTTCAGGGACAACTTGCCTGTTGTGGGATGTGACAGCAGGCTTAGCTCAGCTGTGCAGTAGGTGAAGGACTGGGGCCGATGTGGTGCACCTTGTCAGGTACGTCTGCCTTATCTGCTGCTCTTGATATTTTTCTTCCTCCTCAGAAATGCATTCTTCTGAATTCACATTTGGCTAAACTCAACAGATATTATTACTGCTTTAAATTCTGTTTGGAAAGAGACATTGTTAAATGTATCAATTTAAGAGTAGACATACCTGAACATTTTACTTATGTATCTATATGTGTTTCATAACATCATATTGTATACTGTAAATATACAAAATAAAATTTATTAAAAATAGGTAATGACTGAAGAAATAATTAAAAAAATAAAAGTAGACATGAGATTCTATGGGGGACACTGGCGAAATAAGATACATGGCCGGGCGCAGTGGCTCATGCCTGTAATCCCAGCACTTTGGGAGGCCAAGGCGGGCGGATCACGAGGTCAGGACACCAAACCCATCCTGGCTAACATGGTGAAGACCCCGTCTCTACTAAAAATACAAAAAAATTAGCCGGGCGTGGAGGCGGGCGCCTGTAGTAGTCCCAGCTACTTCGGAAGCTGAGGCAGGAGAATGGTGTGAACTCGGGAGGCGGAGCTTGCAGTAACCAGAGATCGCGCCAGTGCACTCCAGCCTGGGCGACAGAGTGAGACTCTGTCTCAAAAAAAAAAAAAAAAAAAAAAAAAAAAAGAAAAGAAGATACATGGACCGGCCATCCATCAGGGAATGCACAAATTAATTGGAGACAAGATACAGAAACACGAAACAGTCAAATAACAAAGTAAAGTTCTATATTGTTGAGTAGGATAGTGAATATGTGAACATTTATATGTGGATGTTATAGGAATCCAGAGGTAGGAGAATATGTTCTGTCCTGGAGCTATTAGAAAATGTAAGCATTGAGTTGGGGACTAAAACTTGGGCAAGATTTCTATCAGAAGGGAGGAAGGGGAGTGGCTTTGCAGAGATGGGGAAGGACACATAAGCAGAGCTAATAAGCCGGGAGTGCTTTCCTCTTGGATGCACAATGGCTACAGCTAATAATATAATTATATTCATGTAAATGTGCTTCTGAAATGATTTGGGGGCAGTTATTGTGTCGTTGAATTTATTTTTTACCCCATAGCAATTTTAAAGGTGGGAACATCATGCCAGAAGAAAAGAAGGACAACCAAAATGATGTGAAGAGCAGGTTCCTGGCAATTACAGGTCTGGGTTTTAGTCCCTGTGCTGTCATTTCACTTTTGTTAAAGTGATTTAAGGTGAGTCCGTTTATCTCTTCTCAATTATAAAATGAGGTCATTTGGCAGGATGCTCTTTGAAGTTTCTTCTAACCCTAGGACCCCATGAACTCGTACTATACAGTAGGCCGGAAAAGAGGTTTCTGGACAGGAGGACCTTTAGGAAACTCGTAATTCACACTGTCCAAGTGACCTCTTACTCGCACAGAGATAGGAGCTGTTCATCTTACACTCAAGGAAGATAGTGGATGTCCCGTAGGCACCATTGTATTTTGCCACTTCAGACTAACTAGACTGTTAAGTTTAGAAAGCTGATCTAAGAGACTTTCCTTTTGGTTACTCTGCAAGAAGAATGAGGTCACTTTTACTCTTTTATAAGAGAGCCCTTTGAGAGTAAAACAGCTTTAATGTTTCATAGGGTCAAACAATTTTGAACAGCCTGGAGTGCATTATTCTTATCATGGCTTAGCAGGTGTCCTTGGGTCAGAAGACTCTAAATATTTAATGTGAAACTCATAAGGATTTGTCTCTTTTTTTTTTTCTTGGACCAGTTGCATCCTTAGTATTTTTAAAGAAATACACATGTATTGAAATTCATAAAATTTCATAATCTAAATTTGACTGTACTGTCAGCATCAACTAACACTTATTGAGAACCCACTGTTTTCCTGACATTGTATTATGCATTAGGAACTCTTCATATTAAGGCCATTGTTTTTCCTCAAGGACTCTGCATTTATCCTTTATGGTTAGGAACAGAAACAGAAACTGTGGAATATCAGTAACATCCAATCCTTTTAAGGTTAGAAATAGAGACTGAAACTGGAATAATAGTAACATCCAATGACATGAGAAGTCATGATGAGGTTTATATTCTTTTTATCATCACTTGATATACTATATTTATCAATATAGGTACGATTATCTTATTCTATATTTCTTCTTCTGTTATTTAAATGTGGCAGCTGTAACTAATTTGGGTATCAACCACCCACTGTGTTGTACACATGTCTATAAAAGTTTATTCTACAATCTGGAATATATCTAAAAATATCCAGGAGTAAATATATCATCATTAACCTGTCATATATAATGACAGTCTCATAGAAACTTAAAAAATGAAAGCAAACTATGTGAACTGTGATCTAGAAGTCTTAAATTAGCCCCTAATTCTGCATCTGACCTGGAAGGACTGCCTGGAGGTAGGGCAACATCATGGAAAAGTGAGGGGGTAATTTTACTTTCATTTATCTTTGTGTTGACCTACAAAGTGTGGTGTTGTGAACACATTGCTTCTATTCAGGTTAGCAGCTTCCATCAGAACCAAGACAGATATCTAAGATTCTGCTCCTTTCTCAGGGAGGGTACAATGAGGAAATGAATCATATCATCTATTCTGTGTATATATAGAGATGTAACTATATAGTACCAAGACTGTTTTTAAAATGAATATTAGAATTTTACAAATGACTCTCCATCCCTGTCAGTTTCATACAATTATTCTTCTATGGGTTGGTGATGAGTATTCCACCACCCAAATCTAATTGCCTTTTATTTTTTACAGTTCTTATCCTCATTGAAATCATTCTCTTTGAGGCTGTCAATACTATTGGCCATTTTTCCTTTTTAAAACAAACATTTATCTTAGTTAAAAGAAAAAACACCCTGCTACTTAAAAACAATAGGAAATACAGCTAAGAAAAATAAGAAAGGAAAGTCACCCATAATGTTGCCATTCAAAGAGAGAGAGCCATTCTTAATAACATAGTATTCAGCTCAGTATTTTCTTTCAAAGCTTATGTATCATTTTTAAAAAGGTAACATGCTATACAGACTGTTTTAAAACTACTTTTCTCATTTAGCAATGTTATATACCATTTCCATGATATCAAATATTTGTAATGGATATAACTTGAACAGTTATAAATCAGATCTGTGCAAAAATTGAAAATACATTTCACAAGTAAAAATAGCCATGTAAGTATTCTTTGGTTTTTGATTTTTTTTTTGTATCAGCAGTAAAAAAACAAGGAGTGTTTAAGTTATTATCATCTCTTCCAATTTGAAACTCAGACTCTTTTTTTCGCAGTCAAATTCAAGCACTATAGTCTTAGATACTGCTCAAAGTTTGCTCTCCACATTTTTTCCCTCTGAAGATTTTTTCCCTCCTTTCTTCTTTCTCCTGTAGTTCATGGGTTTGTGCTTACCTGTCAGGAAAGTGTAAGTGATCTGTGAAAGTGAAGTTAAATGGATGGTGGGTAGGATCTCACCGACAGGTTCCCTTTTTGCTGATACTTGTTGCTAGTGTCTTTGCCTGGTTTGGTTCCTGGCACTGCGGATGAGGGGTGCAACCACAGCCCAAGGGCAGTAGGCAAGGGGAGGTCTCCACTGATCTCCAAATGGAATGGCTCCTGTCCTTTCGTTGACTCTGTGCAGCTGCTGTGACTCTTTTGACACTGATGAACTGCTGAAATCCTGGAGCACGTGACAGTATCTAAGGGTGCCTGTCTGCACCCCTATGAGGCTTCAGAAGCATCACAGTGGTTACTTTCCCTTCTCTCACCACAGGAAATTGTTCGCTCCAGATACATGCTATTTGAAGTCTCCAGCTCCTGGATAATGTTTTGGGGTGGAGGCTGGTCAGTTGATTGATACTTCCATCCAACTCCAGTAGATTACTCTGACTCCACAAAAATCCACACCTTTTTACCTTGCTGCACATCTTTACCATCTCGTGGGAATAGGTTCTAGGTTCTCCAGTTTCATGAGGAAGTACTAGGGGATAGCGCTAGAATAAGACAGAATAATGTGCTTCACCACACGATTACCAAATGCAAATCTTCGTGTTTTTTTCTCTATCATTCTCCCCTCTCCCTTTTTATACCTTGTCTTTAAAAAATAATCATAAGCCAATTTCATTTCTTTGCAGTACCAGAGCAATGGACACAGTTGGGCACTGATACAGACTTCCTTTGAAGTTAGCCTTCTCAGCTATCCACAGTGGGGATGAATTAGCAGAAATATAAAGAGAATCTGTCGTTCTAGTTTCAGTTGATACAATGAAGAAATTCGTGTGTGGTTTGTTTGGCATAATTTTAATTGTTGCAAATTGCTCCATGGTGTGTTCTAGTCTGTGCCTGGGCTGTCACTTATTTACAAAATATTTTTTACATACTATATCCCCCCAATTATTTTATTATAAACCAAATAATTTTAATGTTAACATTTTAAGTTCTTCAAGTCTTATCTCCCTCTGTTTTTAAAATTATATCTTCTCTAATTATTCAAAAACCTTTAGTTTTAAAAAGTCCTTCCTTGTTTCTTTCCTTGTCTGACCACAAAACTGGTTCTTGATCTTCCTCTAATTTTCTTTTATTGTGATCTCTCCTTTGGAAATCTCATCTAGACTTATCATTTCAACTTTCTCTTCTATTCATATGTCTTGTGAATTTTTATCTGTAGTTTTGGGTACTCTCCTAAGTTCCAGTGACCTTTACCTGAGGGCCATTGTGGCACCTTTAACTCAAGATGTGAGGACTGAGTTCATTGTCTTTGTTGTTTGATAAAGAATGGGACTATGCTTGTAACACAACATGAGGGAAATAATTACTGCCTGAACCTGGAACTGGACCTGCCCAGTAAGGACAAGGGATATATGAGCCAGGACACTTTTATATTGTTATTTTGACCTCAATGTTTTGACCCAGTAAACTTATATTTTCTTTATCTCTTCAATGCCAGTTAGTACCCAGTTAATTAAATGATTAAAATGATAAAAATTAGATCAGGATCTTAATAGGCCAACAATGGAAAATGGGATTTTCTGAGAGAACTGTAATAGTTAACAAATCACACCTTTAAATTATCAGCATCTAAAATAATGCCTGGTACATAAAAGGTAATCAATAAACATGTTTTACTTAATACGTGAATATATAAAACTTCAATGGACTATTGCTGAAAATGCACACATTAACATTTGTTTTTGACAATTAAATAATGAGTGAATCAGGTATACTTGATATAATGTAGACCTACCAATTTTGACTGAGAAAAATTGGACTTAGAAGAAGTCATGACCACAAAAAAATACAAGAAAATTATGATGGTTATGTCACAGTTGGTCAAATTAGACATGTAAAAACAAGATGATCGATAAAGTCCATTTTTATTATAGAATTTAAATAACTGATCCTATTGATAAAAATTTTGAATAATTTAATTTAATTTTAATATTTCAGTTACAGATAAATAAAAACTAAGAATTTGAAATGCTATGGCATGCTATACAGAAAACTGGTTTATAATCAGATGTGGTAAAGTAAACTTTGTTCCAGATAATATTTTCTATTTGAAACTTACTGTATAATTTTGGTAAAAATGTTGGCATTCATAACACATCTTGGTGACAAATTGGTGGGTCAAAATTGGCAGGGTAGAAACGTTCTTCATTGGCTCTGGAGGCAGAAGGACAAAACTGGATTCAGCAGGGTGGTTAGGTTATCTGTCCAAAGAGTAAGGAAATATTCAGGCAAACTAAATGGAAACATCGAGTCCTCTGAAAAGAAGGCAGAACAGAGTCATAGGTAAAGTAGCCACACTTAAAAGTCCAAGGAGACAGATAGGCAGGTGGTAGCTGGAAATATAATCCTAAAAGGGGATAATGACATAATCTGAACCCTAAGAGTTTAGGGGTGAAGTGTTGGGGGATGAAGTTGGGTAATTTCATCTTGCTTTAAGAAAAATGTGGTTGGAGACTGGGTTGGGACTGGCTAAAGTGTAGGTTTAGCTGTGAGGAACTGGGAAGTGATAGGCTGGAAAAATAATTTCCCCACTCAAGCTTACTCACCTGTTGTACCCCTATTTTTGTTATGTGCCTAATCCTCTGCTCATACAACCTTGAAACTTTAGCCTTTCCCTTGTTTCCACTGCACCTACCATAAATCCCCAAATCTGAGCAATTCTAGCTCTAAAATGCCTCTCAGATATTTCCCATCTTCATTGCTTCATGGTGTGTTCTAGATGAAGATATTCATCTTCATTGCCATCAACTGAATTCATACTTTTTTTATTCCTTGCCTACTTATTGTAATAGTCTCCTAACTTGTCTATTGACCTCAAATGCCTTCTCTCGTATCTTACATAGTGCTGCCATATCAATTTTGCTTAAATACAGGTTTAAATTTACATATCCTTCTTCAAAATCTCAATACCTTTTTCTTTAATACCTAGGATCCTCCATCCTCTATTGTGTTTAAGATTTAAACATAATCTTACCCTATCTTCAAGACCAAGTTTAAAGTAATCTGTTCCATGAGTCCACTGCTCCTTTCACCTGATTGTAATTCCTTTGTTTCTAATCTATGATTATTCCTAGTTTCTCTGTTGAGATTTATTTCTTGACATTGGGGGGGAGGGGGTCATATCATATGGTAGAAATAGGACAAGATACAGAGAGAATGGGATTAATCTTGTCTGTTTTCTTGTTTGAAATCATGCAAGTAAATCTTTAGCATCTCAGATCTTTATTCCTTTATATACAAAAAAATGGATCTTATAATTTTATTTTATTCTTAGAATTGTCATAAGGAAAACTAAATGAGATAATACAGGTTAAAAGTAACAGATAAAAATAATACTGTTGTTAGCTATACTTATATTTATACAATATACATGTCATATTTTTATGCTAGATTTTAAGCTAATTGAGGAAAAGCTTCAAGCCTGACTTAACTTGGATATCTTCATCGTACCTACAAATGGTATTTGGCTTTTCTAAATATCAAATTCTTCCTCATAAAAAGAAGTTTGAAACAATGAAATGATTTTATTTTATTAAAAATTTTTTTTTGTTATACTTTAAGTTCTGGATTAAATGTGCAGAATGTGCATGTTTGTTACATAGGTATACACGTGCCATGGTGGTTTGCTGCACCCATCAACTCGTCACCTATCTTAGGTATTTCTTCTAATGCTATCCCTCCCCCAGCACACCACCCTCCAACAGGCCCTGGTGTGTGATGTTCCCTTCCCTGTGTCCATGTGTTCTCATTGTTCGGCTCTCACTTATGAGTAAGAACATGTGGTGTTTGTTTTTCTGCTCTTGTGTTAGTTTGCTGAGAATGATGGTTTCCAGCTTCATCCATGTCCCTGCAAAGGACATGAACTGATCCTTTTTTATGGCTGCATAGTATTCCATGGTATATATGTGCCATATTTTCTTTATCCAGTCTATCATTGATGGGCATTTGGGTTGGTTTCAAGTCTTTGGTATTGTGAACAGTGCCGCAATAAACAAACATGTGCATGTGTCTTTTTTTTTTGAGATGGAGTCTTGCTCTGTTGCCCAGGCTGGAGTGCAGTGGGGCGATCTCAGCTCACTGCAAGCTCTGCCTCCTGGCTTCACACCATTCTCCTGCCTCAGCTTCCCAAGTAGTTGGGACTACAGGTGCCTGCCACCAGGCCCGGCTAATTTTTTTTTTTAGATGCATGTAGATGTATTTTTAGTAGAGATGGGGTTTCACCATGTTAGCTAGGATGGTCTCGATCTCCTGACCCCGTGATCTACCCATCTCAGCCTCCCAAAGTGCTGGGATTACAGGCATGAGCCACCGCACCTGGCCACATGTGTCTTTATAATAGAATGATTTATAATCCTTTGGGTATATACCAAGAAATGGGATTGCTGGGTCAAATGGTATTTCTGGTTCTAAATCCCTGAGGAATTGCCACACTGTCTTCCACAATGGTTGAACTAATTTACACTCCCACTAACAGTGTAACAGCATTCCTATTTCTCCATATCCTCTCCAGCATCTGTTTCCTGACTTTTTAATGATTGCCATTCTAACAGGTGTGAGATGGTATCTCATTGTGGTTTTGATTTGCATTTCTCTAATGGTCAGTCATGATGAGCATTTTTTCATATGTTTGTTGGATGCAAAGATATCTTCTTTTGAGAAGTGTCTGTTCATATCCTTCCCCTACCTTTTGATGGGGTTGGTTTTTTTTCTTGTAAATTTGTTTAAGTTCTTTGTAGATTCTGGATATTAGCCCTTTGTCAGAGGGATAGATTGCAAAAATTTTCTCCCATTCTGTAGGTTGCCTGTTCACTTTGATGATAGTTTCTTTGGCTGTGCAGAAGCTCTTTAGTTTAATTACATCCCATTTTGGCTTTCGTTGCCATTGCTTTTGGTGTTTTAGTCATGAAGTCTTTGCCCATGCCTGTGTCCTGAATGGTATTGCCTGGGTTTTCTTCTAGGGTTTTTATGATTTTAGGTCTTAATCCATCCATTATGTCTTTAATCCATCTTGAGGTAATTTTTGTATAAGTTGTAAGGAAGAGTCCAGTTTTAGTTTTCTGCATATGGCTAACCAGTTTTCCCAACATCATTTATTAAATAGGGAATCCTTTCCCCATTGCTTGTTTTTGTCAGGTTTGTCAAAGATCAGATGCATGTAGATGTGTGGTGTTATTTCTGAGGCCTCTGTTCTGTTCCATTGATCTATATCTCTGTTTTGGTACCAGTACCATGCTGTTTTGGTTACTGTAGCCTTGTGGTATAGCTTGAAGTCAGGTAGCATCATGTCTCCAGCTTTGTTCTTTTTTTGCTTAGGATTGTCTTGGCTATGTGGGCCCTTTTTTGATTCCATATGAAATTTAAAGTAGTTTTTTTTTTTTTTTTTTAATTCTGTGAAGAAAGTCAGTGGTAGCTTGATGCGGATAGCATTGAATCTATAAATTACTTGGGGCAGTATGGCTATTTTCACGATATTGATTCTATCTTTGAGCATGGAATATTTTTCCATTTGTTTGTGTCCTCTCTTATTTCCTTGAGCAGTCATTTGCAGTTCTCCTTGAAGAGGTCCTTCACATCCCTCGTAAGTTGTATGCCTAAGTAATTTATTCTCTTTGTAGCAATTGTGAATGGGAGTTCACTCATGATTTAGCGCTCTATTATTGGTGTGTAGGAATGCTTGTGATATTTACACATTGATTTTGTATCCTGAGACTTTGCTGAAGTTGCTTATTAGCTTAAGGAGATTTTGGGGTGTTATGATGGGGTTTTCTAAACATACAATCATGTCATCTGCAAACAGAGACAATTTGACTTCCTCTTTTACTAATTGGATACCCTTTATTTCTTTCTCTTGCCTGATTACTCTGGCCAGAACTTCTAATATTATGTTGAATAGGAGTAGTGAGAGAGGGCATCCTTGTCTTGTGCCGGTTTTCAAAGGGAATGCTTCCAGTGTTTCCCCCTTCAGTATGATATTGTCTGTGGGTTTGTCATAAATAGTTCTCAATATTTTGAGATATATTCCATCAATACCTAATTTATTGACAGTTTTTAGCATGAAAGGCTGTTGAATTTTGTTGAAGGCTTTTTCTGCATCAATTGAGATAATCATGTGATTTTTGTCATTGGTTCTGTTTATGTGATGGATTACATTTATTGATTTGCATATGTTGAACCAGCCTTGCATCCCAGGGATGAAGCTGACTTGATCATGGTGGATGAACTTTTTGATGTGCCACTGGATTTGGTTTGCAGTATTTTATTGAGGATATTCGCATCGATGTTCATCAGGAACATTGGCCTGAAATTTTGTTTTTTGTGGTGTCTGCCAGATTTTGGATGATGCTGGCCTCATAAAATGAGTTAGGGAGAATTTCCTCTTTTTCTATTGTTTAGAATACTTTCAGGAGGAATGGTACCAGCTTCTCTTTGTACCTCTGGTAGAATTTGGCTGCATATCTGTCTGGTACTGGACTTTTTTTGGTTGGTAGGCTATTAATTACTGCCTCAATTTCAGAACTTGTTTTGGTCTGTTCAGGGATTCAACTTCTTCCTGGTTTAGACTTGGGAGGGTGTACATGTCCAGGAATTTATCCATTTTTCTAGATTCATTAGTTTATTTGTGTAGAGGTGTTTATAGTATTCTCTGATGGCAGTTTTATTTCTGTTGGATCAGTGGTTTTATCATCTTCTGCTAGCCTTTGAATTTGTTTGTTCCTGCTTCTCTAGTTCTTTTAATTGTGATGTTTGGGTGTTGATTTTAGATTTTTTTCTGCTTTCTCTTGTGGGCATTTAGTGCTATAAATTTCCCTCTAAACACTGCTTTAAATGTGTCCCAGAGATCCTGGTATGTTGTGTCATCATTCTCATTGGTTTCAAAGAACATCTTTATTTCTGCTTTCATTTCGTTATTTACCCCATAGTCATTCAGGAGCAGGTTGTTCAGTTTCCATGTAGTTGTGTAGTTTTGAGTGAGTTTCTCAATCCTGAGTTCTAATTTGATGGCACTGTGGTCTGAGAACTGTTTGTTATGATTCCTGTTCTTTTGCATTTGCTGAGGAGTGTTTTACTTCCAATTATGTGGTTAATTTTAGAACAGGTGCAATGTGGTGCTAAGAAGAACATATATTCTGTTGATTTGGGGTGGAGAGTTCTGTAGATGTCTATTAGGTCCACTTGGTTCAGAGCTGAGTTTAAGTCCTGAATATCCTTGTTAATTTTCTGTCTCACTGATCTGTCTAATATTGGCAGTGGGGTGTTAAAGTCTCTCACTATTATTGTGTAGGAGTCTAAACCTCTTGTAGGTGTCTAAGAACTTGCTTTATGAATCTGGATGGTCCTGCATTGGGTGCGTATATATTTAGAATAGTTAGTTCTTCTTATCGCATTGATCCCTTTACCATTCCATAATGCCCTTCTTTGTCTCTTTTGATCTTTGTTGGTTTAAAGTCTGTTTCATCAGAGATTAGTATTGCAGCCACTGCTTTTTTTGTTTTCCATTTGCCTGGTAACTATTCCTTCATCCCTTTATTTTTAGCCTATGTATGTCTTTGGACATGAGATGGGTCTCCTGAATACAGCACACCGATGGGTCTTGACTGTTTATCCAATTTGCCAGCCTGTGTCTTTTAATTGGGCCATTTAGCCCCTTTATATTTAAGGTTAATATTGTTATGTGTGAATTTGATATGGTCATAATGATGCTAGCTGGTTATTTTGCCTGTTAGGTGATACAGTTTCTTCATAGTGTCAATGGTCTTTACAATTTGGTATGTTTTTGCAGTAGCTAGTATCGGTTGTTCCTTTCCATGTTTAGTGCTTCCTTCAGGAAATCTTGTAAGGCAGGCAGGGTGGTGACAGAATCTCTCAGCATTTGCTTATCTGTAAAGGATTTTATTTCTCCTTCACTTATGAAGCTTAGTTTGGCTGAATACGAAATTCTGGATTGAAAATTCTTCTCTTTAAGAATTTTGAATATTGGCCCCCACTCTCTTCTGACTTCTAGGGTTTCTGCCAAGAGATTTGCTGTTAGTCTGGTAGGCTTCCCTTTGTGGGTAACCTGACCTTTCTCTCTGGTTGCCCTTAACATTTTTTCCTTCATTTCAACCTTGGTGAACCTGATGATTATGTGTCTTGGGACTGTTCTTCTTGAGGAGTGTCTTTGTAGTGTTCTCTGTATTTCCTGAATTTGAATGTTGCTAGGTTGGGAAAGTTCTCCTGGATAATATCCTGAAATGTTTTCCTACTTGGTTCCATTCTACCCATCACTCTCAGGTACAACAATCAAATGTAGGTTTGGCCTTTTCACATAGTCCCATATTTCTTAGGGCGTTTTTTCATTTCTTTTCATTATTTTTTCTCTAATCTTGTCTTCACACTTTATTTCATGAAGTTGATATTCAATCTCTGATATCCTTCCTTCTGCTTGATCAATTTGGCTATTGATTCTTGTGTATACTTTACGAAGTTCTCGTGCTGTGTTTTTCAGCTCCATCAGGTTAGTTTTGTTCTTCTCTAAACTGGTTATTCTACTTAGCAATTTGTCTAACCTTTTTTCAAGGTTCTTAGCTTCCTTGCATTGGGTTAGAACATGCTCCTTCAGCTCAGAGGAGTTTGTTATTACCCACTTTCTGAAGCCTACTTCTGTAAATTTATCAAACTCATTCTCCATCCAGTTTTGTTCCCTTGCTGGCAAGGAGTCATGATCCTTTTGAGGATAAGAGGCATTCTGGTTTTGGGAATTTTCAGCCTTTTTGCGCTGGTTTCTTCTCTCCATCTTCATGGATTTACCTACCTTTGGTCTTTGACGTTGGGGACCTTCAGATGGGGTTTTGGTGTGGATGTACTTTTTGCTGATGTTGATACTATTCCTTTCTGTTTGTTAGTTTTCCTTCTAACAGTCAGGTCCCTCTGCTGCAGGTCTGCTGGAGTTTGCTGGAGGTCCACTCCAGACCCTGTTTGCCTGTGCATCACCAGCTGAGGCTACGGAACAACAAAGATTGCTGCCTGTTCCTTCCTCTGGGAGCTTCGTCCCAGAGGGGCATCTACCAGATGCTAGCAGGATCTCTCCTGTATGAGGTTTCTGTCGACTGCTGCTGGGGCCTCCCAGTCAGGAGGTACCAGGGTCAGGGACTCTTTTGAGGAGGCAGTCTGCCCCTTAGCAGAGCTTGAGCACTGTGCTGGGAGATCTCCTGCTCTTTAGAGCTGGCAGGCAGGAAGGTTTAAGTTGCTGAAGCTGTGCCCACAGCCGCCCCTTCCCATAGGTGCTTTATCTCAGGGAGTTGGGAGTTTTATCTATAAGCCCTTTACTGGGGCTGCTGCCTTTCTTTCAGAGATGTCCAGCACAAAGAACGAAATTATTTTTAAAATGTAATGTATACTTGGAAAATGATTCTGAAAAAGAGAGTTCCATGTTTTACATTTTTCTGAAATTGCATCAGGAGTGATGCAATTGTACATTGTACTCCAAGACAACTACTTAGAAGAAAATCATTCATTGTCATCTAAATTTTGACATTTATTAAAAATAAAACCAAGATACGTTTTAAAAAAGACCAAAGTTGGTAATAAGATTATGGGTGACTTTCCCCCTGTTTTCTATATTTCTCTAAAATTTCTGCAGTGAATATGTATGCTTTATCCTCAACTTAAAACTTTATTAAAAAAATCAGAGCCATTAACTAAGTTATCTATTCCTAATAACTTTTGCCTAAATCATTAGAAGAAAAGTTAAGCTAATAGAGACTTAGAAGCTTGTTGCAATTTCACATGTTTAGCATTTTCAAAATCACTTTATGATTACTGTTAAATAAATAATTATGCTAATTTTTTCTTGCACACATGTGTGTGGTTTTAAGAAAATTAAATACCCACTGTTTTGGGACTTGCTACTGCTGGACAAGAAGGATGCTGGTGGTGAACTATAGTACATATATCTCAGGACTACAGTTTCTTTCTCACAAGGGATTCCAATTCATCTTATACCCTACTCAGTAGAATATACTTCTCACTAGAGGTTTAAAGTAAACACTTTTCACTTCTGCAATTGTGATATTATGTACAATATAATTAAATATAATTAAGAATTTTATTTTGAAATAATGTCATAAGTGTCTACAATCTTACTATAATTTCTTGTATTTATTAAACAATTTGAGATATGTACATTCATTCATTTTCCCAATAAATCTTTATTGATCTCTTCTGTATATTAGGTACTATTCGGGTTCTGAGGCTATATTAATAGCAATGAACAAAACAAATAAGAATTTCTGGCTGGGCACAGTGGCTCATGCCTGTAATCCCAGCACTGTGGGAGGCCAAGGAAGGCCTCATTCAAGCAAGGATCAAGTATCACTTGAGCAAGAGCAGCCTGGGCAACGTGCTGAAGCCCAGTCTCTACAAAAAAACCCCACAAAATTTAGCCAGGTGTGGTGGCACACGCCTATAAGCCCAGCTATTCAGGGTGCTCCCACTTAAGCATGAGAGGCAGAGGCTGCAGTGAGCTGAGATCATAACACTACACTCCAGTCTGGGCAACAGAGTGAAACACCTGTCTCAAAAAAAAAAAAAAAAAAAAAAAAGAATTTCTGCCTTCATAGAGCTTATATTACAGTGAGAGAGAAAAACAATAAACAAATTAAATAAATAAAAGTATGTTAAGATAAATGGTGACAAGTACTAAAAGGAACCGGAAATAATTATATGGAGCGTGGAAGGATATGAAGTAAGTGCTGGATTTAAATAGGATGGCCATTTCTCCTTAAGAAGATACCTTTTAAGCAAATGTTTGAAGGAGGTAATTAGTAGGCATGTGGCTAGCAGAGAAAGAGCATTCTAGTGAGTAAAACAGCAGTATTTGAAGTCCTTGAGGCTGAAATGTGCCTGGTATACTAATGAAGCAACAAAGGCAGCCATACTCTGGAGGTGGACAGTTTGGGGGTGGTTATTTTGGTGATGACAACTTGAGAAAAGTCTTGTCTGAGGTCGTTTTATTCTTTTTGAGAAGGAGTCTTGCTGTGTTGCCCAGGCTAGAGTGCAGTGGCCCTATCTCAGGTCACTGGAACTTCGCCTCCCGAGTTCAAGCAATTCTCTTGCTTCAGTCTCCCAAGTAGCTGGAACTACAGGCGCCTGCCACCGTGCCTGGCTAATTTTTGTATTTTTAGTAGAGACGAGGTTTCACCATCTTGGCCATGCTGGTCTTGAACTCCTGACCTCGTGATCCACCCACCTCGGCCTCCCAAAGTGCTGGGATTACAGGCGTGAGCCACTGCACCCAGCCTGTTTGATTTTTAATTTTGTTTTTCATGAAACAGAAAGCAAGATTATTAGTGAGTATGTGCAGGAAGGGTGAATAGCTATTTAGTGGAGAGGGGATGTGAATGTAACAGGAAAAGGCAGTATGATTGCTGGGAAGCATTAGAGCTCATTTTAGGTCAAAGGTAGAGCATATAAAGTGAGACCAGCAAGCAAAGTTTATGTTTCTGCAGCCGGTTCCACTGCAGTGGTGCTGAGTGGCAAAGGTAGAGATTTAGATTTAACCAAGGTTATGGTTTACCAGCATGAATACATTGAAATGAAAGAGAAGCAAGAAAGTTGAGGGTGATACAAAGGAGTTGTAATGATGGACGAAGAAAATTTAAACTGGTTAAAGAGGGAAGAAAGGACACAAGAGAAGGAAGGAAACATGGAAAAGGGATGGAATTGATGGTAGGTGCAGGCTTTGTATAAGGACTGTTGCATAAGGATCACAGTGAGCTGGAAAGGGAAGAGGTAGTTGTTGGAGAGTGGGAGGCTTGCAGTTGAGATCTGCGAGGGATTGTAATTATTGCCAATGACCACAGGTATAGGATATGACCATGGAAGTGAGTATTTGGATCAGGTAGAGGACAGAACTAAGGAAGTGAGAGGCTGAGGCATTGAAACCATCATTTACACAGATGTTAAAATCATGAGAATTACAGGCTTAATGTAGTTGCATGTGACAGCAAGCCAGGAACAAATATCTCCAGGGAAGGAGGAAAGTGACTGGAGATTCGGGTGTATTCTGCTTATGGAATCCATAGCTGGCAATTTCTAAAGTGAAGAAGATGAATGGTCTGAGAACAGAATGAGGATCATGAAAGACATTTATGCCATGTCCAGCACTATGAAGGAGAAAAATACAGCCACTACTTGAGAGAGCTGTAGAAGAAGTAGTATTGTCAAGGGAGATTCATGTTTCCTTTAGATCAAGAAAGTCAGGGGATTTTTGAAAGAAAAGCACATAGAGGAATGTGACAATGGCTGACTGAATTCTCAAGGACACAATGTAAGAGTTAAGGACTCAGGAAGATGGGGTCAGAAAAAGGTCTATAATGGACCATATAGGGATTGGCATGCAGAGATACCTAACGTGCACAAAGGATATTAAATGGTCAGTTCCGATGATTTCAAGATAAGGGAGGCGAGGCAATTTTTGAGGCTCTGTTGGAGAATGAGAAAGGTGGAAGGTTCTTTCAAGGCCCCTGTAGAGTTCTGAGACTTTTCCTTAGAGTTTTCATGGAGGGTGAGTTTCATACCTGGTATGATCAGATGGGTCTCAGAGGCTTTCTTGGGATTTCTGCTGACAGAGATGACTGGTGTGAAGGCTAGGAAAGGATTCTATGTATTTATGAAAATCCCTCATGATCAGCTACATTCATGTTTTTATAGAACTTTATTATAATTCTAAAGCATTTATGCTGATTGTAAAAGTGATCTTTTGTCTTCTCAAGGACCTCCCCAATGGGCTATAGGAGAAGCACTATTACTGATTAATTCAATTACTTATGAAGGTTATTAGAATTTCACTGGTTCTAATAAAGAAATGAAATATAGAAGCTATAATTAACATTTGTTGAGGACGATGGTGATTTACATGGGGAATTATGTAAGAACAAGGTTTATGGTCCTTGTGTCTTAGCCTATAACACTGTGGTTAGTTTATCACTACAGGTTGGCACATTCTTTAAGGAGGTATTATTTTCTTCATTTTATAAATGAAGAGCCTGTTATTCAAAGAAGTTAAACAAGTTAAAGTCGAGATTCGAACCTCACTTTGTCTTGGTTCAGGTCCTTACAATTGGCCATGCGCTCATGTTTGTACAGTGTTTTCAGATTAATTACCTCATTTACATGGATAATGATTTAGTTTAGTCTTATTAGTGCTCCTCAAAGCTCCCCACAATGCCAGAGCTCATTTCAGCCTACAAAATGTGCTTGAAATCTATGTTAATTAGTGTTATCTCTCACTGATCCTTGGAATCCACATGTCCTTCTTGCTGTCTTACATATCAGCAGGTTAAAGCAGCATAAACTCTTGTCCAGTAAAAATCTCATGTTTTTCCTAGAAAAACAAACTGCCATGAAAACATGATAAAAAGGTATTTGAAATTAAAAAAACAGTATATAAACCCCTTTAGATCTTTGGCATGAGTTTTTTCTTACATCATCCTTGATTTTTTAAATTGACACTTTCATATTTGATATATGGAAAAGAACACATGCAATGTACATATAAACTATGAAGCAAGTGAACAAAACAAAACAAATACTAACCACTTCATTAGCGCTGAACTGGACACTGCTGTAGCTTACTGAGGGCTCCTCCTAGGCCTAATCTCCTGCCTTCCACACGGAGGGAAACAGTATCCTGAATTGGTGTTTATCATTTCCTTACTTTAAAGATAATGTAACCCTAGCCAATATTGTTCATTATTTTTTGCCTTTAAATATTTCAGAGATGGTATTATATAGTACCTGGTCTTGCACATCTTGTGTTTTTTTCTACACTCTCTTTCTTAGACTTGTCCGAGTGGTTGAATGTTCATTTATTTTCACTGCTGCATAATATTAGCATGTGTGAATATAACATAACTTATTCATTCTTCTCTGATTGATAGGTATTTGGATTGTTCCTAGTTTTTTTTTCACCTTCCACTGTGAAGTATCTTTTGCCAAACAGACATTCTTAATTGTAATGTAATCAATTTTAACTCTTTTATGTTATGATTACTACTTTCTGTGTCTTGTTTAAGAAGTAGTTTATAACTTTGAAGTAATGAAAAAAAATTCTGTCATGCCGATGGCCCTTTTAGGGTCCTGTAGAATCCCATGAATAACCAGCCCTGAAAGCTGACAACACGCTTTGTTACAGGACTCTTGATGATGGGCAATTTTCTGTTAAGGAAAGGAATGTGTCTACATGAAGAGAAGTTTGCAGACAGGCGTTTAGAAGGAGCAAGACTTGGTCATGAATACAGTCTCATAATTTCTCTCAAAAATTTTAAAGTTTTATTGTTGACATTTGAGTCTTCAAGCTATCTGAAATTGATTTTTGTGTGTGTATGGTATGAGATTGAGATCCAATATTATTTTATTCTAATAAATAGCCAATTTTCTTGGGAAAATTTAAAGAAATAGTTTATCTTTTCCACAATAAACTGCAGTGCCACCTCTGTTGTTCATTTACCTGTGGGTCTCTTTTTGATCTGTTCTTTTGGTCCATTTATGTGTTATTGTGCCGTAAGCACACGGTCTTAATTATCACTTTTTATAATAGATAGCAGGTGAAATTTTCCTGTATTCTTCTTGACTATTCTTGGGTCTCTGTATTTTCATAAGAATTTTAGAATCAGTTTGTTAAGTTCATTAAAAAACAGTGTAGGAATTTTTAGTAGAATTGCATTGCCCCAAAATTGCACTGTTAACTCTGTATAGTCAATTCTTGGAATTTAGTCATTTTATCTTAGTTTCAAATTTATTGAGACACACTTTTTTTTTTTATCGTATTCTTGTTATCTTTTAAATTTCTACTGTTGTCTGTGTGGTAAATCCCCTTTTCATTTCTAATGTTGTTTTTCTATTTTTATCAATCATCTCATTGAAATTTGTCTAATTTAATAGTCTTTTCAAATGATCAATTTTTGAAATATTTTCTGTGTTGAAATAAACAAAGACATTCAAAAATGTTGCAATAATAACATAGAGAATATTTGCTTTGTTATTTTAGCTTCCTTCCCTCACCATGCACTACAGAGACACACATGATTCATTTTTTCTGAGCCATGTGAAGAAAGGTGGCATATAACATACCCCTTTAATTCTTAACACATCAGTGTGACTTTCCTAGAAACAAGGGTATCCTTATATGACCAAGGAGCAGTTAGTTATTCAACTCAAGAGATCAAATATAATACTTTGATTTACATCTATAGTCACATTCTATTTGTAGAACTTTTATATTTGACTATTAATTTTTATTTGTTATTCTGTACTTTTTCAAAACTGGTGATTGTTGAGTTTTCACTTTTTAAAATGGCTTTATAGATGTATAATTTATATACTATAAAATTAACCCAATGAGAGGGTGAAGTTTGATGATTTTGGGGAAATGGATACTGTTATGCAACCATCACCACAATCCAGTTTTGGTATATTTCCATCAGTTCAAAGTTCCCTCATGCTCACCTAGAGTCAATCTCCACTTTCACTCCTAGCGCCCACAGTGACAACCACTATTCTAACTTGTCACTATAGTTTTTTCTTTTCTGGAAATTTCTTAAAAGCAGAATGTACTAGTCTGTTCTCATGCTACTAATAAGGACATACCTAAGACTGGGTAATTTATAAAGGAAAGGGGTTTAATTTACTCACAGTTCCACATGGCTGGGGAGGCCTCACAATCATGGAGGAAGGTGAATGAGGTGCAAAGTCTTGTCTTATGTGGTGTCAGGCAAGAGAGCTTTATTTATTGGTGTCTTTTCTCTTTTTTTTCTTAGTCTGACTAAAAGTTTGTCAATTTTGGTTATCTTTTCAAGAAAACAACGTTTTGTTTCATTGACCTTTAGTATTATTTTCTTCATTTCAAATTAATTTATTTCTGCTCTGATCTTTATTTTCTTTTCTTCTACTGATTTTGGGTTCATTTTGCTCTTGCTTTTCTAGTTAAGATACATCATTAGGTTATTTATTTGAAAATTTTCTTCTTTTCTGATGTTGGCACTTATAGCTATAAATTTCTCTCATAGTACTTGCTTTTATTATATCCTGGAGGTTTTCATATATTATGTTTAAATTTTTATTTGTTTCAAAAAATATTTGAATTTCCTTCTTAATTTCTTTGTTGATCCACTGGTCATTCAGCAGCATATTGTTTAATTTCCATATGTTTGTATAGTTTCCAAAATTCCTCTTCTTACTGGTTTTGAGTTTTTTCCCTTGTGGTCAGAGAATATGCTTGATATGGTTTCAATTTTTTTTTGAATATTTTAGCCCTTTTCCTATTTGTCCCAAGAATATATGCTGGTGGCACTTACAGCCTCAGTGTTTACCCCGAGATAACTTAGCCAAAAAAATCTCACTTTTTTTTTTTTTTTTTTTTTTTTGAGGTGGAGTCTCGCTCTGTCGCCCAGGCTGGAGTGCAGTGGCACAATCTCGGCTCACTGCAAGCTCCGCCTCCCGGGTTCCCGCCATTCTCCTGCCTCAGCCTCCCGAGTAGCTGGGACTACAGGCGCCGCCACCACGCCCGGCTAATTTTTTTGTATTTTTAGTGGAGACGGGGTTTCATTGTGTTAGCCAGGATGGTCTCGATCTCCTGACCTCGTGATCCGCCCGTCTCGGCCTCCCAAAGTGCTGGGATTACAGGCTTGAGCCACCGCGCCTGGCCAAAAATCTCACTTTTATTATTATTTTTGTATCACTATAGTATAATGACTCAGGAAACAAAATACATCATTCTCTTTATAACACTCTGTCTTTAGTAGTGGTATTTCCATTAAAAAATATAGTAATTATTAATCACTGAAAATGTCAGATTCTAGAAAACTTAGCATTCCTATGTGTGATGTTAACATCATTCTTGAACAATTGTTGGCCAAAGATTCATTTGATGAGTCCATTTTTTCCAAAATAGATTATTCTGATGATCCAGAGGATTCTGATGTTAGTTCTGTTCAGAAATAACTCCAATAACTTTTTTTAAAATATTTTATTTTCAGATTGAAATTTGCTTCAGCATCAAAGTGCATGCTTATGTAAAATTAAATGAGCACTGGCAGACAGCTGCACTTTTTTTCCCTAAATAGTTAAAGAGTTAAGACATGTTTTGTGACCTTACATATGGTCTGTCCATAAGAATCATCCATGTGCTGAGGAGAAAAGTCTGTATTCTATGGCCAATGGATAAAATGTTCTGTGAATATCTATTAGGTTTATTTGTTCTCCAGTGCAGATTAAATCTGATGTTTCTTTGCTTATTTTCTGTCTGGGAGATCTGTCCAATGCTGAAAGTGAGGTCTTAAAGTTTCCAGTTATTATTGTATTGGGGTCTATCTCTGTCTTTAACTCTCATAATATTTGCTTTATATATCTGGGTGCTCCAGTGTTGGGTGCATATATATTTATAATCATTATATCCTTTTGTTGAATTGACCCCTTTAGATTATATAACGACATTCTTTTTCTTTTCTTACAGTTTTTGTCTTGGAGTATATTTTGTCTAATACAAGTATAGCTAATCCTGCTCTTTTTGGGTTTCCACTGACATGGAATATCTTTTTCTATCCCTTTATTTTTAGTCTATGTGTACCTTTATAGGTGAAGTTTGTTTCTTGTAGGCAACAGATCACTGAGTCTTGTTTTTTCATTCATTCAGCCACTCTATATCTTTTGATTGGAGATCTTAGTCCATTTACATTCAATGTTACTATTGATAAGTGGGGACTTACTCCTGCTATTTTGTTATTTGTTTTCTGGTTATTTTGTGGTCTTCTCTTCCTTCATGTCTTCCTTTTAGTAAAGTTGATTTTCTCTGGTAGTATGCTTTACTTTCTTGCTTTTTATTTTTTGTATATTTATTGTTTGTTTTTTTTATTTGAGATTACCAGGAAGCTTGCAAGTACTATCTTATAACTCATTTTAAACTGATGAAAGCTTAACACTGAATGCATAAAAAAACATGCAAAAAGAAAATTAATAAGAACTGTACACTTTAACTTTGTCCCCCAACATTTTAACTTTTTATTCTTTCTCTTTATGTCTTATCGTACTGTCTTAAAAAGTTATTGTAGTTATAATTTATTCTTTCTACTTAAGTAAAGAGTGGTTTACACACCACTATTACAGTGTTATAGTATTCTGTGTTTTTCTATGTGCTATTACCACTGATTTTCATACCTTCCGATAATTTCTTCGTGTCCATTAACATTATTTTCTTTCAGACTGAAGAACTCTTCTTTAGCATTTCTTGTAGGACAGAAATCTGATCTGGTGTTGATGAAATCGCCCAGGTTTTGTTTGTCTGGGACAGTCTATATTTCTCCTTCATGCTTAATAGATATTTTTCATGGGATAAAACATTCTAGGGTAAAAGTTTTTTTTTTTTCTTCTGCACTTTTAATATGTCATACCATTCTCTCCTAGCCTGTAAAGATTCCACTGAAAACCCTGCTGCCAGACAGGTTGAAGCTCCATTGTATATTATTATTAATTTCTTCTCTTTTGCTGCTTTTAGGACTTTTCTTTATCCTTGATCTTTGGGAGTTGGATTATTAAGTTCCTGGAGGTAGTCTTTTTTCAGTCAAGTCTGCTTAGTGTTCTATAACCTTCTTGTACTTGAATGGTTTTTTTTTTTATTATTATTATTATACTTTAAGTTCTAGGGTACATGTGCATAATGTGCAGGTTTGTTACATATGTATACTCGTGCCATGTTGGTGTGCTGCACCCATCAACTCGTCGGCACCCATCAACTTGTCGTTTACATCAGGTATAACTCCCAGTGCAATCCCTCCCTCCTCCCCACTCCCCATGATAGGCCCCAGTGTGTGATGTTCCCCTTCCCGAGTCCAAGTGATCTCATTGTTCAGTTCCCACCTAAGTGAGAACATGCGGTGTTTGGTTTTCTGTTCTTGTGATAGTTTGCTAAGAATGATGGTTTCCAGCTGCATCCATGTCCCTACAAAGGACACAAACTCATCCTTTTTTATGGCTGCATAGTATTCCATGGTGTATATGTGCCACATTTTCTTAATCCAGTCTGTCACTGATGGACATTTGGGTTGATTCCAAGTCTTTGCCATTGTGAATAGTGCCGCAATAAACATACGTGTGCATGTGTCTTTAGGGCAGCATGATTTATAATCCTTTGGGTATATACCCAGTAATGGGATGGCTGGGTTATATGGTACTATGTTGATATCTTTCTCTAGGTGTGGAAAGTTCTCTGATATTATCCCTTTGATTAAACTTGCTACCCTATCTCTTTCTATATCTCTTCTTTAAGGCCAATAATTCTTAGATTTGCCCTTTTGAGACTATTTTCCAGATCTTGTAGTTGTGTGTTATTTTTTAAAATTCTTTTTTCTTTTGTCACGTCTGTTGTGTATTTTCAAATAACCTGTCTTTAAGCTTGCTAATTCTTTTTTTCTGCTTGATCAATTCTGCTATTAAGATACTCTGATGTATTCCTCAGCATTTCAATTGCATTTTTAAATTCTAGAATTTCTGTTTGATTCCTTTTAACTACTTCAATCTCCTTATTACATTTATCTAATAGAATTCTGAATTCCTTCTCTGTGTTATCCTGCATGTCTGAGTTTCCTCAAAACAGCTACTTTGAATTCACTGTCTGAAAGGTCATATATCTCTCTTTCTCCAGGATTGGTCCCTGGTAATGTATTCAGTTCATTTAGTGAAGTCATGTTTCCACGGATGGTGTTGATACTTGTAAATGTTCATTGGTGTCTGGGCATTGAAGAATTAGGTATTGTAGCCTTCACAGTCTGGGCTTGTTTGTGTCTGTCCTTCTTGGGAAGGCTTTCCAGGTATTCAAAGGTACTTGGGCCCCAAACCCCATAATGCTATGGTTTTTCAACTCGATAGAGTATCTCGATAGAGATACCACCTCAGTGGTCTTGAATAGGATCTGGAAGAATTATCTGTATCACCAGGCAGAGACTCTAGTTCTTTTCCCTTATTTTCTTACAAACAGTCTTTATCTCTGTGCTGTGCCACCTGGAATTGGAGGTGAGTTGATGCAAACACCCCTGTGGTCACCACCACTGGGACTGCTCTGGGTCGGACCTGAAGCCAGTGCAGCACTAGGCCTTACCCAAGGCTCTTCCCTTCAGTTCCCTCAGTTTCTGGGTGTGTCCAGAGATGCTATCTGGGAGCCAGGGATTGTAGTCAAAACCTTAACAATTTATCTGATGTTATATTCTACTGCAGCTAAGTTGGCAATCAAACCACAATACAAAATCTTTCCCACTTTTCTCTCCCCTTTCCACAGGCAGAGGAGCTTCTCCTTGTGGCCACCACCACCACTGGTCTACAGGGGTTCTGCCAGGCCACTGCTAATGCTCACTTAGTGCCCAAGAGCTCTTCTCTCAGCTTGTGGTAAGTGTTGCCAGGACCAGGACTCATCTTTCAAGGCAGTGGGAACCCCTCTGGCCCACGGCAGGTACAGAAATGCTGTCCAAGGGCCCAGGCCTGCACTCAGGGACCTCATGAGCCTGCTTGTTGCTCTACACCACTGTGGCCAAGCTGGTACCTAGGGTGCAAGACAAAGTCCCTTTTACCTTTCTCTCTGCTTTTCTCAAACAGAAGGAGTCTTTCACTGTAGCCACCACAGCTGGGAATGTGCTGGGTCACCTGTGAAGCCAGCATGTCTCAGAACCCAAAACCTACAGCATGCTGTCAGGATATCACTGCCGAGTATTCAAGGGACCAAGATCTTTTTAGTCAGCAGGTGATGAATACTACTAGGACTGTGTCCTTCCCTTTAAGTCAGCAGGTTCCATTGTGGCCCACAGTGTGTCTAGAAATGTCATCCAGGAATTAGGACCTGGAATGGGGGCCTTGTTACTCTGCCTGGTGCCCTATTCTGTTGTGGCTGTTCTGTTATTCAAGATGCAAGACAGAGTCTTTGCTCTTCACTTTTTTCTCCTTAAGTGTAAGGAAGGAGTCACTTTCATTGTTGAGCTGCACTGCCTGGGGTTAGGGGAGGTGTGGTGCAAGCATTCCCTTAGATGCACCAGCTGGCATTTCCCTAGGTCATGTGCCACCCTAGTTCACTGGCTCTAAACCCAGCCTAGCACTGGGCATTGCCTAGGAATTATAGTCCTTGTCTCCTAGAGTCTCTTCCCAGTTTACCTAGGACTCCAGAGCACTTCAGCCCGTGGTAGCAAAGGCTTGTGGAGAAACTCAAGTTCTGATCCCTGAGATGGGTGATTCCCCTCTAGCTGATCCAAATGCTCCCTCCTTGCAGGGGCACTGGCTGAGCCCACCATGGCTTTATTCTCTGCTGAGACCGGGCAGTGTTGAGTTCAATGTAAAGTCCCCAGTCACTGTGCTCTCCCTCCCTAGAGTGCACAGATTCTCTCTTCACACCACAAGGCTGCTGCCCGGGGGATAGGACAGGGGTGGTGTCAGTGATTCAGGACTGTCTCTCTTGCCCTTCTCAATGCCTCTTTTGGAGGCAACACAAAGTTAAAACCAGGTATTGTGATTGCTCATCTGATTTTTTATTCTTGTGACAGTGCTTTTCTATGTGTAGATAGTGTTCCTGTTGTGGGGGGATGAAGGGTGTAGGCTTTTATTCTACCATCTTGCTCCACTTTCTGTTACCTTTTATAGCTGAATAATAGTCCATTGTTTGCATACACTACACTTCGCTCATCCATTCACCAGTTTGTGGACATTTCAGTTGTTCCCAGTTTTTGATCATTATTAATAATGTTCCTATGAACATTCATGTACATGCCTTTGTGTGGGTATATGTTTTTATTTCTCTTAGGCAATATCACAGCTAGGTGTGATATTGCTGGGTTATATGGTGAGTTTATGTTGAACTTTTTAAAGAAACTGCCAAACAATTTTCCAAAGTGGTTGTATTAATTTAACTTCCTATTGGCAATATATAATGGTAATATATAAGGGTTTCATGCTTTTACATTTTTGTCAACACTTGGCATTGTCAGTCTTTTAATTTAAGCTATTCTAGTGGTTGTGCAGTGGTATCCCATTGTGGTTTAAATTAGAATTTCCCTAATAAATAATTATAAACATATTTTCATGTTTTTATTCATCATTCATATATCTTCTTTAATGATGTGTCTGTTTAAATCTTTTTTTACCTTAGAAGTTGAGTTGTTTTCTTTTTATTATTGAATAGTATGTTATAGTTTTATGTTATAGATATGTTTTTCTTTTATTATATATATTATTTGCACACATTTTCTCATAGTCTGTGGCAAGTTTTTTCTTAAGAGTTTCTTTTGAACACTAAAACTTTTAGGTCTGATGAAGCTCAATTTATCATTTTTTTCACGTCTACGTATGCTTTTGGTATCATATCTGAGAAATCTTTGCCTAACCCAAGGGAAAAAATTCTTCTGGAAACTTCTAGAAGTTTAATATTTTAGCTCTTACATGTAGCTATATAATCCACTTTGAGTTAATTTGTGTGGTATGAGGTTAGAGTCTAAACTTATTTATTTAGTTTTTTGCATGTGAATATCAAACTGTTCCAGTGCCATTTGTTGAAGGATTATCCTTTAAACCACTTGACATCTTTGTTGAAAATTAATTCAGCATACACATGAGACTTTTTTACGGGCTCTCTCTTCTGTTCTACTGATCTGCGTGTTTATACCGATGGCAATCCTACACTGTTTTGATAACTTATTTTTTATGCTGTGTCTTATATATTTAAATATTATACCTTTTATTCTTTAAATAGTTTATATTAGTTATCTGCTATTACAATATCTGAAGTCCTTATGTGTCCAATAAAAACGTTTGTTGTTTCTGCTGATTCTCAATCTTGGTGCTTGTTTGCTTGCCTGTTTAGTGATATTTTTGAGCTCATATTTGGTTGAACTTTATCTGTGGGAATCCTGAAGGTATATTTGGGAATTCTTTTATCCTTAGAAGGTTTGTATTTGCTTTTAGCAGAACCAGGCTGTCAAATCAACGTGAGACCAGGACTGGGACAAGAGTTAATCAGGAGAGGATGTCTAGGTGCAGAATTTAAGGAGGCACTCACTCCTAAGGTCATGCAAGTGTGCCTTCTTAAATTTGCACCTTAACTGCCTCTCTTGCCTCACCCTAGTTCTGGCCCTGTCAGAGACTACTTTAATTCATTTCAAAGTTCTTAATTTACTACGTGGTTCAGGTTCATCTTGCCTGTAATGCCAGTGGTCCTGAAGCTCAGTCTCCTGGGACTTCTTTAATCCCCTTCTAGGTTTACTGGCTCAATGTAGGAATATCAAGTTCAGTTCTCCTCTTATGCAAGGACCCCAAGGCTGTTTTCTGATGTTAGTAATAGGAATCTACACTCTTGGGCAACTTGGTTTTCAGATTGCTACTAGCTTATCATCATTCTCATTCAGCTTTTTGTTCTTTGTTTTAGATTCTCCTTGTTTTTATCATAAACCATCAATGCATAAAACATGTTAATTTACCCAGGATTTAATTTTATTGTAGTAGGAGAAGCTTCCAAAATATGTAGCCTATTGTATATTTGGAATAGTGATACTTAATTTCTTTAATGACATTTATTTTCATGTTGCATTTGACTAGAAAAATATAGCTTAAAATCTTTAAAGCAGAATTTCTTTTCTTCCAGGATGATTAGTAAGGTGAAAAATGTAGACAATAGGCTTAGTAATAAGTAATTGCCAAGATGATTGGTTTGACCTTAAATAGTAGAAAAAATTTTATTTGGACTCCTTCATTGGTTCTGATGTCCAAAATAGTATTGCCAAGTGCTTGGTGGTTTTCTTCCTTGACTGTGATTAAGCCCCTGCTAAGGAGGTGAGCTGACCATGCTCACAGAATGCTGATTTGCTTTCTTAAAGGACTCTGCTTACAAGAAGGGCTTCTGCATGTGGTATATGCTCTGAAGCCAAGAAAAATGAAATGTGAAGCTTTGCAAGTTGGAACAGAGTTACAATTTCACACTAAACCTATGGTGAACAAATACTCTAATTATTAAATGTTCTACTTCAGTGATAATAGGAATGAGAAACAGTTGATTTAATTAAGAAACCAAAGCATTTTTGTCAAAATACATAAACTTTGTTAGAGAATGATGGGAAGAAGAAAATTAAAATGATCTTTTATCATTTAAAGGCCAAAGCAGAATCAATTGGCCTGAGTTTTAGTTCCATTTAATAACAACATAGACTTCTTGACCACATTGTTCTTTCCTATATAAAGAGGCATTGGGCCACCAGCTGGGGAGGCTATGTGCCTCCTGTTTCACAGATGTCATGAAGTAGTGTTCATAGCCAGAGACAGGCCTGGGCTGGAGTAAAAACGGTGCCACTATTAATTAAGTGAACTCGGGTTACTTAGCATAGCTAGCCTTAGCTTTGACATAAGAAAACTGAGATAATAACTGTACTTACTTTATTAGGTTGTTTAAGCACTGGAGGAAAATATTGCATGAAAAGTGCTAACAGTGGTTGATACATAGCAGATGCTGAATAAATATAGTTAATATTTTTGTTGTTCTTTGCCTGGTTGAGGTAATTTGTGCCAGGTAAGTTATATGCATGGATCTTTATCTCTTTCGATGTAGTGTTATTGACCTTAAAACTGAATGAGAAAAGATACATCGTAAGTTTTTCTGGAATAGCTGAAATGTGAATATCACATTACTGATGTCATATTGCAACCACCCTATTGAGAGGTAATTTCTGTAGTTTAATTTTAGTGGGCATTTTTTGCCATTACACTTTAGCTAATCAAGTTATCATAATTCAGAAGGAAAACATAAACATTCGGTTAGCATTGTTTCCTTATGTGTATATAGGCAGATGCTGGTTTTAAACAACTGAGATAACCAACTCCATTTTAACCATGTTCCTCATCTTGTTATTTAAGTGAAAAATTACCATACATCTCATTATACTGTGCTGATACGTTGAAGTCCTACTACCAGTACAATGTGAATGTGGCCTCTTCATTTTCCAATACCACTCCGTGGCTGGCATAAAGTCACAGGTTTAGCTTAGTCATTTGTGTTCATCTCAGACTGTAAAGTTTGAAAGAAACATTTAAGAAAAATTTTCTGACAGGAAAAGGGATAGAACAGTGTTTTGGTATCTCAGGAACTTGGACAGAGAGGTTTGCTCAGAAAAAGGGTGGGTAAATGCAATATATATATGTGTGTGTGTGTGTGTGTGTGTGTGTGTGTGTGTGTGTGTATCTTAATGTACAATCTTATGAAGCCGTTCTTGAAATAATCAGCATGAAGCTATCAGGAGACTTTTGTGATTGCCAGGTAATTGACTTCACATGTGGGCTAGGGCAAATTGCATTAATTGAGTTGATCACAAATAATAGTCTCAAGCATCACTACATCATGTGAATAATTACCTCAGGTACACAATACTATAATTAAGACTCTGGTTCTAAATCATACTTACTCAATTTGCTCTTGCCTGCTAAGTGAGACATCTCAAGTGGCTTAAATTTAGCAGCTGACACTGTAGGGTTTTTACTGTAGGGTTAAGAGAGAACATGCTGCTGGTCTGTAGAAAGACTGTATAGCTTTAGCTTTTGTAATCTTAAAAGACAGTCGGGCGCCTGTAGTCCCAGCTACTCGGGAGGCTGAGGCCGGAGAATGGCGTGAACCCGGGAGGCGGAGCTTGTAGTGAGCCGAGATTGCGCCACTGCACTCCAGCCTGGGCGACAGAGCGAGACTCTGTCTCAAAAAAAAAAAAAAAAAAAAAAAAGACAGATCAAGCACCTTAGTGAGTACAGAATGTTGCATTAATGGGAGGTGAAACAATGCTGTGAGTGAGCAGTCTCTTTAAGCCAGTTCCTAAAAAGTACCAAGAGCTTCCATTTTCACCCCAAATATCTAGTGGATCTTTTGACATTTTCACATACTAACCCTGATGGTTTCTTTCAATGATAAAATAGATCCTGGGCTGGGCCTGGTGGCTCACACCTGTAATCCCAGCACTTGGGAGGCCAAGGTGGGCAGATAACCTGAGGTCAGGAGTTCGAGACCAGCCTGGCCAACATGGCGAAACCCTACCTCTACTAAAAATACAAAAATCAGTCAGGCATATGGGCATATGCCTGTAGTCCCAGCCACCCAGGAGGCCAAGGCAGGAGAGTCACTTGAACCTGCGGGGGCGGAGGTTGCGGTGAGCTGAGGTCGTGCCACTTCACTCCAGCCTAGGCGAAAGAGCACAACTCTGTCTTAAAAAAAAAAAAAAAAAATCCAGAGAGGGGGGTTCCCTGATCTTGAGGGTGAGAGTTCTCTAGTCCGCTGTCTGCTTCTCTCCTTACGAGCTCCATTCCTCTGCAAGCAAGCGGTGGAGGCGATAGTGCCCGGATTTCTACTCAGAGGGCCTGGCTTTGCTACTGGGCTCCTTTCCTGACAAGCTAAGTGATGTGGGTGAGCAATTTAATCTTTCTGAGCCTTGTTTCCTTTTGTGAAAAAGGGAATTACTAGGATTATGAAAAAACAAACAAACAAAAAAGAGATAATTGGGACTAATGTGAGGACAGTATAAAATAATGAATATAAAATGCCCTGTACATATAATATTTTAAAATACCAGGGAAGGTGGTGTGAGCCCATAGTCCCAGCTACTCAGGAGGCTGAGGTGGAAGGATCGCTTGCGCCCAGGAGTTTGAAGCCAGCCTGGGGAACATAGTGATACCCCATCTCTAATTTAAAAATGTTGTTATTATTTTATCTCTGTATAATTAATCTACTTTCCTGCCCACCCCCATGCCATTTTTCCCTTGATTTGGCCCTGCCGCCACAGATCTGCCTCTCTGCTGCATCCCAGGCCCTAGTTGTTCTCTTTGATCAGACTGATTCTCCTCTGACCTCATGCTTACTGGCTGGCCTGTAGTTTCTTACTCTGCAAAGGTCATTCAACTATTCACTTAGGTATTTTTATGCCCTTATTTATCTCTGACCTTGCCAAGGTTTGTTATTTATTTTTTTCAGGCCCTAGCTGTTGTAATATCCTCCCAACTGGATCCTAGGTCCTAGTCTCCTCGGTGATAATTTTTGGGTGCCTTTTAATGATGTTAACTTCTTCCTTAGCCTACTGAGAAAAATCACTCTCTCCAAGGGCTTCCCTCTAGAACTGTATTTCTTAAATGGGCCACCTGTACCAGAATCACCTGGGAACTAACAGAAGTGCAGACTTCTGTGTCCTACCCAGACTGACTGCATCAGATTCTTCATAGGGGCTAAAGTCGACCTGTCTTTTGAAAAAACATTTTGGAGATGCTTGGACACACTGAAGAGTTTTCCTACCACTTCTTCTCTTATCCAGATCCTTAGTGCTTGCCCTCTATAACAGTAACAGCAATGATTACAATCATTAACAACATACATCAATGGCTTGCTAAGAACTACTCTAAATGCTTTTACATTCATTATTTCATTCTTAAAACAAATATATGAGGTATGTATGTATTATGGCTACCATTTTTTCAGATTAGTAGACTGTACCAATACTACCAGTAAGTATAAAAACTGGGATTCAGTTTCTGGTTTAATGTCAGATGCTTTTTTTTTTTTTTTTTTTTTTTTTTTTTTGAGATAGGATCTTGCTTTGTCCCCCAGGCTGGGGTGAATTGGCACCATTACAGTTCACTGTACCCTTGACCTCCTGGGCTCAAGTGATCCTCCTACCTCAGCCTCCTGAGTAGCTGGGACTACAGGGTGCACCACCATACCCAGCTAATTTTTTAATACATTCTTTTGCAGAAAGAGTCTCATCATGTTGCCCAGGCTGGTCTTGAACTTTTGGGTTCAAGTGATCTTCCCACCTTGGCCTCCCAAAATGCTGGGATTGCAGGCATGAGCCACCGTGTCCAGTCCAGATGCTGTATTTTGAATTACTACATTACAACTGTCTCTGTACTTGGAACTTGAATTTGCTTCTTATCTGTGGACTTCTTGGCTTTGATATTGGTCTGGCTTATTCCACATGCCTATTTGCTGACTTCCATGATCGTACCCTGTGCCTGCCCAGAATCCTGTTCTTCATCATCCCTCCTAATTGGGCTTCTCTCTCTCAGATTTTTTTCCTTCTTCTTTGTTTAGGTATAACTCAGGTTCTTGGTAAGATCACCTCATCCTTTGGGATTTAAATAAAATTAGCATAAACACTGTAACTCTTACAATGTGGAAAGGTCAACTGAAGTCTCTACCAATATATCTGTGAATTCAATGAGGCTTATGTTCTTATGGTCATTTGTTCCTGAGGACTCTCAAATTCATTTGTCCCACTTTCTGCAGTGGTTCTATTGACCCTAAGCTAATCCATCCATGGAACCTAGTCCCTTTTCCTTGATTTCCCCAAATTCTTTTCTTGGAATGCACTGCATGCGTGTGTCTATGTGTACATGTAGAAATGTTATGAATTTGAATTGGTATAAAGGATTACATGGAATTAAGTTAAGATTAGATGTTAGATTTCCTGTTCCTTTCTAAAAGAGTTCCTTTTTCTTGTCGAAAGGGATTTTCCAGTTGCTAAATTTCTCTGCAGGCTATCATGTTGACTATGTCCCTGATTCCCGTTCTTCGTTTTTCCCTTCTCTACCCTTCTTCATTCTAGAATTCTAAGAGGCATCACAAGGCTTAATTGCAGGGTGGGTGTTACAAACAATGAGTGTTATATGAATACCAATTTCACTGTCCGATCCAGTGGCCAAGAAGTCATCATTGAAAAGGATGGATTTATTAAAATTCATTTCAACAGAAGTATCACTTCTCAGTGACCCAGTTCAGCCATTCTGTCATTCCTAATATAACATTTAAGTTTACATGCTTTTATCCAACACTAAATATGTATTCTTGGACCCCTCTCTTGTGCTGTCTTCTCAACATGAGGGTAAATATTTGTGGGGAGGAGGCCTTAGGAGATGGTGTGAAGGCAAGTGGGATGGACTTGGCATCACTCCTACTAAGATGAAAGATAGGTGAGGTCATTTGGATCAAAATACCTACTCATGAACAGTCTGCTAGCATAGGCCCTGGGAATAGCTACTGCCATTCTTCTCATCTCTTCAGCTATTAAGGCTGGATCTAGCGTATATAGTGGGATGTCTCCATTTCCTCATTTTTCATAAACTCTTTGACTCCATTTCAGTGTCTACTTCCAATAAAACCACTAATACTATTCTCATTAAGGTCACAAGTGATGTTTGTAACATTATTTTCAATGGAAAATTATTTGTCCTCTTTGTTTTAAACCTCGTAGCAATGATTGGTATACTTACTCTCTCCTTTTTGTTTTTGCTCTTTAAATTTTTAACAGCTTCATGAAGCAAATTCATCTATTTTAAATGTACATATTGTTGGGTTTTGGTAAATGTATGCAGCCATCGAGGCATTACTACAATTCAGTTTAAGACTGTATCATCCCCAAATGTTCCCTTATGCTCCTTATGTACCCAACTGTCCCCAGGAAATCAGTAATCTGCTTTCTGTCGTGACTTTTGACATTTAAAAAATTTCATATAAATAGTGAATAATATAGTATGTACAAATTTGTCTGGTCCCTTTCCCTTAGCATGATATTTTGGAATTCACTCATATAGTTGCATGTATCAGCTGTTCATTCTTTTTTATTGCTGAGTAATGGTGTGTTGTTTGGATACATCATATTTTGTTTATCTACTTGTTGAACATTTGTATTATTTTCAGCCTTTGGTTATACTGAATAACTCTGCTATAAACATTCACGTAAAAGTTGTGTGAACATATATTTTCATTTCTCTCGAGTAGATATTTAGAAGAATCATGTGATTCATTTTCAATTTTATAAGCAACTGCCAAGCTGGTTTAAAAAGTATCTGTACTGCAAAAGAAACTGTCATCAGAGTGAACAGGCAACCTACAGGATGGGATAAAATTTTTGCAATCTACCCATCTGAAAAAGATCTAATATCCAGAATTTACGAGGAACTTAAACAAATTTACAAAAAAACCCAAACAACCCCATTAGAAAGTGAGCAAAGGATATGAAGAGACACTTCTCAAAAGAAGACATTTATATGGCCAACAAACATATGAACAAAAACTCAACATCACTGGTCATCAGAGAAATGCAAATCAAAACCACAATGAGATACCATCTCATGCCAGTCAGAATGGTGATTATTAAAAAGTCAGGAAACAATAGATGATGGCGAGTCTGTGGAGAAATAGGAACACTTTTACACTGTTGGTGGGAATGTAAATTAGTCCAACCATTGTTGAAGACAGTATGGTAATTCCTCAAGGATCTAGAACCAGAAATACCATTTGACCCAGCAATCCCATTACTGGTTTTATACCCAAAGGAATATAAATAATTTTACTACAAAGACACATGCACACATATGTTTATTGCAGCACTATTTACAATAGCAAAGACATAGAACTAGCCAAAATGGCCATCAATGATAGAGAAAGTGGATAAAGAAAATGTGGTACATATACACCATGGAATACTATGCAGCCATAAAAAGGAATGAGATCACGTCCTTTGCAGGGGCATGAATGAAGCTGGAAGCCATCATCCTCAGCAAAGTAATGCAGGAACAGAAATCCAAACACTGTATGTTCTCACTCATAAGTGGGAGTTGAACAATGAGAACACATGGACACAGGGAGGGGAACATCACACACCAGGGCCTCTTGTGGGGTGTGGGTGAGTGGAGGAGACTTAGAGGAAAGGTCAGTAGGTGCAGCACACCACCATGGCACACGTATACCTATGCAACAAACCTGCATATTCTGCACATGTATCCCCTGCCCTTTTTTGGAAGAAAAAAACTTGTTTACAAAAAAGTAGTGGCTGTGCCACTTTGCCTTTCTCTCAACAAGGCATGAAGATTTCAATTTCTTTGCAGCATCAGTGACACTTTCATTTTAATTATTCTAGTGGATGTGTAGTAGCACCTCATTGTGGGTTAAATTTGTTTCTCCTAATGATCAATGATGTTTTTAGCCTGTCATGTGTTTGTGGGCCATTCATACATTTTCTTTTGTAAAATGTATGTTTAAATATTTTACAAATTTAAAGAATTGAGTTAGTTATATTCTTATTGAGTTTAAAAGGTTTTTTAAAAAATATATGTATTCTGAATGAAAGTTCTTTTCATATATGTGTGTGTGTGTGTGTGTGCGTGTGTCTTACTAATAAAGTTTTCCAATCTGTGGCTTGCCTTTTATTTCTGTTTATAGAAACCCATAGGCCAGGCTCAGTGGCTCACGCCTGTAATCCCAGCACTTGGGAGGCCCAGGCGGGCAGATTACCTGAGGTGAGGGGTTCAAGACCAGCCTGGCCAACATGGTGAAACCCCATCTCTACTAAAAACACAAAAATTAGCCAGACGTGGTACCACACACCTATAATCCCAGCTGCTCTGGAGGTTGAGGCAGGAGAATTGCATGAGACCAGGAGGCGGAGTTTGCAGTGAGCTGAGATCATGCCACCGTACTCCAGTCTGGCCGACAGAGTGAGACTCTATCTCAAAAACAAACAAACAAACAAAAACAAACAAAAAAAGCAAACAAAAACAAAAACCCATAAGCTAAAGTACTTAATTTTGGTGAAGTCTAATTTTCCTTTTTTTCTTTTATGGCTAGTGTTTGTTATGTGCTGCATAAAAATATTTGCCTAATCCAAGGTCACAAAAGTTTCTCCAGTGTTTCTCCTTAGGTGTCCTAGAATTTTATAGTTTTATCTGTTATACTTAGGACTATAATCCATTTTGAATTAATATTTCTATATGGTATAAGAAATCAGTCAAGGGTTTTAAAAAATATATGGATATATAGTAATTTCATAACTATAAAAAGTAAGAATTCCAAGACTCTCTTTTCCCTGTAGAATTAATTTGGTAGCTGTAAAAAATCAATTGACCATATAAGTGTGAGTCTATTTCTGTACTCTAATGTCTATTTTTATGTCACTACCATACTATCTTGACTAATGTAGGTTTAAGGCTTAAAATCAGCTTATATATGTTTTTTACTTTTTTAAATAAAATTATCCTGGTTATTCCAGGTATTTGCATTGTCATATATTTTTAGAATTGACTTGCCAATTTCTCCCAAAAGCCTATGAGAATTTTGATTGCAATTAAATTGCAAATTGAGCTATTGATCAACTTTGGGGAGAATGGCTATCTTAACAGTATTGAATCTTTTAATCAATGAACATTGAATATTTCCATTTTTAAAGATGTTTTAAATTTTTTCTCAGCAATCTTTTTAGTTTCCATTGTACAGGTCTTGCATACCATTTATAAGGCATTTTGTTTTTTATTTAAATTGTTTTGCTAAATGTTTTATTTAGGCTTTTATAGATGGATTTTTTTTTTTAATTTCAAGTTCAGATTGTTTGCTGCTAGTATATATAAACCTACAACTCACTTCTATATATTGATCTATTATGACCTTGATAAATTTACTTACTTTAGTATCTGTGTTGTAGATTTCTTTTTTTTTTTTTTTTTTTTGAGACGAGTCTTGCTCTGTCGCCCAGGTTAGAGTGCAGTGGTGTGATCTCAGCTCACTGCAACCTCTACATCCCGGGTTCAAGCAATTCTCCTGCCTCAGCCTCCCAAGTAGCTGGGGTTACAGGCACATGACACCATGAAAGGCTAGTTTTTGTATTTTGGTGAGACAAAATACAAATACGTCTCACATGGTGAGACGGGGTTTCACCATGTTGGCCAGGCTGGTCTCGAACTCTTGACCTTGTGATCTGCCTGCTTTGGTCTCCCAAAGTGCTGGGATTACAGGTGGGAGCCACCCCACCTGGCCTATGTTGTAGATTTCTTAGAATTATCTGCATACAAGACCATGTTGCAAAAAAAGAACATTTTTCTTTTCTAAGTTGCATGTCTTTTATTTCTTTTCCTTGTCTTATTGCATTGGCTTGGATATTTAGTACAAGGTTAACAAAGTGAGGTATCCTTATCTTCTTTTTCTCATATTAGGCAGAAAGCACTGCACTGTGCTGCTAAATATGATGCTAGCTGCAGGTTTTTCATAAATGCTCTTTATTAGGTTGAGGACATTCTGTTCCCTTTCATTTTTAGTTCACTAAGACTTTTTATTGTAAATATGTATAATATGTTGCTGGATTCAATTTGCTAAAATTTTGCTAAGGATATTTGCATCAATTTTTATGAAGATATTATGAAGAATATGGGTTGTAGTTTTCCGTTATGATGTCTTTGTTGGAGTAATGCTGGCCTAATAAAATGAATTGGAATTTATCTTTTCTTGTCTATTTCCTGCATATTTTGGAAGGATTCTTACAATTTCTTTCTTAAATATTTTGTAGAATTCCTCAATATAGTCATTTGGGCCTGATGCTTTCTTTAAAGGAGGATTTTTAAAGAGTTATGACTTCATTTTATTTCACTTTATATACATCCATTCAGAGTTTTAAAACTTTTAAAAAGTGAGTATTAGCAGCATGTGACATTAGTTACTAACATTAGTAACATTAGACTTTCAAGGAATCTGTCTGTTTTATTTACATTGTCAGATTGATTCATGCAACATTGTCTATAACATTCTCATAATCATTTTGATTTTCATAATGTCAGTAGTAATGTTGCCTTTACCATTCCAGATTTTGCTAATTTAAATCTCTTTTTTCTGTTCTTTGTCAGTCTATGTAAATGTTTATTTTCTTTATTGATATTTTAAAAGACTCAGCTTTTAGTTTCATTGATTTTTTTCGATTATCTTTTCTCTATTTCACTAATTTCCATTCTGATCTTTATTATTAACTTCCTTCTACATAATTGATATTTAATGTCATCTCCTTCTCCTCCTCTTCCTCCTCCTCCTTTTTCTTCTCTACTTAAGGTAGAAGCTTTGATAATTGACTTGAGGCCTTTCCTCTTTTTTAGTATAAGTGTTTAGTACTATAAAGTTTTCCTTAAGCACTGCCTTAGATATAGCCTACAAATCTTGAGATGTTGTGTTTTTATATTGGTTCAGTTTAAAACATTTTCTAAATTTCTCTGTGATTTTTTTTCTTTGACTCATAGATGATTTAGAGGTTTTATACTCATTTGGGGTTTTCCAACGTTTCTTTCTGTGATTGATTTCTAATGCTATTTTGGTCAGAAGACTTACCCTGTGTGATTTCGATGCCTTAAAATTATCGAAACTTATTTATTGCCAGCATGATCTATCCTGGTGAATATCGTATTTGCTCTTGAAAGGAACGTGTCTTCTGTTGTTGGATAGAGTGTTCTATAGATGTCAAGTTGTTTGGTAGGGTTTTTCAATTCTTTTACATTCTTTATATATTCAAGCTGTGTGTGGGCTGAGGCATGCATTCAAAGGCACAACATATTTACACATCTCCTCAGGCTTTCTGTATTTGCCAGGCTCCCTGAAGGTCTCCTGCATTCATGCCTAACATGGAAGTTATCGAGGATGTTTGGGGAATTTGTTATATCAGTACTTCTGTGACTCTTTCACTTCCCACATCTCACAGTTAAATTTTTCGTTGTTCTCTTGCCTGCCCTGAGCTGGATCTACCACCCTGATAAATAAAGATATAGGTGTTTTTTAGCGTGAGCTGCATTGGATTGAAATGGCCTCTGGCAAGAAGGCTACCCATTCACAGCTGAGTAGCACTTTGTTATGAGTAAACAATTCTGAGGTTGTTCCTTGCCTTTGGTTGTTTTCCAGCGCCCAAACATTGTTATTTTTAATAATGTTGCCCACTTCAGTACTTGATTTACGTGGAATGGAAAAACCCAGTCTTCTTATGCCATCATTACCACAAGTAGATTTCTATTCCTTCCCTTAGAAACATTCTATTTTCTTGGCTGTCATGACAAAATATCTTGTTACTTTTCTGGCCATTCTTTCTTCAAGTTTCCCTTAAATATTAGAATGTTTTAGCCTTTAGGATAAGTCACCTTTAAAAGGCGTAGGTTTTTGTTTGTTTGTTTGTTTTTTCATCTTCTTATATCATACATTCCTCTTAGGTGATCTCATTTATTCATACAGCTTTAATTGCCACTGTATATTACTTCTAAAATTTTGTATCTCCAGCCTAGACTTTTTCTTTGAGCTCCAGGCACTTATATTTTCAAATTATCCTTTATCTTTATTTATCTCTTTTATTGGCAACTCAAAACACAAGTCCCAAATAGAATGCAATCTTTTCTCTCTAACCTGCTCTTCCTGCAGGATTTTTTTTTTTTTATCTTACTAATACTGTCATCATCCACCAATTTTCCTGATATATCCTTAGTATATCCATCCATTCCTCTCCCTACACCTCCATAAATAACCAATCATCAAGTACTGCTAACTTCCTCTCCTGTCTCTGGCATATGACCACACATGTTCATTGCCATTGTCATCATATGAATCTAAACTATCAACTTTTTCTTGAAGTACTTAAGATCTTATTTCTTTATGAAACAGGGTCTCACTTTGTCATCCAGGCTGGAGTGCAGTGGAGCAATCACGGCTCACTGTAGCCTCTACCTCCTGGGGCTCAAGGGATCCTCCCACCTCAGCCTCCCAATTAGCCGGGACTACAAGCACGCACCACCACGCCCAGCTAATTTTTGTATTTTTTGTAGAGACGGGGTTTTGCCACATTGCCCAGGCTTGTCTTGAACTCCTGGGCTCAAGCAATGTGCCCACCTCAGCTTCCCAAAGTGCTGGAATTAACAGGTGTGAGCCACTGTGTGCCTGGCCACCTCCTTATTTTTTTCTACAGTCTTGTTGGGTCATCTTTTAAAGAGATACATCTTGTTATCACCTTTCCTGAAAACATTTCTATATTTTTCTTGTGCTTTTAGGATGAAAGTGAATCACTCCACATAGCCTATAGGACTCTGCATGGTCTGGTCTTTCCTGACCACTCCAGGGTCACATCATGCCACCCTCTGCTTCACCCTGGCACAAGGCAAAGGGTCTTCTTTCAGTTCCTCAAATATGGATCTTCCCTAACTCCCTGAAACAACCCTATTATATGCATTTGAATACACTGTATCTCTTTATGACTTCTAGTGCATTTATCATGTAGTTATTTGTTTAAGAAGTTCCCTACATAGCTGTAGGCTCCGTACCCAAGGACCTGTGTCTGTTTTGCTCACCAATGTATCAACAATATCTAAGGGAATATCAAGCACAAATCAGGCTCACAGTAAAATTTGCTTGATGAATAAATGAATGCAAAAGAATACGATTTTGTACTTACTGGTCTTATGGCATCTATGTATCGTTTCTGATTCACCGTATATCCAGTAGGATTAGAGAATCATAGGATTATGCAATCAGGCCAGTACAAAGATTATAGAACTAAAACAGGGCAAATTCTTTCAGAGTTCCCTCCTCTAAACTGCCACTTGACTGCAGACAGTTCTCACTATCCTTAACTCAGCTCCTCACCTTTTCCTCACCTCTTTTCAGTATTTTAGGACTATTAGTTGGGGTTGGGTAGGAAGCTATTGGAATAGTGAAAAGAATTTCCATGATTTGGAAACGTCGGTCAGGTATTTATTAACAATTTTCCTTAATATTTTTGTTCTGTTTAGACACTGCAATTTTCATTGTGTTCAATATGGAAGTTTCTCCCTTTAAGGTTTAATATATGGTATTATCTACAAAATAGGGAAAACATACAGGCTCTGACACCAGCATATCCCACTTACTAGCTATGTGACCTTTAGGAAGTTTCCAAACCTTTCTATAGTTTTGTTACCTATAGGATGATGTAAATGATAGTACCTATTACATAGAATATGAAGACGAACTTATAAGAATGTTAGGCACTGATTAAATACTTAATAATTGTTAGCTTATATCTAATATCTGGATGTCAACTTAGTTTTTCTTGCCATCCCTCTCATTTTTCCTCCCAAGTTATAGACCTAATTATTACTTAATTTTATAGAACCAGAAATCTCGGGGGATCGGAATTCATTTCTTGATTCCTCAGTTAAATTATACATTTCCAGAAAGTAGGAACCATGCCCTATCACATAAAAAGTTTTCAGTAAGTGTTTGTGAATGGGCTTTCTTTAAAGGTATTATCTAATTCTGACTTTCCACTCAAGCTGTCTTTCCCTCAATTAGTTTAAATCAGTGTATTTGTTGTGTCCCATCAGAAACCCCCATTGTTTCTACTAGAGCAGGCTAATGTCAGAGATCATACCTTTTTAATTAGCACTAATTGAGGCAATTAGTTACCATTAGTAAGCAAGGCAAACACAGAATAAGCCAAGTTTGGACCTATGGGCTTTTTAAAGTCTGTGGTTTCTGGGACTTGCTGAAAATCCACTTATTAAAATGTTTAAAATATCAAGGACCATGAGACTGCTTTGTCATCAAAGCAAGGCCAAACAAAACAAAACATAGAAAAAAGAGTCGTCAGCATCACACAGGGTCACCAGCTGCTGTGGATACCTTTCAATCAGTTGGAGTTAGGAACTAATAGCGCAGCATACAGTTGATAGAGGTGAATGAAAATTAGGTCAATTGATTGAACTATTTTAACAGGTGCCAGGGTGCAAAAAAACACCAAAACCAAAAATCCTTAACTTGATGTCCTGACATCTTTAGGACAGTCAGCTGAAGTCAAATGTGCTTTCTGGGGGCTTGGTCAGCAAGCTGATCCATATTTGAAGGAAATTTTCCATTTCTCTAATTGGTTGATGTCATCCAGACAGTACCTACCTTAGTTTTGTTGCTGCTGCTCACTCTTATTCCCAGCTGGAAGCACTCACATCAGAGGCTGGAAAGAGGAATGCTAGAGAGACTTTGCTTGGTTTTCTGTGGTCTTCCCACCTTCATTTCTCCATGGTGAGCAATGCTGATTGAGAAAGAAAGGGACAGTGGCATTCGTCAGAATCGCAGCTGCTTTAATCAGTGCCAAGAGCTCATAAGATCTGAGAACAACTCCCCAGCCTTTATTTTTCCTTATATGGTATTTACTATGTTGTCTTTCTGAAATTAAGGTACAAATCAAACCCTTTTCCCTTTTCTTTCATAATTCAATTTTGAAAAGTTACTTATTTTTATTTTTCAAATTTTCTTGAACTCTATTTCTATGACTAACTTGAGTTGTAGTTTTTAAAAAATTCTACATCCCCCTCCCTATGGCCATTCAATTTTCTCTTGCACTCTATTTAAATATATTTCCAGAGAATGTGATAAGGCTGGTCAAAAAGTAGATAACTTGTAATCACTAACTTCAAGTAAATCATGGAAGATTAACTTTATCTTTCTATAAAAGATGGAATAGTGTGTGAAATGGGCAATTTGAATATTTTCAGGATAGAGGATTCTTGCCTTACTTGATTGCTTTAAACCAATTGGAGAGATAAAAAACATTGAACACTTGCTCTCCCCAGCTCTTCTCCTACCAGGCACTCTCTCTCTTTTATAGAGCTCACATTGACAACATAATGAACGCACCGCACAGCTGTCAAAGGAAATGTTTGAGCACTTGTGAAATTACAGGCTGCTGCAGAAATGACTTAAGCATGCCATTACCTCTTGCTGCATTTAGAACAAATAAGCCACCTGCCCTTTAGGTATTATCTGATCTGTTTGAATAGACTACTATATAGACCCACATAGAAGACTCCAAACATTTTCTTCTACAATTCTGCTCAAAGAACTGCAGCTTCAGCATCTCGCACTCCGTTTTCTCAGTGCCTTCCTCTCCAGCTCCAGCCTTTGCATACATTATATAAACAGTCACACATCTAGTCTCCTGTGCTAAAGGAAGCCTCGTTTTTGTGATCACAGCTACCTAGCCTAGGGCTGCTGTACCTGAAAGCTGTGTTCGTCTGACTTCAAAACCCTGTGTACTCTCTTAGCTCTAAAGCAAATTGTGTGATCATGAATCCACCTCACAACTAAAATGCCTTTTCCAGCAGACATAGATTGAGTGTCAGAAATGTTTTCTGATTGTATCATCAGTCTGAAATGGATAAATTAACTAAGCTATGATGGCTGCCTTACCATAGCTATTATCTCCTCAGCAAGGAAGAGCCTTTTAACTTTGTGCCCTCAGGAGCACCACCCTTGCCTCTCCATGCTCTTAGACATCACTGTGGTTCAAGGGCATTTAGTGCCTCCTGCACCTGACACATGAGACTGAGGAAGTCAAGAAAATTTAGATAAAGAGCTTATTTGCAAAGGTATGGGCAGGGTATTGAGAAACCATCAGGGATAACGTGGTATTATTAGAGGTGGCTACTACTGCTACCCTTAGGCCTGGAGGGGTGAGGGGAGAGAGCAGCTCCTGGACTTTAGAGAGACATGGGGGGTGGGCTTGGAGGGGGCCCGCTGACAGGAGCCATGACTTTCCATTGGGACAGGACACAGCCACCCAAGGTAAACTTGCAGGGAGGGAACTGAGGAAATATGTACCCGAGCTTACTCTCCCCCTTCTCCTGGATCGCCTGTGGGCCCTTGCCTTTAGCTGAACATTAGAGGAAACTAGAGGAGGAGAGTTGGTGAGGCGGTCAGTCTCTCAGGAGAGAGAGCAGGTGCGGGAGAGAGGAACGTGGCTCTGAGGGCGTGCAGAAGATATTCAGCTCACCTTCTGAGGAGAATAAATATCTCATCCTAATGTTTTGTTCCATAGTTACCTCTCCCAATTTCCATTCATTTATCTTTTAAACTGCAGCCAAAGTATTATTCTTAAAGCATTGCTGATTGTACCATATCCTTACTGAAAGACTTTTAATGGCTCATTCCATAGAGCATAAAGTTCAAAATCTTTATCATGGAATTCAAGGCCACACATATCTCCTTTCCAATTAACTTGTGAGCCTTTGCCAAACACTTCCCTTCTACCCCAATCTATTTCCTTAACCTGATAGTGTCCCAGGCTTTCCCCTCACCCCGTTCCTTTGTTCACTCTCTTTCCCTCATTTAGGTTGCTCTTAACTAACTCCTGATAAATTCTTCCTTCCTCTTTAAGGTTGGTCTCAACACATCACATTTTCATGAAGCTGCTGTCTATCATCTTAGTCAGAAATAATCTTTCCTGCCAATATACTGCTATGACGTTTTTATTTGTTATTTTTCCTGAGACATTATAACACATTCTGTCTTATGATTCATTTTGGACATCTGAACATGCCTGTTGTTAGAATATGAACTGTACAACCCTCGCTTTATGGCTCTGGGTCTGATTAGAAAGAATTCCTGTTCACATGGGTAGAATTGTACTGGCTTGGGATATACCAGGAGTGGCCAGAGATGGATAGGATTCATAGGTGAGGACAGGTCGTGTCTGAGTAGGAATATAGATGGAAGGGCAAGAGGTGCTATTATTCTCAGTAGTGAATGAAGATCTGAATACAGGAAAAAAAGCTGAAAAGGAATCAGCAGTTAGAACAGTTCTGGAAACAATGAGTGTTAGGGTGGAAATAATGTGAATGGGCACAACTCCCTGACCAGGGACTGAGTTGTGAGGTCCAGAGCTGTGCTGAGGGGTTCTGGTCCTGTGACATTGTCTCTCTGGCTGGCTGTAATGAAAGGAATTGTTGGGTCAGTTCATAAGCATGAGTTCTTCAAAGGCAGGGGCCATGTTTTTTTCATCTTTGTGGTTATTTGTCTCTCCTCCCCTTTGGTCCCCTTGACGTAGTGTCTGGAACTTAGCAGGTGCACTAAATATGTTTGTTGAAATGACTGGAAGTCAGCAGATTTTATTTATATAAAAATATTGTATGGAATGTAAAAAGATATATGTATACATAATGATGATATTTTAGGAACAGTTAAAAGATAGCCTGCTCTAAATATTTTTAAAAGTGCATCTTTTCTACGTTCATTGTTGCATTTTTTCTACGTTCAGTGTAGGCTGTTATACTGCCCCCAGGTAAACTTGATTTCAGTAATGTCTGCATAAGTGGGGTGCATTGGATACCTGACATCTGTATCTGAAGATCAGGAGGTAGTCTGAAAATAAAGACCAGCAATGAAGAAGCCAACAGGTGTTCACTTAGCCACAATGGACTAGTATTAGGAAGGGTTATTGGAGGCCCATACCCGTTTACATGTATATTGTAGTCCTCCAAGTATACTGATAGATGATGTTTTATTCCAATGAAAAGGGCTTGTTGTGCTAAGTGACTGGCTTTATGTGTTCAGCTATTGCTGCATCATATCCCATGCTGAAGGCAATCTACTTTAGTTAGTTGACATTTTCCAATTATTTCCTAGCACTTTTTTTCCCTCTATATCTGTTGAGACAAAATCAGAGTTTAAAAAACATTCAGAATTCATAGTTCATAGTAAAAACAGACTGTAATATGCTGAGAACTTGAAGCTTTCATCTGGCCTGTCAGGAAAATCCCTCCAATTCTAATATGAATTAGGCCAGAGATGCACAAAATAATTTGAGTAGCTGCTGGTTAATGAGCTGTGGTTTACAGGTTGGGCCACTGCAGGCTTCCCCTGGAGTACATTGCCTGCTAAGTAATCCACTCTCATTATAACCACAGCCCAAGGAGCAGCCCATTTGGAGGCGATGTGATGATGTGATGTTATATATCACAAAAATTCGAGGGACAGAACAATAACCGGTAGGTCATCTCGACTCTCCCCTGCCAGGGCAGGCTTGTTCACCACACTGGTTCCTTGAGTGCTTTTGTCCAGTCCTGTTTTAAATGACCCAGGCAATGGAGCTCAAGCCTTTTCCCTTGAGAGGTCATTTGGCAGCCTAATAGGCTTTGCTGTTAGCAAATTCTTCCTTGATGTGCAGCCTAAGTTTTCCTTTGCTCAATTTCATCTCATTACTGCTGTAATTCTGCTTTTGTGCACCCCAAACGATCCCTCTTTCTCCTGCATGTTTACCGTTTCCTTATGCTCATAAATGTTTTCCCATACCTCTTAGTCATTGTCTGGCCACAGAATGTTTGCCACAGTCTTTAAAAACTTTTGCTCTTCCTCCACCCACATTTGCGATTCCCCTCTGAGCTCTTCCCTGTTTGATCAAAACTTCCCTGATTTGTAAGGGCTGGAAGAGCACACCATATTTCATGCTAGATGATGTTTCCTAAGGGCAGCATTGGGATGTTCTTCCCCTACTCTGTGACAGATGCATTTGTGTACACAGCCTAAAGTTGCATTGCCTTTCGTTGCTGCCAAAGCACACTGAGAAAGTTGAGGTCTGATGTACTATCAGGGCTCACAATCTGCTGAACAAGAGAGAAGAGTTACTCACCTGGCGCTGGTGATTGTACATGTGCATTTGGTCATTTTTCTTGTCGAAAGACTCTGCTTTAGGCTCTTGGCTTGATTAAAGTTTGATTAAGGACTGAAGGAAAAAAACAAATTGCCCAAATAACAACATTAAAAATAATAATACCTTGTTCTTTGAAGCAGAGTATTCATTTTTTTTTACCCTATAATTGCAGTGTGATGATGGTAAAGTGGTAAGCTCGAGCTTTGCTTATTCCCCTTCATGAAAGGAATGAAGCACATGATGTTGATAAAGAGATCCTTTTTTTTAAAAAAAAAAAGAGTTGCAATTTCTCAGTTTGAAGGGGCTGGCAAATGAGAAAAAACAGAAATGAGAAATTATTAAACTTCTCCTTCCTTTTGCTCTTCAAAGGTGAGTTCTTGCATATGCATAAAGGCCAGACTTCAGCTTAAAAGATTCTCTAAAATATTTTGCTGAACTTAAATTATATTTCATTGAATGCTGATATATGTCCAATAAAATAATACTTTTTACAACGTCATGTGATGGATAATGTGTAGGTATGTTTGTTATCTAAAATACTTCCTCCAGTAATCATAACATCATGAAGCAAAAGCTATTTGTTATTTGTTGCTTTTGTGATTCAATTTTTTTTTTTGGTCTTGAAATACAGATGGCTTATTCGCTCAATATGTGTCAACTTGCTTTGGGGGTTATATCCTAGATTGGTTCTGTTCCTTCATCATTTGAAGTGATGTGGCTTCATTTGAAATAATGGTCAGGAGAAATATTGTGCTTTCTTCCTGCTTTACCTTAGCTTACCATGTATCAGGTAGGCAAATATTGCATTGACACATCCATCCTCTGCAGAGTTATGCTGCAGGAAGAATTGCTGCAATCCAGGAAGTATGACTGATGGTGAAGTGGCCGTCCATGTGCCAGTTTAGATTTTTTGACCTGTAGTCAAAAAATTCATTGACAATCTGATCAAAGTATAGCTGGGTTATACTGCTCTGTAGCATTTTGGCCAATCATAGGACATTGAGGTACACTGGTGTGGTGCTGGTCACTCTTGAGGTCACATAGGAAGGGTAAGTTTTAAGTTTAGCCTACCTACAAGGAGATGAAGATTTCTTGTTAGAGATAAGAGCAACACATAAAACTTAGAAAGCTATAAATGTTAGTGAAGCTAACGTTCTATATATTTCTGCTCCTTTGTGTTAAGTGGTACAGAAAAGCCTAAAAGTGTAATTCTAAGTGAGGAAAGGAAGAGATCTTGGGACACAGGCCTAAAAGTTATGATGAGCATTTATTGAATGTTTGTTATTTTACAGAAAGAGTGCCAAATACTTTAGGTGGATTATCTTTTAGTCTTCTCTAAAAATCCCCAATTTTTTACAGATGGGGCTCAGAGAAGTTAAGTAACTAGACTAAATTAACAGAGATATTAAAGAGTGGAGTTGAGAGTCATGCTCAGGGCATTTTTATTATAGAGCTTATGCTATTAATTGCTACAAAATAAGTATTTTCTTTATCCTTTTTTTTTTTGAGACGGAGTCTCGCTCTGTCACCCAGGCTGGAGTGCAGTGGTGCGATCTCGGCTCACTGCAAGCTCTGCCTCTCAGGTTCACGCCATTCTCCTGCCTCAGCCTCCTGAGTAGCTGGAAGCGCCTGCCACCATGCCTGGCTAATTTATTTACTTATTTATTTATTTATTTTTTATTTTTAGTAGAGAGGGGGTTTCACCGTGTTAGCCAGAGTGGTCTCGATCTCCTGACCTCGTGATCTGCTCACCTCAGCCTCCCAAAGTGCTGGGATTACAGGCGTGAGCCAGCGTGCCTGGTCTTAAAATAAGCATTTAAATTGCACATTGTAGTATGAATATTGTTAACAGTTTGAGTGAGGATTTTGTTATATTACTTGACATTTGACCAAGAAATCCAGTAACACCTGACTTCTTCCTCAGGCCCACAGCTACTTTTCTCATGAGGTCCCAAGAGAGAGATGTGCACAAGAAATAATGGCAAACTGTACATGAGGCACTAATCTACTAACAATGTAGGGCTTTGCATGTGACCCAGCACAAATGGGGTTCTTTTACCATCTGTTTCCAAATAAAAACCACACCAGGACACAAAGAATATCAGATTACCCGACAACACTTGTGGCAAGAAGAGAAGAAAAGATGGGTAGGTTTATCCAAGGATATAGGCCCTGGCTTAGCTTAATGCTTTGGAGGCGCAGGGTATCGATAAGTGCCAGAGAGAGATGCCACACACACATACAAGAACCAATAATGCTCTGTCGACACAAATATTGATTGTGGTGCGATTATCATCATGGAATCTGATTCCACTCATGTTAATATGCAAGAGAGAGAAGGGGCATAGAGACCCTTCTTGTTCCTTTTTATGGCTGCATAGTATTCCATGGTGTAAGTGTACCACATTTTCTTTTTCCAGTCTATCGTTGATGGGCATTTGGGTTGATTCCCTGTCTTTGCTATTGTGAATAGTGCTGTAGTGAATAATACCTGTGTGAATTTACTCAAGTTACTTAACTTCTCTGAGCCCCATCTGTAAAATATGGGGTTTTTTTTTTTAGAGAAACTTAAAAGATAATCCACCGAATGAATTTGGCACTGTTCCTGCAAAATAGTAAGCATTCAATAACTGCTCATCATAGCTGTTAGGCCTATGTCCCAAGATCTCTCCCTTTCCTCACTTACAATTGCACTTTTAGGCTTTTCCATACCATTTAACACAAAGAAGCAAAAATTCATAGAATGTTAGGTTTACTACCATTTATAACTTTCTAATTTTTTATGTGTCAGTCTTATCTCTAACAAGAAATTTCTTATTAGGCCCTTCTTATTACTCATATGGCAATAAAGAGGAAGGGAAGCAACCAGGCATCTCATGATGGGGGAGAAGTATGCTCAAAGACAACATTAGAGCTAGGAGAGTCTTTGGTTTTTGAAGATACAAAATTGGAAGGGCGGCTGGGTCATCGGACGGCAGATGCCATGTAGATGACTAGGTTTACAACGGGAAGAGACAGTGCTTGAGGTGCAGATTTGTAAGTAATTTGCAGAGAGATGCTAGGAAAGAGCAGAACACAAATAAATGGAACCTTCAGAGAATTCACCGAAAAGGGGTCATTAGTAGGAAGATACTCCAGCCAAGGGAACACAGAAAAAATAGCAGTAGAAGTGGGTGGGGACAGAGCGGTAACTCCAAAAAGAAGAGGGGTTTAAGAAGCAGACTTGAATTATACAAAAACCATTTAGAGAGGCCTAGAGGGACGTAGACTCTAAAGAGAATTTTAATCAGAAGGGAATTAATAATGACCTTTGAGAAGTGGTTTCAGTAGAATGGAAAGAATGGAAATTCAGATTATAGGAGTCTGGCTGGGGGAAATGATGAAAAATAGAAGGAACAGTTCTAGAATACATATATTACACTTGTGAAAAAAAAGTAAGACAGTGGCAAGAGGTAGGCAAGGCTACAGATTATTATCATGTATGTGGAAGACAAGTAGGGGAAAGTAAAATGCTGGCCTGATAATGAGTTGCAGTAATACTTAACACTATCTGATATTTCTCATTTATTAGCTTGTTGGTTGAGCGTTTATTGTCTGTCATCTCCAACTAGAATATAAGGTTCAGAAGAATGGGGTTTTGCTTGCTATGTTCAAAGGGGAATGCTTTTGCTGGAATATAAGCTCCACTAAACTTTGTCTCAGTTATTCTTTGCTAGGTCCCCAATGCTCAAAACAGTGCCCATCACACCGTGAGTGCTCAATGAATATTTGTTGAGTAAATGAATGAATTAATGAATCAACTCCCAGTTTCTGCAATAGTGCTTAGTATATAGAGGGTACTTGCACACCCACATTCATTGTTTTAGAAATTAACTGTGAATATGAGATGAAAAAAGAATAAGAAGTAGTGGTGAGATCCAGCTGAAGCTGAATGGTATATCTTTGCAGTGGGTCAAAGTAGCACGTTCTGTATCTTCTAAGTATTCTTAGGAATACTTAGCAGCCAATTAATGGATTAATATTATTGATCAGAGGAAAACCATGTCTTTTGTGACTCCATTCTGTTCCACATGCTGTTCTAAGTGCTTTTTCTGTTTTAACTTATTTAATTCTCATAATAGCTACATGATGAGCACTGTTATTCTCATTTTACATGGAAGAAACTGAAGCACAGAGAGGTTTAGCTAAAAAGGATGGTTGAAATCAGTCAGGATTGGAAATTACAGCCATCGTGACATATTAGAGGTGGGAATTTCAAATATGATGTTAAAGATGACATTAAAATAGCTTTCTCTGAAATTCAACAGGGTAAGGAGCCCAGTGTGATAAGGAGATGAGCATTCAGAAGTGAGTGAGAGGGAGTCATGAAATGACTTGGTGCAAGTGATGAAATCAGAACGTCAGAGTCCGAAGGGATCTTAGGGATCTGCTATAGACTACATCTTTGTATCCCCTCCAAATATACATGTTGAAACCTAATCTTCAATATGATGGTGTTAAGAGGTGGAGCCTTTGGGAGTTGAGTAATTTCATGAGGGCAGAGAATGGAATTAGTGCCCTTATAAAAGAGGCCCTGAGAGAGGTCCCTCACCCCTTCTGCCATGTGAGGTTACAGGAAGAAGAGGAGGTACCAGGAAGTGGGCCCTTACTAGACATAATATCTGTGGTGTCTTGATCTTGAACTTCCCAACCTACAGAACTGTGAGAAATAACTTTCTGCAGTTTATAAGCCACCCAGCCTGTGGTGTTTTGTTATAGCTGCCCAAACGGTCTAAAACAAGATCCTTTAGCAGAATTCCCTTACCTTACAAAAGCACTTTACCTCTAACAGAAATTTTGCATTTTCTTCAATTAACAATGTAGGTCACAAATCACAGTATTATAACACTACCTGCAATTCGGTCACCTATAGAAATGACAGATATTTTCAGATATTTATGATTGTAGCAGTTATCTCGAGGTATCGTTTATAATAGTCTCCAATTCATAATTACAGTGTTTATTGTAACTGCCAGTAGATCATTTTATTGATTGTGTTAATAAAGTAGCATAGATATTACTATATATTACAATTTTGTTTTCTAAATATTTGACAACTGTGCAAACTGTGTAAAATTAATAACTTTTTTCTATAATCCTTTTATTTTATTTTATACATTAAAAATCATTCTTCTGAGAAAGATTTCACAGGCTTCATCAGACTGCCAAAGGGGTCTATACCCAAAATGATTACCTCTAGAAATAGAGGCTTACAGAGCTAGTGGGACCCAGGACTGGATAGCTAATTAGTGTCAGCACTGAAGCCAGACCCATATTTTCTAAGTTCTGATTGAGAGAGTCTCTCACGGCTACCAGGAGGGTGCATTTGGTGTGGAGAGAGTGAGAAGTTCTGCTTGTAGAAATGGAGGAGTAACAAGGGCAAGTGGGATGTGAATGGTTTGAGTTGGGCAGTTGGGGTCCCTGTTAATTTCTTCTCCTTCTCCAACTCTCTCACACACATGTTGAGAAAGTAAATCTTTCAGTCTAGTGTGGTGAAGAGTGTTTTGTGAGCAGATTCTATCTTAGAAAGTTGTACCCAATATTTGATGAGCTTTTTATTCCATTATCAAATCCCAACTTATCTGCTCATTCTCACCATGGGTTGGGTCAGGACCAATCTCTCTTGGATTCTGATATTATCCTTCTGCTGTATTATGCTTTCAGAAGTCTGCAGAGCTTTTCCAGAAATGTCTTAAGATCACAACTTTCCCACCTTGGATGCTGCCTCCTTGGGAAGCTTCCCAATCTTCTCTGTCCCTGTTAAGGGGAAGGGGTCTGGATACTCTATGGAGAGGGATTGAGTGATAAGAAGCAAGGAAATTCTAGAAAGAGAGTAAGACTGACTGGGGACATTGGACTGCATGTAAAAGGAATTCAGTAGGACACAACCAGAGAATCTAGCTGAAGAGGCGTAGGTAAGTATTAGGTTTAGGAGGTAGTGGCATGGTTGAGAGATTTGCTCAGGAAAGTTTTGTGAAAAATGGTGGAGGGGAAACCTCTGAGGAGCACTTCAGTGAACAGGTGAGCATGATGGATAGATCAGGAACCTTTCAAGAAAGCAGGAGAAAGGACCTAACCTTGACTGGGTATGTACCATGTGCTAAATATTGGTAGACAACATATTATCTCATTGAATCTTTAGCAGCTGTGTGAGATGGTTGTGATGCCCATATTACAACATGAGGAAAATTAAATTCATAAAATCAAATGACTGACTTGCTAGTGTTACAACATAGAAACTGGAATTTCAAGTCAAGCTTAACTTATGCCAAGCCCCTTGAATTTTTCTGTTTCATGATGGTTTCCAAAGAATAAGGAGGCATTTGGAGGGCTAGGAAATAGGACAAAGCAATAGGAGATGCAAAGGGGTGTACATGGATATATGTTCCTCATCAATACAGTCCGAGAAAGAGGCAGAGAGAGACACTGAGGGTTTTACTTTTCCTCTCAATATCTGCTATTGACTTTGACTACTCCCCTCCTCCATATGAGATATGGGTTTCTTTTGGAATGAAAATGACTACATTCCTGTATTATAGTAACACAATATAACAGCCCTCTAAATAGGATGCTAATAAAATAAGAATACATTGCAAACATCTTTGCTTCTGGAGATTTTTATTGTGGTATCCTGCTAAGAGTGAACTTTGTTTGAACTGCAATGAGTAAACTATTTGGGAAACACACTTTTTTTTTCTTTTTGGATATAGCACACAAGAATAAACTCTTCTCACTGCCAACTTGTAGTACCACATAAACCTGAGGAGAGATTTTCTCGTTGCTGGGGATGATATGTAGCCTTCAGACAGGCAGGGGCCAAAAGAGGATGGCCTCATTCCATGGAAACAGAGGACACTGGCTTGACATATGTACTCGAAAAATATGAAACGTCTCATAATTCTGGAGAGAAAATATCCTTTTGCCATTTCTGAAAAAGCAAAACATTTTAAAATTTGCCTTTCAAGTTTTTTCTCATCTGATTAACTTTCTGGAAAAATAGAATATTTTCCAAGTTAGATTCTAGTATTTCTGTGCCATACTCTTATCAGGAAAGTAAACTTAATAAAAATAAAAAAGCCATTTTTAAAAAATATTTTACCTTTCTTTGTATTAAGCAGTCATAAAGTTGAGAAAATATAAATAAACATTTTGAGAATGAGAAATATGTACAATGAGTCACATTAATGAGTTCAGTTGTCAGAAATGCTTATTATAATCTCATCTTTCATTCGTTCAGTAAACACAGTAAATACAATCAGTAGGGTAAAACTTTAGCCATGTAAAGGTTTTTCTGCACATGTCTGTGAAAAAAGAACCAACAATTTAATACTAAGTGATTTTTTTTTGAGACGGAGTCTTGCTCTGTCACCCAGGCTGGAGTGCAGTGACATAATCTCAACTCACTGCAACCTCCACCTCCTGGGTTCATGCCATTCTCCTGCCTCAGCCTCCCAAGCAGCTGGGACTGCAGGCGCCCGCCACCACGTCTGGCTAATTTTTCGTAGTTTTAGTAGATACGGGGTTTCACCATGTTAGCCAGGATGGTCTTGATCTCCTGACCTCATGATCCGCCTGCCTTGGCCTCCAAAAGTGCTGGGATTACAGGCGTGAGCCACTGCGCCTGGCCACTAAGTGATCTTTTAAAGCTTGTGTGTGTGTGTGTGTGTGTGTGTGTGTGTGTGTGTGTGACCTTTCTTTCCCTTAAATACCTCAAAGTGTGTTTTTTTTTTTGTTTTTTGTTTTCCCCTATTAGGTACTCTGGACATATCTAAATATCTCCAGGATTACAGTAAAACAGATTTTCTGTATTTATTTCTTCTTGGATGAACATTTGGCTCTACTCTTCATAAATCTTTCTTGTTTGTTTTTTTGTTTATAGGTGTCAAATAACTAAAGGTATGGAAAAACAATATTTTTTACTCTGCAATTTTTCTAGGGTGTCAGGTTCGCTGAGAGTCCTGGCTTATTAATGTACCTGACTTTTCCGGCATTTATCACAAATGTAAATGAACAGTCTGTGGTGTAGCCTGTTTTCAGGATTGCTCTGATGATCATGTTGCTATGGTGATAACAGAGCATACAGGTTCATGAGACACTATTAGTAATGCAGCAGCTTGAAACTTAATCAGCGCGCTGCGACTTCTCCCCCATATTTCAATATCACTTCGGCAAATTGAATTCCAGGCAGTTGTCAGTCCGATGTATTCCCTGTGGTTTCTCCTCTGCAAAATTGCCTCTTTATTCTATACACTGATGATCATGGAGTAATTGAAATCTGCAGCTGTTTGTCATGCTATTTATACAACTCTGTCTTGTAGCCAGCAACCTTTGTATGGCGTGCACTGCAGGTAACAATTAGATCGAGAAACCTTTTTTTGGTTGAACAAGTGAATGATTGTTTTCCCAAAATACTCCTGATTTTGGGTACTTTATGTGATACCTTGTTTTGTGGGGGAAAGTTCAGCCAAGGTTTAATCACAGTCCATTATGGCAGCATGACGGGGGCTTTGCATTCTTTGCTTCCAATGGTTGTGAGATAACTGGAGTGTTGGGTATAAGGGCTCACTCCTCAGGGAAGGTACCCCCCGATTCCCCAACAATCTGTTCTCCAACGGTGTCAAAAACAGGACTCTCCAGCTTCTAGTGGCCCTGAAACATTTGCAACAATAGATATGAAAACACAGTTCACTGTGGAAAAGAAAGCAACGATCTGGGGCACGTGGCATGACTTGGGCATGGAATAATGCTTTCTCTTTAGGCTGCTTTGTTAGTAGGGAACTTAAGCCCTTTTCCTCTTTCCCAGTGAACTGATCCATTATCAAGTCTCCCTATTGCCATTTTTGGGTTGTTGTGAGGGTCACTACATGATTTTTTTTTCTGAATGTGAACTCCAACGGAACATAAACTGAGCTGTATTCGAAGCCCAGCAGGTAGAAAATGTTCCTTCTCTTGTGTTCCCTGTAATATGAGCTGAAATAAATGGGAAGCTATTGGCTTTCTCCTCCGAGCTGAAGGTAGATGATTCCACTTGTTGTGTTCCCTCTGTTAAAAAGAGAAAGGGAGAGAGACGGGGAGAGAGAATGATAGTATGAGATGGGAATGGAGGATTTCCTATTTCTGTAAAATAAAATGATGAAATTACTGGACAGGAGCCAGGCCTTTAGAGATTCAGGAGGTAGTTGCTCTGTCTCCTCTCTCCAGGGCCCGTCAATAGTCCTCTCTCCTGCATTCTGTCCTTTTCTGACCATTGACTGAAGACCGCAGTTACCTGCTTTCCAGTTAAGCCGCTCCCTGCTGTTGTGTGTCTTCTCTTTTCTTCCCTTCTGCCCCCTCACGCTCTCCCAGGTCTCTTGCTGTTGTGGTATTCAGACACTGACATTGTCTAGGCATTCTTTGTGTGTTTTAGAAGTTATTGGAGGTCAATCTGTGAAGAGTCTTTTGTTGTTGTTGTCGTTGTGGAATGCCAGCTGGGTATAGAAAAAAGAAAGTTGCTAGAGAGATCTTAATGGAATAATCAGCAACAAACATGAGTTGCATCTCTATACTGCATAGCCAATGCAAATCTGAGAGAGAATTTTTGCACTGTGTTTTGAAATACTGTTTTTTTAAAAGAAAATTTTTGGGAAAGTTGTTCAGCAACTTGACAGTGTTCTAACTTAGCTCTAGCTGTTGCTTTCTGGCCAGTGTGTTGCAGTGTGATATCGATCTCTTCACAACAGATGGCTTTATATGTGCATAGAAGAGCTGATGGCAAAGCTGAAACTTAGTGGATATTGGTGAACTGATGACAACTGATGATCTCAGAAATATCTCTTTAGCATCACTTAGATTTATCCCTTCTTTGTCTTCTTCAAGTTTCATAAGTATTCCCCCTCCTCAATCTCTTTCATTGATACTTAATTTAAATGCCAATGAAATTTCAAGGGCAGAGGTATAACCAGGACAGAGGGCACCAACATTTAGAGAATACCCAAATTTAAAATAATGTTTAAAAAAGATTGCTACATTTACATGTTTACAGCATATGCATGCCTTCAGCTTGCAGGAACAACTGATCTTAATACCTACTTAGCAAGAATGTTTGGTTAAAACAGGAGGCTACCAGATGGCTCAGCATTGTTAATAGCGCCCATCTGAGAGTAGCATCATGAATTACAAAGTTGAGGGCAAAATTTAAGACTCCAGGTGGCAAAATTAAACAAAAAAATTGCTTAAAATTTTTATTTTTAAAAGGAAAAGAAACGAATGCTGAATTGCAAAGTGGAAATACTCTTTTGTAATATGCTAATTGTTAGTAAGTTATACAGAATGTGCTGTGACTTGATTTGCTGCAAGTTAACCCAACTTGCTTAGAATGGTTGTGCCATGGGGTCTTGTATTTTTTTTTTTTTTTCTTTTTTGGTGCTAGGATTATTTGTTATGACTCAAACTGCATACTGATGATACTAGGGAGTCTGTAGGCTCATCATCTTGTGCTTGTGGGGTTTTGTTTTTGAGGACTCCAGTAATCCTTTTCACATCACAGAAGGAGTTTGTCCAATTCTACCTCATGGTGGTTTTGCAGTTTTGAGCCACAGTAAACCGGTGTATCTCAAGTCCAGAATAGGTGCTTTGTGCGAGGAAGTTGCATCTCTCAAACACATAGCCTAGGAATTGGACCTTAGTCTTGAGATATAGGAAGATCCAAGTATTTTTACCTTTCTTTCTCTCCCTCTGTGTGTCTGTGTGTGTATTTTTCCCATGTAAGTTAAGAACAATGTAATCACTAGCGGAAGTGCTATGATTGTGTATTTATAGTAGTACTGCAGAGAAAAGTTATATGTACTGTTCACTCAGGTTACATAAAACAGACTAACAATCCAAATCCATACTTCTGGAACATTTGGTTTCCCATTTGAAACCCAGGTACAGTATGTGGCCTTGCATAGCGCTGACTCTGTTTACTTATTCATTTATTCATTGAACACATTTATTGTACTGTATACCAGGAACTTGTGGGTACAGTCAAGAGCAAAATAGACAAAAATCCCTGTCCTCATGGAGCATATAGTTTATTTAAAGGCGACAGACAAAGAGCAGGATAAGTAAATAAATTATACAGCATTTTACATCATGACAAGTGCTAAGGAGAAAAACAAAGCAGGGATGGAGTATAGTGCTATGGTGCAGGCGAGCTGCAATTTCACATGAGCGATTAGAGAGGGCTCAACTGAGCAGGCAACACCCGAGCAAAGATCTGAAGACGGTGAGCCAGAGACTATTGGAGAGAAGAAGAACCCAGACAAAGGCAAAGCAGAGCAGCCAGGGTGAAGGCTCTGAGGGAAGAGAGTGCCTGGCACATAGAAGAGACCACTGTAGCTGGTGTGTGATGTGTGAGCATAAGGTCAGTGGGGAGAAGTGAGCTAACTATGAAGTGAGGTGGTGGAGGGCTTCCTGTAGGACGTCAGGTTCAACTGTGAGTCAGATGGAAAGTGACTGGAAGAAAGGAGGTGCATTTCCTGAGATAGGGGAGACTGCAGGAGAAGCAGATTTGGGGTAGAGGGTGGTGACTAGGAGCCTGGATTTGGCCATGTTGTTCAAGGTGCCTGTTAGACTTCCAAGTAGAGGTGCCAAATAGGCAGTTACATAAACAAATCTAAAGTTCAGGAAGAGACCTGGGTTAGAGACACAAATGAGAGTCATTGGTGAAAATGGTGTTTACAGTCATGAGGCTGGATAATATTCACAAGGCAGCGTGAAAGCCCATCGGAAGTTGGTATTGATGAATTTAAGTGAGACCAATAGCACGTCTGGGTGTTTTCCTTCAGCCCTGTTCACCTGCTGGTGTATGTGCCCAGGGTACAGAGTTGGATATAATCAGGGTTGGGTTTTTCCAAAACAGTATGACAAAGCAAAAGGGGGAAAGTGAGTAGAGGGTGTGTAAGGAAGTGATTGCAATAAGGAATCATGGAGTTTGCCTGGTATGGAGGGTAATGAGCATATAAAGGGATGGGTTCACAGAAAAGTGGTAGGATCAGTGGATTATACGTCTTGGGGAGCTTCAGGGTTCTTCAGTCAAAACCATAGAAGAGTTGGAGTTCATTGCAATGATAGAGTTTATGGCTATTGTCTGATGGTGGGCTATACCCATTTCAACTGCTGTGAAGTCAGTTTAATAGATCAAGGTTCAGCATTATTAAATGATATAGGAAAGAATGAAAAATATGAGAATATATTATAAGTAATAAAAATTACGCTCATGTCAAGGTCTATTTGCATTGGGCCATAGTGTAAAGTATATTTCTTAATTTAGAACAAGGTCAAACAGTTTGTAAAACACTGTAGGGTGGGTTCATGACAATGCATAGCTGAGGATAAGGTTATTGGAGGTGTCTGTGTCCTCTGAACAGTCTAGCAAAGAACCAGCCAGTTCCTGAGCCAACATCCTGTGTGGAGTGAAATTGAAAGCCCAGCATCTCCAAACCAAACAATCATACACTTGTAAAAGCCTGTGTTGCTAGATTTGTATGTTTCCTTCAAAACTAGATGAAATACCTTTAAAGCTATTCTCTCCCTATCCTTTGAAAATTAATAAAAGCTCTAATTGTTTATTGGTCCTTTTCTATCCAATGGAGAAATATGTATTTGGTCTTACCTGATCTCCTTCAGGCCAAACAAAAATTTTCCCAGTTGCACTTTTATTTTCATGGACAAGGTAACATTATTTAGAAAATATATGATTTTTCTTAGATTAAAAATAAAGTATTTCTAGACACCTCAATTTCATGGTAAAACTATTTTTTAAAAACTTTTATTTTAAGTGCAGGGATAAAAGTACAGGTTTGTTACATAGATAAACTTGCATCATGGGGGTTTGTTGTACAGATTATTTCACCATCCAGGTATTAAGCCTAGTTCCCATTAATTGTTTTCCTCATTCCTCTCCCTCCTCCCACCTTCCACTCTCTCAAAGGCCCCAACGTGTGTTGCTCCCCTCTATATGTCCATGTGTCCATGTGTTCTCATCATTTAGCTCCCATTTATAAGTGAGAACACGTGGTATCTGGTTTTCTGTTCTTATCTTAGTTTGCTAAGGATAATGCCTCTAGCTCCATTCACGTCCCTGCAAAGAACATGATCTCATTCTTTTTTATGGCTGCATAGTATTTTATGGCAAAAGTTAATGATATATTAAACACAATACAACTTTTCTGAATAGGTAAATCTTACTTAAGCAGATTATGTTCCAAAAATTCATTTTATGAAACATATTTGGAATTTAAAACCATGTCCCCATTAAAAGTGTTATAATTTGATGGTTGTCTTGTCATGCAAGTCTTTAGAATCCAGTGGATGTGAATTATGAATAAAATATATTGCCTGGATCTATAACCCTCATAATTTCTTCTGAGCCCCTTAGACCCCTGGGAAGTGGAAGTGGGTGTTACTGGGTTGATTTGGGGACAGGGCGAGGCTGGTAGGTGGGTAGATTTATTAGTTTCCTAGGGCTGCCATACCAAATAGCACAAACTGTGAGGGCTTAACACAACAGAAATGTATTTTCTCATGGTTCTGGAAACTAGATGTTCAAAATCAAAGTGTCAGCTGGGTCATGTGGGCTCCCTCTGAGGCTCTGGGTAGAATCCTACCTTGCCTCTTCCTGCCTTCTGGTGGTGGCTGTCAATCCTTGGCATTCCTTGGCTGGCAGCTTCATCAGTCACCTGCTACCCCTGTCATCACGTGACCTTTCCCCCATGTGCTGCATCTTAGAAGGATGCTAGTCATACTGGGTTAAGGACCTCTCTTACTACAGTATCATCTAATCTTAACAAATTATATTTGCAATAACCCTATTTCCAAATACGGTCACATTCTCAGGTACTGAGGGTTAGGACTTCGACGTATCTTTTTGGGAAACACAGTTCAACCTGTAACAGTGAGCAACTGGGAAGCTGCAGAAGGGCAAAAATCTATAGAGCTCTGTGTTCTCCAGTGGCTGCTGTGTTCCTGGCAAAACCTCAGAGAGCCCCGTTGTTTGGATGTGGGGATAAGCATTGCTCATAAGTCAATTAATTCATGAATGCTTCTGTTTTACAGGTCACAGTTACTTTGAGTGGAAATAAACAAATAAGAAAATTCTGTACTTAAAGAAAATTGTCTTCACAATCAATAACATTTTTGTTTGAACCATGTCCTAAAAGCTTTCATTCCTCCTCTGAGATTCTAACAATATCTCCATCAGTGTGGACTACAATATTAGGAAAACAAGAGGATAACTTTGGGGGAGAATTAGGCAGAAAGCAAGGTGTGTTATGTAACACCTGGGAGGCTAAAGAATGATGCTATTGACTGTGAGCCAAATTCAACTCTCAGCACACTGCTCTTAGGCGATGGACAGGAGTATGTGAGTGGCTGAGAGCAGGGCTGAGCTTCGAAGCAAATTGCTTTTTCTACAAATGCTCTTTTATTTCTAAGCTCACTTCAGTGCAGATGTGTCTCCTTCATAAGTGGATCTTAAGGATCAATTTATAATCTTGGATCCACTCTGTGGAGATTGTGCTAGTCTTTGTCAACAGCAAATTTTAAGACAAGAAAGCTCAGAGAAATAGGGGATTAACATTAAGGCAGCTTTTATTCTTCATTAGTTTCTTAGAGAAATATTCTTTCATGTAAAAGGAATCTTGGTGTCCTAGTTTATCTTTTTCTCACCATTTAACAGGTATAATATTAAACAGAATTAAAATCAGGAGTAGTATCACATGCTTATATCACCTTGTTATATTTTAGCAAGCTTTTTTAAAAAGTCGAGCATGCACAGAGAAAAACTTAAAAGAGTAATAAAGGAATGTGCTGAACAGTCAATCTCCTTCTCACCCAAACAGCACATATTCTTGTTTTATCCTTGTAAGAAATATGAAAAGTTGTTCCTTTTAGTGTTGCTTTCATTTTGAAGTTGTCACTCCTGCTTCCTAGCCGGCAGGACTGGTGTGGCAAATTGCTTTTTCCGGAAGAAGAAAATGGTTTACTGATCTTTTTGGTCATCAAGATCGGGAGTTTAAAAGATGGTGGTCAGGGTGAGGAGTGGAATCCGTGCAACCAGGAGTAACCCGCGAACTGTGACTTTCTCACCTGGGTCATCTGCATGTTGTATCCAGAAGTCGGGAGAAACGACATTCAGGAAGATATGCACACATTAAAATTGGAATGGGAGAATTCTGCAGAATATGAAATTTATCTTCTCATTAGAAAAAAAAGAAGAATGGGCCTGAAAACTGTCCTTGTTTGGATGGAAACTTAAACAGCCCGTGTTGCAAATAGTCCTTGTTAAAATGCCACCTGTGTGCTTTAGTGCTCCTGAAAAAAACTACCAACAGCAAGGAAGGGTCAAACCTGCTCAATAAATTTTAAATGATGTTAATTATTCCTATGCAACTCCATAACGTAGTTTCTGGTTTAAAATCGTGAAACTTGCTAAGGTCTTTTTGCTCCTGCAGCGTGGACCCCAGTGAAAAGGCATTATAAAAGGTTATTGCAGTCTGGTCTGTGAAAGACCTGTCGATTGAGAGGGAAGAAAATGCAAGTAGACATTATAAAAGATTACTTTCTGTGCTGCTAATGATCACTTTTGGTTTCAGTTTTCCTGAATGTTCAGGAAAGAAAGAGCTCACAGGAAAGGAATTTATTGCAAAAGAAT